>NW_013952409.1:628866-660383 GCF_001266775.1 Austrofundulus limnaeus | reverse complement strand
CACTCACTCACTCACTCACTCACTCACTCACTCACTCACTCACTCACTCACTCACTCACTCACTCACTCACTCACTCACTCACTCACTCACTAAGTTAAACTTGCGTACAAGTGTACCTGTGAGCACTCCGTTCTTCTCGCCCGGCTCGCTCCAGCTGACTTTGAGCGAGGTGTCCAGGATCTCGGTGAAGCTGAGGTGACCGACAGCACCCGGGGCTAGATGAGGGGGGGGAAAAAAGGAAGACTAATGAGCACAGCCGACGGGTAAATGAGCCGTTCTGCACGCGCTCTGATCACACTTTGGATTTTATTCCCATTGCAAAATCAGCTCCATCCAACCTGACGAGAACAAACAGGTGAAGTGAAAGTTTTACAGCTTGGCGACTCCTTAAACTCCATGATGGCTGAATGCYSAACGTTCATTAGCATCTCCCTGCAGATTGCTGCGACATGAATAATAGATCTTGCCGAGAGGACGTGCCGCTGTGAGACACGCGTGAACCCTCGCCGGCTCGGCGGAGAGAGAGAGAGAGAGAGAGAGAGAGAGAGAGAGAGTGGGGAGGAGAAACTGCTTACTGTCCTCGTGAGTCCTCACTGCTTTAGGTGGGCTGCGGGGACCGTCTCCAGGTGTAGTGAAGCACAACACGGAGGTGTAGTACTCGGTGAACTTCTTCAGGCCCGTCACGTATCCCACGTGGACGCTGTCCTGGAAGTTTGGTCGAACGGTTACCATGGCAGCGTCCTCGTCTTTGCCGCGTTCCCAGGCCAGCAACTGAGAAGGAAGAAGACGACAAATAACCACAAATCCAAAAACTACTCGTGCCACTTAAAATCAGTCTTTTGCACCCAACACTCCTCTGTGGAGCCTTACTTGTCATTAGGGGCACCACCAGTGGGAGGGGAGATGGGGCAATGCCCCACCAATTTCATCCTCAAGTTCAGGCTTTTACTTTGTGCTCATTTTTAATTTTCCTTAAGGTCCTGTCACATCATAACCATATAGMTRAAACAGAMGAACAGAGTCGGTGTGTCTTATCAATACGAGGCCTCTCTGTAATTTTAAACAAAGTTGGTTACGTTTTAATGTCTGACATGAAAGGAACTGCCTCCAGGGGTGTGYCCAAGTCAMATGTACACGTTACTTTACTGCAGTGATGTTATAATTATACAGTTTCCTCTTAGATCAGCTAGGGAGAGGGTTGTTATTGTTTTGGTTCTGATAAGGCCCAAGGCCTTTCACTCCCTCAGAGCTGCTGCTGGCCAACTGTGGGCCTAAATGGAGTCAGATTTTTTTAATAAAGCTTTTTAGAAGAGATCAACTGGTTTTCTGCAAATTTATTCCTACTTCTAATTAACTGAACACGATTTTCCTACATAATTGTTAGCATTACATTTTGTGTAGGTCCAAAAGAGATTTTAAATTCTGTCTTCAGCAAAGACATCTTTTGTGTTGGACAAACTTTTTACAAGTTGTCTAAAATGTTATAATGTGACAGGGCCTTTAGCTATTTAGGATTAGTAGAAACTTATAAATTTAAAAAAACATTGTTTTTGAGAAACAGTTAAAAACATCAGTATATATCTTATTTAAAATTAAACTGATACTTAAAATTTAACCCTCTCTGAATAAAGACAACCAGTTTAAAACAAATGTCCTCTACATCTGGAGGTTAGAGGCATTAAATATATTAATTATAAATAAATTTACTAGGAACATAAAATTTGGCAGCACTCAGGAGTTGAAAGTGGGCCAGTCTGTCAGGAGCTCCCAGACTGTGACTGTAGGAGATGAGTTGGCAAAATAAAATTGTGAAAAAAAGAACGTTTCTCTTTTTGTTTTACTAAATGAGTGTTTGTGACCAGCGACCACCTGTTTTTTTTTTTCAAATAACAGACTCCATTTGTGTGCATGGGAGGCAGAGCTGGTTCTAGGATGTGTACTTTGCCCATGTTGTACCCACCTCACCAGCCCCTTCAACACTGTCAATTTAATTGATTGAAGTAGACGTATGAAATGAAGACACTCTGAATTGAAATAATTCTTAGTTTTTAGACCCCTAACATTTGAGGCTCTGATGTTTCCTGTCACAGGAGAGCTCCTTTCAAAATAAAGCTCTACCTCTCTGGATTGTAAGCTAATTCAAGAGGGGTTGGAGATGTCAGTAACAGCTTTTTTTAAAACTTAAAAAAAAAAAAACAGTTTTCAGAAATCGGGCCAAGCAATTTTCAATCAATAATGCCAATTTGTTTATTTTTGGCTCAGAAGTAAATTTGAAAACTATTTATACAGACTGCAATATATCAAGTTTAAAAAGAAAGGAAGATGCAGCACAGAATTAATGCTTGAAAAACAACGTTTACTTCTCCACAGCCTGACTGCAGCCTGGCTGGTGAGCTCGGGGCTACCGGTGTTCTGCTAAGTTGGACTGAACCAACTCAAATCTTAGGAGGAGGGGTGTACAACAGATGGTGTAGAATAAAAAAAAACACAAAACACCACCTGGTTTTGTCTTACTGATGGGAGTGAGAACATGTTAGGTCAAAAATCAAGTTTTCASACTGAAAAAGAATGATAAAGCCTGAGAATGAGATGAGGATAAACGATTATCCATCTGATTTTTTTCCACCACAGAATAAATTTTCCTTCTTCTTTTTTTTTATCCGTCCCCGAAGTCGTTATTTGACACAGTTTCATTCAAAATCCTTACTTTCTGTTTTCCCTTTGCTCTTCTTAAGCTTTTTCTCCCTGGAGAAAAACCTGARGTTTAAAATTCAGAATCTGGCYGCACGGCGGCTCAGTGGTTAGCACCGACGCCTCACAGCAAGAAGGTCCTGGGTTRGATCCCCGGTTCAGACCTGGGGTCTTTCTGTGCGCAGTTTGCATGTTCTCCTCGTGCTTGCGTGGGTTTTCTCCAGGTACTCCGGTTTTCCCCACCCCGCAAAACGTACAATAGGTTTCCTTCAGGCCCA
Organism: Austrofundulus limnaeus; assembly: GCF_001266775.1. NCBI lineage: Eukaryota > Metazoa > Chordata > Actinopteri > Cyprinodontiformes > Rivulidae > Austrofundulus > Austrofundulus limnaeus. The sequence continues at coordinate 657,413 of NW_013952409.1, read as the reverse complement.
GGCCGCCCTTGAAAAAGAGATCTGAGATCTCAATGGGACTTGCCTGGTAAAATAACGGTAAATAAATAATCTCTTTTTTTAAATCATTGACCCACCCATCCAGCTGCGTAATGTTTGTGGTGAAAGTCTTTATAAAAAGAAGGTYCAAACACCCAGTGAAATCATTAAATCAGCAGGATAATAGATAATAGAACTCCACACTATATGTGGCTTTTTAAAAATTCTCCATGGGCTTTATCCAGTTGAAGGTCTTTCTATGAATGGACAACATTCAAGAGAGAGTGGCTAAAAAAATTGTCATTCATCAGTAAATTACACAGAGCTGCACAAAAGAGAGAAATAATAGAAAACGTGAAGAGTTTCATTTAATAAATGATAAACAAAAATCCACCGCTCTCATTGGTACRGATCACTGTTTGGCTTCCCGTCCTTTTCTCTCCCGATGGAACAAGCTTTGCTCTGACTGCTCAGTCAGTTGGGGTGATGCCGTGGGAGTGACTGACCTTGTAGCCCTGGTTGATGCCGTTGATAAACTGAGGGTTCGGGGCGGTCCAGGTAAAACGAATAGCTGTGGAGTTGACCGCCTCGGCCTGCACGTTGCCTGGAGCGATGGTGGGAACTGGGATGGATGATGAGAACAGGGGAATAAAGAGGTGATACAGGAGGATGGGGGGGAGAGAGAAGAGAAAATAGAAAGAAGTGAGGAGATTAAAGAAAACAAGTGTGTGAGTGTGACTTCCAGCTGATGGCTAGAAGTCTGCCTGCATGTGTTTTGTTGCCAGTATCGATCCGCTGCACAGGTCAGGACAGGTCTGGCCATCACTCTCCATCTGACACTTCCACCTAATGCCGGAGCTCTTACTGGGGTTGCTCCCGACTCTGTCAGCTACGTATGGATTTTCAGCTGGTGTCACGCGTTTATGTGGTCCTCATAAATACGATATTCGGTAGTTTCTGATGAATGAGTTTAGARCAGAACACATCAGATTAAAGGCCTAGCGGTCCTTGAAAGAATACACAGAGCATCACCTGCTGCCTTCTGATGCCAGAGATTTAAAGGGATCCCTGATTAGTTGTAACATTAGACTTTATTTGATAAACATATATTTTAACTGTAAAATAAAGACTGTAAAAATACTGTAGGGTGTTTAGTTTTGTAAATTTTAAAAAATATATATTTTAACACGGATGGAGCCACTTTTTTTACACACAAAGCATTCTGGGTAAATGATGACGTGGATAGGTCCTCAGTGTGAGCGAGCTAGATCCACCCTGAAGGTTAATCTTGGACAATATCTGACAATAGACTTTTTTTTAATGAAACCAGAGAGCGTTGACAGAGAGGAGAAGGTAGAAATGARTCAGCCTGMAACTGAAAATATGGATGGAGGACAACAGAGCTGCTTCATGGAAGAAGAACCTCAGCTTATCCTGTTAGCTTTAGCTAGCGCGACAAACAAGCTAAACTGAGGTCCTCCATCCATATTTTCAGTTGCAGGCTGTTATTTTTGTGTTCCCATCTCTGTCATGTGGATAGAGGACCTCTGTGATGAGAGGAGAATGTGTAGCGCTGAGCTAATACATATATTTGGTGATAGCGTCGGGGCTAACGCTAAAGCTAACAGGCTAAGCTGAGGTTCTTCTTCCATGAAGCAGCTCTGTTGTCCTCCATCCATATTTTCAGTTACAGGCTGAGTCATTTCTACCTTCTCCTCTCTGTCAACGCTCTCTGGTTTCATTTAAAAGAGCCAAWCGTCAGATATTGTCCAAGATTAACCTTCAGGGTGGATATAGCTCGCTAGCAGCCTCGCACCGAGGACCTATCCACGTCATCATTTACCCAGAATGCTTTGCGTGTAAATAAAATGGCCCCATCCGTGTAATATATTTTTAAACTTTTAGTTTAAAAAATAGAAACTAAACATCCTACAGTATTTTTAKAGTCTTTATTTTACAGTTAAAATATATTTTTATCAAATAAAGTCTAATGTTACAACTAATCGTGGATCCCTTTAAACTGAGATCAGATAATAAGTTACAGCATTCAAGCGTTTTTGGCTCAGAGTCGGTGCTGTGAATAACCTTTTTACTGTCACACCTCATTGTAGCTCAGTATCTAGAAACCTTAGTGTCTTATTTATTCACGTATAATATGAGCCTCATTTTTTTAATCTTAAAAAGCATTAAAATATAGTCCTCATATAGAATGCTACCACTAATTTCAGCCAGACCTCAGCATTTTTCAGCCTCTGTGGTGCGACGTCAGATGGGAAAGCATTACTTGGGAACGCACACTTGTGGGCGTGTTTGTTGCTGTCGAGGACGAGCACTGGAAAAACAATCCTCTCCCAGAGCAGAAGCAAGTTTGTTAAATTAGCAAGATGGACTTCTCTGAACACAAACATGTAGGCCTGTCCAGTAACAAGTTTTGCTGGACAATAAATTGCCTCAGAAAATATTGCGATAACCAATAATATTGTTGGGAGACCATTTAAAACTGACATGGTACCATTCCCTCGCTTATGAATCTTACAGAAATTTGTGAAATTTAAGTACGTTAAACAAATAGAGTTATGAACTGACCCGGATCAAAGATTGGAAAAACAACACATAATAACAGCTGCACATCACTACCCACCTCTATCGAAGCCCGCACAAAATATTCTTTGTGTATTTCCACTGGCTTCATAAGCTTATTGCGATCACTCGCACGCTGCTTACAAAGTTTACGAACGTTTGTGAGAAATTTACATAAAGTACAAATAAACAACATCAGCGAACCCAAGGTTCAAAGAGTAGAAAAGAGGGAGACACGAAGAAAAAACAAGCAGGCAGATGAAAATTTTTGGCCCTCATTTTAATTTATCGCGTAATTAATTGATTAATTGATTTATTGCGACAGGAACACGCAAATAACGTCCACGTCTTTTTTCCATCGCCATGGTTAACGAGAAAAAAAAAGTRTGGTGAGTAAACATCTACTGTTCATATGCTTCGCTATGTGCAACGTACTGTGGGAGGGAGGGAGAGATTGTGATGATTRATCCCCCGTAACGCAATATTTAAGGTTACACTGCAAAAAATGTCCACCTAACCAAGTTTTAAAATCTTATATCCAGTCAAAAKGTCTTTTTGATCTTGTTTCGAGYCTGATTTACTAAACAAGAACTGATTGTGTAAGAATAATAATCTTGTTTTCAGAATGTGTAAGATTATTTGTCTTGTTAGTCTGAACATTTGACACAAATTAAGTAAAAAATTTCTGCCAATGGAGTGAGACAGTTTTACTTGGTAAGATTCTTGAGATACTTGATTTGACTCAATTTTTTTCTTATTTCAAGAATCTTACCAAGTAAAATTTTCTTACTCCACGGGCAGAAATTTTTGACTTAATTTGAGTCAAATTTTCAGACTAACAAGATAAATAATCTTACACATTCTGAAAACAAGATTATTACTCTTACACAATCAGTTCTTGTTTAGTAAATCAGTCTCAAAACAAGATCAAAAAGACTTTTTGGCTGGATATAACATTTTAAAACTTGGTAAGATGGACAGATTTTGCAGTGTACATACAAGACCAAAAAAAAAAAAAAAAGAAACTTATTCTGGTTGTACCTTAGGACAAAAGTCAAGCAAGATTTACCCCCGTGTATTATACACCCCCCCTCCCCCCATTTTATAAATGATTTTTGGGGTTAAATTTCTCACATTGTACATGTATAAATATGATAAGCTTAGGCGTATTTGACAGGAACATTTTAAATGGAGTTAACTCAAAAAGTTGTACATTAATACACATATATAAAAAAAAAATAAAAAATAAAAAACCTAAAGTATTATTGCCAGTTGTGTTTGATGATGGGTGATAAGAGCAACAAAGTTAAAACTATGACCTTTTTGTTTATCTTTAAAACCATTTCTGCACTTGTCGCAAACATTTCCTTAATCTTGCTCATCCTGCATTTTTTTATCCAGCTTTAAGGAGAAGCTTTTATGAAGTCTCAGTCAACGCAGCATCTAAGGTTTGCCTAAAAGAGCCGAGGACTCACCCCCCTGAAGAGTCCACTCAGTGACTTTGTGGCTGAAAGCGCCCAGTCCMGCCCCGTTGTAGGCGGCCACTTCGATCTCATAGTTCGTCCAGATGATGAGGTCCTCCAGCAGCAGCGTGGTCACGTCGGGGCTGGAGATGTTCTTCATCTGGTAGTCCACAGGCAGCCCTGTGAGACGGTAACTGAAACACACACTCATGACTTTAAAAAGCTGCAAAACAAAGAGAGAAATTTTCACAGTTCCTTTTCTTTTTTTTGTCTCGTTTTTTTTATTTTTATTAATCCACCAACAAAGACAGAACAGTTGTCTGCTGCAGTACATCAACATCCCTGCTAGGGGGCGACAAAGCACCAGCAAATAACCAGGCTGTTGAAATGCAAACAAAATCACTGACTTGTCTGGAAAAACACCTGTGGTTTCATGTGGATGTAATGAAGAAAAAAACCAAGCTAATTATATGTTTGGAGGATTTACAGTCAGTTTGGCTTATTGCTGACTTTGCATATTAGAGTTACCAAAGTTTGTTGAAGTCAACCCAGAAACAAAACTCATGGTTTTTCTCTGTCAAAAAACATTTATAAAACGGTCAAGTCAACTGATAGTGAGTGAAACATGATCTCACATAAATCACTTTTTCAAAACAAATGAGTTTATAATGTAAGACGCAGACGACAGACAGTGTCCTATTTAACATCGTTGTATTCACCTGGTCAGAAAAGTTTCAGCAAAATGGATTTCCAAACACACAATGTACCGGATTTAACCTGAAAATAGAAAAACGGACAGGTGCACGAACGGAGATTTTACCGGATGATGTAGCCCCTGAGGATGCCGTTCTGGTGGCTCTCCTGTGGCGGCTGCCACTGGATCATGATGGACTGGTTGGTTCTGCCGCTGGCAATGACGTTCTGAGGAGGGGCACTGGGGGGCTCCTCTGGGAGGGACACGCTGCGGAACACACACAAACGCAGWGGTAGAAGAAAATCATGGAAAAATCAAGATCTGGCTCATTTCAAAGTTCATTGTCCACTTTCATATTGCCCTCCACCAAATAGACACCAAATGGCATTTAACAGCTAAAAAAGTGCATTTTGCATCACGTGTCCCCTGTAAGGAATGTTGGACTTTTGATTTCAACAAGTTTGTTTTGCTGCCTTTAATACAATATCTGTACAGAAATCATTCCCGTCACAAACTGTATATTTGTTCAAACATAGAGCCTGGCCTGAGGAAAAGATGGAGATAATGTACAAGTGTGAGATAATTAGGGGTGACCAAATGAAGACTATGACATGTTCTATGCTGACCCCACTGTAACAACCAGACTGAGGGCGCCTCAGGAGATTCCTCTGTGGAGGGGAGCTGGCAGCAAGAAGTGCTGTGACAGACTGGTGGAGCAAGGCAGGGAGGAGGCGAGGAATAGATGGRAGGAAGCAGTGCTTGACGCCGTGCAAGGCCACAGAAGAGCCGGAGCTGATCTCCCCTCAGACTTAAATCCCCCCTGCAACTTTCTGACTGTTAAACAGAGCCTYTGTGTAGGAAAGTGAGGTTTTCTGTGTGGTTTTTCATCCATTTACACATACAGTTTATCCCCTTTACTCTGGACTGAAAAGATCAGCCTGGCTTGTTCTTCAAAAACAAACCTAAAGTGCACTTTGTGCTGTTTAAATTGCATTTCAATCCAAAATGATTGTTTTGAACCTACAGAGATGAACATTTTGTTCTTACTTTTTTGAAAAAAAAAAAAAAAAAACAGACAATTCTCATCGAAGAGTATCTCAGCAATATTCATGAATGTGTAGCTTCACAAGCAGCAGCTCAGGTTAGAAAGAAGGCAGAGGAATGACAGAGACATTTGTTTGAAATAAAGAAAAATGGAACAGTTAATTGTCTGTGGTGGGCACCAGCCCACTAAAGTGCAAATCCACTAACTGCGGACCTAAATATTTCATTTGCGCTTTAGCGGTCTTACTAATTTTTACACTTCATAAGCAGATTTGTGTTTTCTAAAATTAAAATGCAGTACCACTAATAACTAACTTTCTACTGGTAATCATTATCTTGAACAGTGGAAGGTATGGTTGTCAATGAAACACAACAAATGTGATCTGTCCAACAGCACCCCTCCCAGATAAACATACTTATTGGAAAGGTATACATCCTTGCTGACTGTTGCTTTCGGTCACGGTTCTCATTTCCCACAATCCTTTGTGTCTGCTTACGTAGCAGGAAGGTAATGTTTAGAACTCCCTGTCCCAGCTAAAACAGTTAACGTTTGTAATACATACTAAAATTTTGTATTGATTTATTTTACTTTACAATCTGAGCTCCTTTTTAAAAAAAAGTTTAAACGCTGGAGCTCAATACTTGACGTAACTGGTCGAAGAAACGGGGTTAGAGACGCAGAAATGATTTAAAGATGTTATGCTGATGAAGACTGACATCTAGTGGTCAACTGGAGCAACTACATGGAAAACTTTAAAATCCAAGCTCTTATTTTGAAGGGAAGATAGTTCCCTGTACTCCGTGCTTTCGTTTCCCATCACAAATCAAATCTGTCATGTACCCAGAATGCATCGCTTCATTTTTCCAATAAACAGTTTCAAAATTACTTTATTGTTGCTTCTTTAATGAAAAATCTACAACAAACAAAAGAAAAAGACAAAGAAGCAGCCGAACTAGCAATCCTCAACAACTTTTTAATTTTTACACCAGGAGCTAAAGGTCTGTTTCAGGAACTCACATCTCCAGTAATCAACGGTTGTAGGATTAAGCTGTTAAAGGGTTCATACACCGCTAGCTGGCAGTGTTGTGCATATATTGTACATGAATTATTGCCAGCTAGTAAGTGTCAAATTGAATGTGCGCTTTAAAATTAGCTTCTGCTGGATTTCCATGGTATAATCGCATTTGAGGTTGCGGACCTAAATATTTATATAAGCGCTTTAGAAATTGCAGAGCTAATTTTTGGATTAGCGCTGCCCACCACTGTTAATTGTTAAAATGTCACATGTCTGCAGTTTCTGCAAAAATAAAATCCCAAAAGCTCACCATAGTGACCAAGCTGAACTACTGTGCAAAACAACTAAAATGTTCTGCCCATGATTCTTTGTTTCATGCCTCTGGCAACAACCTTGGCTAGCGGCATTATATTTTCTGGRTGTCCAAATGTCAATTCATTTCAAACTCATGAAACGTCTGTGTAATAACTTCAGGAAACCTTTGCTTGAATTCAAGAAAGATGGTTAAAAACTCAGATGAATCACATAACTCCCTTTTTTTACACTATTTGAGACAAATTTCCAAATGTTTCTGATAAAATGATGACAGAATAATGAAGTGAGGTGATGGATGTAAAATACAAAAAGCATGATTCAACAATCATAATGGAAAGGAGACGTTAAAGGAAAAATTTGACCGTGCGGTCAAATATTGCACCGGTGACACACTTTACTGCTGTAGCAGATTTTATAATGCAGTGTGTAAGACGTGAAACAAACATACTTTAGCATCTTTCAGCACATTTAAAACATTTTCCAGTTTTACGAGTTCAGCTAGGGATGACCAGGATCCACCAGTGGTGGGCACAGCTAACCAAAAAGTTAGGTTCACTAACCTCTAATCTGCTAAACAAGAATCCTAGCTCTGCTAATGCTAAAAAGATAAAACATTAATTGAAGCTAAAGCTAGCTATTTAAAAAGGCTGTCATTTTAGCCTGGGTCACATTTTCATCTCCTTCCAGTTGAAGACAAATGGGTCTGACATAAACCTGTTAGTTTTCTATTGGTTTAATTTGAAGGTGGGTGGGATCATTTGTGGCAAATCAGCCAATCCAAACCAGAGTTATGTTTAATTTGTGATGCTTCCAGTTTGTCCCTTTCCATATAAAAGCATTGCTTTGATCAGGTTTGTACCTTTAGAAATACCGTTTGAAGTTAGTAAAATAGCAAATACTTTATCATATTTTATAAGTAGTCAGTTTTTGGATTTACTTTTGTGGACTTAAAATTAGCAGAGGCAGATAGATCTGCTAATGGTCTCCAAACTTTGCTAAAAAGTTTGTCCACTAAATGAGAACCTAGTTCTGCTATCAGGAGCTTAGCAGAACTGTGCCTACCACTGGAATCGGCTGATTTTCAGTTTAATCAGATTGTTTTTCTGCTCTACAAACACACTGTAGCTAGCAGCTAAATTTATGCTAACGATGACAAATTTTCAGTGTGAATGTTTTTACAGAGAGGTAATTAAAAAACGTTTATAATTTCTGTCATCTGCCTAAAAATTAAAACCACTACTTCAAACTGGAATAACATAACTCTGCAGCTGGATTGATTTGACACGCACAAGGTAGTGATTTTAATTTGGCGTTTTCTAAGATTTCTCACCATGACAGACAAAATGGGGCACCAACAAGATGCATTTTAAACAGCAAACCCCCAGCCGTTCCACCAACACTTCCCAAAAAACGTCGCACTCTCTCATCTGCATAAACAATAATAAAAGATCATGTTGACGTGGTGCAAATAAAAAGGTTTGCCCTTTACTCACCGGTCGGTCTCCTTACTGAACTGCCCCTTCCCGACATCATTAACGGCACAGAGGCGGAACTGATAGGAGCGAGCCGGGATGAGGCCGTTGACCGTCACTGCTGCGGAGTCCGGTTCGATATTTGCCAGGAGGATGGCCCAGGGAGCATCTGGAACAAAGCAAAATCAAAAGGTTCAAGCTCCACATGAACACAAGCACAGAAAAACATTGTTCATTGCCAAGAGGTGCAACYTTTCCAGAAATTTAAATACAAACAGAATTTAAGGCTTCTTTTGTATGCTGAGAAAGGATAGCGTTAGAGCTGTTTCGTTACTAATACACCAATTTAAGCTTAGTATCTGTAAAACTGACTGTAGTTAAGATATTCCTGTTTTATGCTAAAATAGCATAGCTGCGGCAGCCATCTTGAACTGGGTTAATTCTAAAGGTTAACAGCAGTAAAAGTACATCCATTATTTACTTTTTGGGAGTTTTATTCATCTGTCCACTGGTTAATGAAATATTTAAATGCTAAGACTGCCATCCATCTAGGGGGTGCCACAAATGGGGATGAAAAACAATATTTTAAACATTCAGTGGATTTAGTCTGTAGAATAATCACTGGTTCCTCAGGTTTATTATTACATGAGGTGTTATATGGTGCAGAAGATATTTCACAATAAACATATCGTATGATGCAGTAAAGACGAACTACTGGTCAACAGAAAATAAAGATAGAAGTTTCAGTTCTGATCTCAGATAAAGTTCAGGTTAAAGTCTGGTTTTCCGTGTTCTACCTTCACAAAATACCAATTTTATGTTTTATTAACCCCAAATCCTCTTCAAACAGCTTGAAAATGCATTTTGAGTAGATATTTTACAACATTTTCCAGGAAAGTATACTCCTGGATCCCCCCTAGAACTGCTTCAGTCCACAGCTGTTTGTTAACATGAGCAGGTGTTCCCCGTTGRTGTCAGCAGATGTTGGCAGGTACGAGGTAGATTTCTGGTATTCTGTTTCAAATGAARTTTATTGTTAACTCTTTTAACTGGACAACATGGTTCCTAAAAATAAAAAATGAGAGCAAAATTTTGAAAAATGCACCAGGATTGCCACATTGGCTAGGGCTGGCCCTGACGAACACCCAGGTAGTCACAGATACTGTATGAGCAAAGACATTTTCACCCGTTCACCTTTGGTTGGATAAAAGAAGATAATCAACACACTATAAATAAATAAATAAATAAAGTTGGACCCAGAGAAACTTTAGTGTTTTAAACACGACTGAAAGCAATGATAGGCATTCTTAATTAGGCTCATTGATCATGTTTCTGAATTCTATTTGATCGACTCATAAGTTCTCTGCATTTAAGCTGTTTGGAGAAAAACATCACAGGAGCCTCACTGCATGGTGGGAGAAAAGAGGCTTAAACAAGAAATACTTTACATGTTTTTAACTTAGCAGAGTCGATCCCTTGAGTTCTCTTTTCACTAAAAACAAGTCCTAATAAATAACTAATAGTCCTTAAATTGATAGTCTAGTCACTTTTTGAAGTGATGTTCTGTTTAATAGTTATTATTTTGCACTTAGTCATGGAGCAAGAGACAAAAAAAGTCCATGCTATGGCTATCCAAACAAGGGTCACTTTTTCTGTTTTTATTCACCTTCCAGGTTTAAAAGAAACATRTCTCCAAAAGTTTATTCAACTTATTAATCAACGTTTAAGTATTTTAGAATGGAACACAGCCTTTGCTGTTGGCGACAGCTCTTGTTAGGACGTCATCACCCTAAAACAATAGCGACTGTTAACATTCCAACGCAGTTAAAACTTCCTTAGAAGACATCAAACTTGCAGTTGCAGCCGGTGTCCGAGCTGCCCATTAAACTGCCTGACCACAAGAACCATCCATGCTGTTTTCAATAAAAACATTTCAAAATTAGTATTTAAATACCATCTTTAGGAGCGTTAGAAAAGGTAGCAGAAGTGTGAGTTAGTGTTATTTAACCAGGATGATGTCATCAAACTGCAACAAACATCAACGCTAGCCGCTGCTAAAATAAGATGTTGGGCTATGTCTCAATTCAGGGTTTGCAGCCAACCTAGACTGAGGCTCCAGCCTACATGGCGCGGGTAGGTTGCATAAACTGGTGTGAAATGAAATGGTCCAGCCTTTGGATGTATGTTTGCGTGACTACATCCTACCATGCTAACATGGTGTTTTATGCCTTCAAACTTAAAATGTGTTGGCTTTAGCTCCAGTATCAGTACTTGTAATCACATTTACTTAAAGGGGCAATATTATGAGTTTCTCAGGCATATATTTAAATACTATARCATAYTATAGTATCTATGTCACCTTTAGCTGTTATTAAAAGGCTGCTTTTATGGTTCAATAGAAAATAAACATGTCTTCTCATCACTTCCTCTTCTAAAAGCCTTGAAATTGGCCTCTGTCTCTTTAAGAACCACCTTCTCCTTCTGCCCCGCCCCTTTTCAGTGCAGCTGAAAATACATTTCCTCAAAGGTATTTTGAATCTGAAAAGGGCTTCACTGAGTGAGAAGTAGTGTTAAGAGCTCAGCAGACAGTTTCAGTTTCACTTTCAGTTTCACCAGTTGRTTGTTTTGTTGCTGCTGAGAGCCTGCAGGAGTCATGGGCGGGGTGTGTGGGGTGGGGGGTGGGGAGGTGTGCTCTGTAATGAGGAAGCTCAGCTTGGAGACATAGCCCAGAGGCGGAGATGGTCCCAAAAGGTGGTTCTAGTCCAAACCGGTCATTTTTGCTCCCCTGCCTGCTGCCTCAGGACACCACAGGATTTCTCAAACATGCATGAATGAGTCAAAGCAAGGCTTTGGTCACGTTTTTGATGAGAGTTTAACATTATAACATGATATAAAACTCAAAAAAGTTGATTTTACATGAAAACAAATTCTTCAGTCCATGATGAATTTCCGAACTGTACTGACTTGGTAAAAAAAAAATTCCGCCTTTGGCGAGGGGGAAGTGACATAAGCAGCCAACAAAAGCATTAGCAGCGGCTAGCATTGATGTTCGTCGCAGGCTGATGACATCATCCTGGTTAGCTAACATTAACTGTTGCTAATGATGTGATCCAACTCAAAATGGCCCATGGACCACCAGTTGATAATCACAATTGTAGCACGTTTTGAGGCTCGGGACTCATTTTCTTAGTGCGCCAAGGAACAAAAACGACTTTTGATTGTAAAGGTTGCAGACCCCTGGTCTAGACTGGCATGGAAAGTACACATCTTTCAGGGGTCAAGAGAAACTGAAATAGACTTACTGTTTTCAGAAACCTCCAGGATGTAGCGTATGAGAGGGCTGTTGCCATCAAAAGGCTTCGCCCAGGCCAAGTCGATGGCTCTTTTTTCCGACTTGCTCAACACGGCCGTGGGGTTGTCCGGGGCGTGGGGGAGCTGCCTGCAGGGGAGACACAGGACAACTCCGATAAATCAAACCGAGTCTCGATAACAGCAAACGGGCTTTCTGTAAGGGGGTGAGTGGGTGGGTCAGAGTAATACTGAGCGGTTTGCGCCGACGCTGAACATCTCTCGTAAAAAAGGCCTGAAGAAATAATAAAAAGAAAAGTTGAACAGAGATGTCAGTTAGACAGGTGATGAAATGTGACTTGACAAGAGAGCAAAGATGGTTCCTTGTCAAGACGGACACGCGGGCAAACAAAGCGAGATGGATATTACCACAGGGGGGAGAAAAAAAATGGATTGAAAGGCATTAGGAGAGAGATAGGAGGAAAACGCTCAGACAGAGACGTGAATAAATGAGGCCAAAGCTGAGGATCATTAATACGCGCAGCCATAAATTCAGATAAGCGCAGACAGATTGATATATAAACCTTAAAGCAATGAACGGATAGTAAGTCAGACAAAGAGGCAGACAGCCAACAAGAAGGCCGATAGCAGGACGAAGATAGAAGCGCATAGAGTTAGATGTCGCATTCATATTCAATTTAACCTTACTGACTCACCGGGGGCCAAAAAAAGCATGTCAAATGATAAGATTTCATGGCAAAAACAATACAGAAGTGTATGTGTGAGGAAGGGTGTGTGTGTGTGTGTGTGTGTGTGTGTGTGTGTGTGAGAGAGAGAGAGAGAGAGAGAGAGAGAGAGAGAGTGTGTGTAAAAAACGAAAATGTGTGCCTTTGCATTAGAGAGAAAGCAAAGACGAAAAGAGAAAGGGAGCAGAGGAAAGACGGAGGGGGTTACCTGACTCGCAGGTGAGCGCTGCGGGAGTCGTTGCCTCCGACCGAGGTGACCCTGCACGTGTACGTGCCGATGTCGCCGGACCAGGTCTGCGAGATGTGCAGGGTGCCTTCTGCCTCCAGGCGCATGCGGGGAATGGACTGCACGTTGATCACTGAGCCATCCTTTTCCCAGACGTGCCTGGAGAGAAAAAAAAAGATGTTTGTGTCAAAGAACGTTATTCTAAACTGAACTCTAAGGTGAGCACAGAGCCCGTCCGGTGACAGAAACTGACTGTTGATTGTTACTTGCAGTTAGACATAAAGTAATTGTTAGAATTTTATGTTACAGCTATAAGACACTGGTGACCACTGGAGCAGTCTGTGTTCAAACGCTTTCTTTTCTTTTTTTTGAAACTTAAAGGCACAGTGTGTAGGATTTTGTCAATTCTTTTAGCCAAAATTGAGATAATCCCTAATGACAATAAAAAACATGTCTAATCTTTGCAGACGAAGACCTTGTTTTATTATTTTTACCTTATAAAAAGCTGTTTATATCTTTATGGTCGCGGGTCGCCACTACAGGCAGCCGCCATCTTGTCTACGAAGGCTCATGAAGGACAAACTGCGGTGGTGGCGTCAAAAACGGTTACTATAAATGTTATATTTGTTGTCTGTCATTGTAGCTGGGATAATTTTACTTATTAAAGCTCATAATCTTACCACTTGAAACAGCACTAGCCCTGAAGCTGCTGGTAGACATCGCGGTTGGAYTTATCAAAGGTTTTTGACACCTGAGAGACACCGTAGCAACTCCTTTGCGTTTGGAAGCGTGGGGTGGGGGTGGGGGGAGGACCAGGGAGGAGGATTCAACCACTCAACCACTAGATGTCGCTGAAAACAACAAATCCTACACACCGTGCCTTTGCTACTGAAAGAGTTGGAGCTATGATACATTCAGGAACACAGAAAAAAATCTGTTTCTCGACACACCTATGGTGTTCATTGTCAAAAATACTATGACAAATAAACAGTTTAGAATAAACACACAAAAATGCATACATAACAACAATAATAATAACAATAWGTGGTACGTTTGAAAAGTTAAAACAAAAAAATCAGCTTATTCATGCATAATCTGGCCAACAATGTCTGMATCTTTCACAAAGTGACACGACTGTTCAACATTACCAACATTGTGGCCACAACATAGTAATGTGTGGCCACAATTTTTTTTTAATTCAGTGCCACCGAACGGGCTCTGTAGGTGATATTAATGTGATTTTTCATTGTTTTATTAAGGTTAGTCAGAAACAGAACTCAGTTTAAAAAAATAAAAATAAAAGCAACTCTCTATGAAAAGATAGATTCCTTTGTTATTATTGAAATTGTAATTACATTAAACAACAGATTTGTGTCTACATGGGACCACAGGTTTGATTAGRTAGAAAATATTGCAGTTTCTTCCAACCATTGTTTAATGGTTAGACAGTAATTAGTTAAAAATAAAAATTGAACAAAGGCACAAAAATGGGATTTATTCCTTGGAATAAACTGAAGTTCAGACCTTTAGAACTGAGACACCTTGAGATTTTATTGGCAGCGATTTAATATATTTCTGTGCTGTAGTTTCTGTTTGAGTGTTTGTCATAAAAAATACAACATAGCATGGCACAAATAAACTAAAGAAATCATATTATTGCTGTGACTAAAATAGGTGCAGCAGTCGTCGTGCTTTGCTTCTCCTGCAGCAGAGTTTGAGAACGTCTCACTTCGCTGTTATTTAGCCTCTAATGCATCGTTTTGATTAGTCAGGAGTGAAAAATGTCCAGCTTTTGCTAGAAGTTGTCAAATCTGTGCAGTTGGGAGGCTGCTCGGTTTGGCTTTTTTGGCTGTTAATAAGATTTAAGGGTGAACCTCAGGTGGAAGTTTCAAATAGCTTATAGCTTTACTGGGTTAAACTACGGTTAGTGCAAATATACAAATATTTTCAAATTTCAAATATTAATTTTTTCCACGTATGAATGCGTTGCAAATTAGCAGTTAACTTTATGACAGTAAAGCCGTGAGCAAACAGGATTCTGTTGTTTCTATTTAAAACACTAAAAAAAAGGATGAACAAATTATTAGCGAGGCAGCTCATCATCTTCCCTGTGCCTCCTCATCAGAGCTGACCTGCCAGCGCYTCAGAACGCCTAATGGCTGCAAATCAAACGGAGAGCTCCCGCTCATCAGAACCACACAGCTCAATCGCAGCCTCAGATGTAGCTCTCTCGCTTCGACATAAAGCGATCGAGGAGTCTATTGATCACTGGGTACATGGCTGCAGATCAGGAACGTTTTCGATTGAAAGAGCTGACAACAGATGTGAAGGTATTTGACAAACCCTTTTACATGACACACATCCCTGTGGGCTACAAAACGTAAAACTATGTCACAGTCAGGAGTTTTAATGTTTGAACAGWGTTTATATGAWACGTCTGTGAAAGGAAAGAAGCCCTAAAGTTCATCTGCTGAGACACGTTTTCAAGTCTGTCAATCTGGGTTGTTTTAAATATGTCCTCATATGAATTTAATTCAAAAGTTGTGTATTTTAGAAATTTATTCAAAATGAAAAACCAAAAGTTTAGCAGTCTTCGAAATGAAACGAAAAATTTGCCGCATCTTTCTTCAAAAACCTTCTTTTAAAGGAGACATTTCACTTTTAAATCCTTCTTTTTCACATTTAAATCACTCAGTTTGTGTCTATAAGAAGTGGAACTGCAATGCTTTCATCTGAATTCCTCCTTATTGTAACTCCACAAGSCCCTCGTTCATCCCTTTTCCTAGGGTGTGTCTCAGATCAACTCGTTTTGAGGCTGTCTCTTTAAATCCAAATGAGCTGCCCCTTCCAGCTTTCAGAGCAGTCCACTCTATTTAGATAGAGGAGTTTACGAACATATAGCTGCACAGAAACTTTATATTTACAAATAAATTAAAAGATAACAATAAGGGAAGACTTGTCCATCCAGCCTRACATGTTGGAGCCAGAGTCCGACCCAGAGCCAGAGGGGAATGAAGACCACCAAATTGAAGTTGGTAACTTCAGACCTCATTTGGCAGTTACATCGCACATACTGTAATTTGATTAAAAAGTTAAGAAAACTTCATAGAAAATAAAGAAAACTGAACGGGTTGAAAAATACGCATATGAAAAATAACTTTTCTGCACTCCTAGGCATTCGATATACACAACAAAATGAATTTAACAGCTAAAAAAGTGGATTTTGCATGATAAATCCCCTTTAAACCGATAGTTCAGACATTTTTGACACAACAGTCTAACCTAATTGTTATAAAAGCACAAAATTTAGCTGATTTTTTGCTACGAGTTCAGGGCTTCATTTTTGCACTGAAGAGACTGAGAGCTAAAAAGAGCTGAAGAGCAATTTTTTCACGAGATCAACTGTTCCAACAAACTGAATGTTGTCTAAATAAAACCCTCCATGTTTGTGAGTGAACCCYTACCTGATAATTACGCTGGGGTCGTGTGTGACTCCACAGGTCATGATGGCTTTAGTTCCTTTGATAACACTTTGGTCCTGTGGGGGAGTGGTAATCCGAGTGCGAGCTGCGGTGACAAATCAAAGACTTGAGAGACCAGAGAAACCTCAAATGAACAGAGGCAAAAAAAAAAAAGTCAAATGAAATTCAGAAGACTCATTTTGGCTAATATGACACGCTGGAGATTGTGATTTATTTCCTGACAGCTTGTCAAAGAAAACCCTTCAATTATTTCTTCGAGTGAACGAACCGAGAGTGTCTTTGTTAAAAGATACCCCTCATTAAAACCTACCCAGTTTTTTCACCTCATTTTACAAATTCTCTTGACAATTCAGCCAATCAAAACGTGACTTTTTAAGATGCAGCCTCAGCTGTGTCACTCCTGCACACCTACCCCAGACAACGAGGTCAGCGGACGCCTCATCGATGCCCCTGGAGTTGCTCGCCATGCAGGTGTACGTCCCGGCGTCAGAGATGTGTGAAGGCGAGATGAGCAAACTGCCAGATTCAAGCAGGGTGAACCTGGGCAGCTGCACCGAACCGCTGGCTAACACGCGCTCACCTGACACAAGAAAATAAGTAGAAAAACAAAAATCAAAGGTAAGCATTTCTTGAAGAGTTGCATATCACCCTTAATGCCAAAGTTTTAAACTAAGATCATACTATGCTGAGAAATGACAGAGTTGTAATAGTTTTGGTCAAACAATAAATAACTAAATGTGCAATCTATGAGTGTGTCCAAAACAACAGGCCGGGTCCTCCGAAGGCCGAATTTGTCGGCCGCATACGTCACAGCCCCGCGACGAAGGACGTCCAAAACCGAAGACTCCTCCGATGCGGCCGACAAATATGTTCTTCCTTTGGCCCGAATCGAAGGACTGGTCTGATGGATCCTTCCCGGCCCAGCGTATCCCATAATGCATTGCGGCCCGACCGGAGAATTTTTTATGCTAGTAATGGCGGACGAAGCGAGAGAAAAGGATACATTTTAAGTAAAAATATGGTGATATAAAAATTAAAAAATTTAGCGGTTGTAATTCTAATACTTTTATCATTTGTATGGACATGTTTTTAAATATTATTTTTTCGTCATAAAAAACGRGAAATAAACATGAATCTACAGCGGGTCAATTAGTTCTTCAAATGATACCTTTAAGTAAATTTTATAGTTTTGTGATATTAATAATGCTAATGTATTGATATTTTTCTAATTTTGATTTAAGTTTGCTTGTTTAGCGTCGTCACAGTTGCTAGGTGACGTGACGTACGCCGGGGTGGATGGGAGGCTAGACCGTCCAAATTCACAGCCTCTTTTTTTCCGGTCTTCCCGGTCTACCAAGGACCCGGCCCACCTCGACCGGACAGTCTGGGTCCTCCGGAGGACCCGGCCTGTCGTTTTGGACACAGCCATCGTCTCCAGACTACAAGGTGGGTCATTTATAAATGTAGATACACCTAAATAAAATGGGAATGGTTGGTGATATTAATTTCCTGTTTATGGCACATTAGTATTAGGGAGGGGGAAATCTTTTCAAGATGGGTGGTGACCATGGCGGCCATTTTGAAGTCAGCCATTTAGGATCCAATTTTATTTTCTTTCCAATGGGAAAAGGGTCATGTGACACATCAAACTTATTGAGAATTTCACAAGAAAAACAAATGGTATGCTTGGTCTTAACTTTTTCCTTTAATGAGTTATGTGCAAGTTTCTCTTTGTTTACAGCCATTGACATGTTTCAGAAGTTAACGTGTAAGGAGAGGATGGGAATTGTGCTGATGTCTGTTGCCACAAACAGGAAGTTAATATCACCAACCATTCCCATTTTATTTAGCTTTATCCATATAAAGGCCCCACCCTGTTTATCACAATCATTTTGGAGATAATTTATTGCCCAGCAAAATTTATTATTGTGATAGGCCTAGATGTGAAAAACTCTCAGCAACTACTACGTGAAAAATTTGTTTGAAATCTGTGAAAATGTCAGAGGAAAACCATTTTTGTGTTGCCTAAAGTCAGCCTTTTGAGGCAGCCATCTTGAATTGCATTGACTCCAAAAGTTAATCTGCTGTAGATGTGAACCAACTGAATTCTTGATGCAAGTTTCAATTAAATTTCCATTGGTTCATGAGAAGTTTTAAACAAGAACACATAGACAAGATCAGAAACATTTTCATCCTCTGCCTTTCAGTGGCYGGCAACAATACGCGAGGAGATACATGAACAGAAGAAAAACGCCAAACAGAATGGGAGATAAGATAAAAAAGAGAGGCTTACAAGAATATAAGAACAAAAGAAGGTGGATTATGGAAAAAAAAGAGTTTTTCCTGATTTGCTGTTGGAAAGCAGCATGAAAATCCTGGAACACCCAAAATCCAGCTGAAGGAATCCAATCAGACTTTATTTGTTAAGCCACGGGGTCCCATGTGTGAAGGATAACGGGGACGATAATCCCGGGATGTGTCTATATGTGTGCATGCACATGTGTTACTGAGACCTTTCTGCCAAGTTATAGCCGGTCTCGGAGCTCCTGAGGTTTCGCAGTGGAGGATGACTGACATCCCGTCGATTACGGTGCTGTCAGAAGGTCCGGCTGTGATGTTTGGCGCGATGCCTGCGGGGGAAACAAAAACACAGAAGAAAGAGTACAGTAAAAGAGTGTGAGACTGGAACACGGGTGAGAAGTAGGGGTGCAGCTGTTGCAGTCTTCTGGCCGATCATCCATCTTTAAAAAGCCTGACCTGCTGAATCCAAATTTGGCCGATACTGAATTTTAATAACTGACWCTGTCAGGTGTTATAAGGTCATGACACACCTTCAAAGTTCCAATCTTATTTTATTGAAATACATTGAACAAGACATTTGAAACAACATAAACTTGTTTTAACTGGACAACAGCCCTCTCACAGCAGACAGTGGCTGATTTTCAGACCTTTTCAGAAGTAGATAAGATGTGTATTGATTCATGAGAATTCAGACAAACAGACAAAATCATTAGTGTTTTTCCTTTGGGCACTAAAAAAATGTTTATTTTCTGTAAGAAAATAAACCTATTGCATCCCAACATTTAAATGGTACTTTTGGATTGACACAGACTTGACACCAGTGCGTCCCAACTGACTGTTTTAAACACTTGGATAGATGGCAAGTATGAAAATGAGGAGAATAAAAGACTGATAAATGGAATAAAACAGGCATTTCAAACGATGACTAAAATCCCTCATTGTGATGATCAATAAATCCAATTCTCTCCAGGATGACAAGAATGTTCATCACCAACAAAAAGACAGAGTGGGGAGTTTTGTGTCTGGAGAAGAAAAGAGCAAACACGTTTGAGTCGAGAAAGATAAGATGATCTGTGGAGAGATGGGAGGGAAAGAGGAGAGGAAGAAGCAGCGTCAGGGAAAAAAGAAAACGAGATGGAGAGAGTGATTTAGTAACTCGGAATATTATGAATTCTGATAACAAGGCGCGTCGTGGAGTGAAAGCAGCAGGAAGTGAGACACGGTGAAGAAAATTACATGTCAGAAACTCGCTGAAAAGACGCGCAGCGAGACGACAATTACCATTGATTTTCAAATTCCTGCAGTGACACGAGCTCTGATAAAAAGTCATCTACAAATTCACGGTTATGTTCGGAGGTGAGAGGGATGCAACAAACATGGCTTTTTTTTTGTAACAATAAGCACTTTTATTGTGGAGTCACAAGTGTAGGACTCATTTTTTATAGTTCATATAAAAACACTAATCTTAACCACTTAGAAAAAATATTTTGATTATTCAAAATCATCTAAAACACCACTGTTAACTTTGTCTTCCAATATTATAAAAAGTTAGTAAAGTTTTATGACTGAAACTGTTAGTGCCTTTTTTAAGGCCATGAGAAACTTTCTTCATTGTCTCAGGTGGCAGTTTGTAGCAGAGTTGATGAGAGATGAATAGTGTCTAAACATGGTGAACTTTTTTTAAAAAAAAATACTTTACTTGTTGAACATAGTTCATACATGTCAACACCTTCAGATGTCTACCTGTTTAACCGCCTTCAGAAATCCATTAAAAAATCCTTGCAATTGTCAAATGCTTCATTTACAACACTTATGTTTAGTGTACACACAACTGAAGTAAACATTATAAAATATGTCCCTTATGAACTAATTACAATCTACAGTCCAAATCATTCCACAGACAATTCACTACTCGCTTTTTAAAAATATTTCCTCATCAAAATATCACTCTTCTTTCTCCTTAATCACCTCATAGCACACTTTCCTAGCTTCTTGTCAAAAACAGGACAACTTTCGTTATAATTGGCGATGGAGAGATCGACCCAGTTGGTCAAAAGAGGTGTCAATCAAAAGAGTAGGGCGCACACAAATATTTTGAAGCCCCTAGTGGAGCGTAGCTGGCAGAAAAACAAAGGACCACAGGAGGGCCACGTAGATGTAAGAAAATTTTGAAGCTGAGTTTTTGAAAAATCGATGTAACTTTCCCTGTATGTCTGCATGAATGAAAATGGGGGGAAAATCCCTGTAATTTACAGCCAATCCATACAATGTGACATGAATGTTCAAACATTAGTTAATGGGAGTCAATATTAAGTGAAACATACTGTATCTAAGGACAAGCATAATGGTACAAAAACTCTATAAAGGACAAAGCAAAATGTAACCAATGTCTTGAGTCTTAATTATGACCCTGAGGTTTCATACATCTAGACAAATATATCTAGTCACTTTTTCTTGAACGTTACACTTTTTTTTTTACTTTTAGTGCTTGTTTTATTTGAATAGATTAAAAGGAGTCCATTAAAAGTGTTAAAATGACCCTAAATATTTCTCTCATTCAAGGTTGCACTTCATTTCCCTTTTTGCAAAGTAATTACACCTCGTCATTTCTGAATCGAAGAAAAAGCTTTGGCGAGCTACTGGCAAAATGAACAAATTTTTCGGAAAACGAAAAGATAAAAGGCCAGTTCTCAGTTTTAACAAAACCCATCATTTTAACAGCATAAAAAGAGTTCCCTAAAAAGCTGCTGGCGCACTCACTGGTAACAGCCAGGTACGTGTTGGTCTGAACTTCTCCTGCCAGATTCCGGGCGAAACACTGAAACATGCCGGTGTCATCGGGCAGCAGGCCGTTGACCTGCAGGCTCCCTCCCACCAGCACTCTGTACCTCGGCGTCTTCACGGGATTGATGGGCGAGGCGTCCTTATACCACACGATTTCAGGCTGGGGGACTCCTGCAGATGATAAGCAATAAAAACTTAACTAGAGCACATTTTACAGCTGTTAGACAGGTCTACCACGACAGGGTTAATCTCATCAACTCTGATAATGATATTCACACAGAAAAGCACTCACCCTTCGCCTGGCAGGGAATATCCACCACCTTCTCCATCTCAGCTGTGATGTGTTTCTCTGGTTCCTTTATAAACTGTGGTGGTTCTGATACAATGGGAAGAAAAATCAGAAGAGAATGTTAATACAATGCATAGAAAGACAAAAACAAGGGGACTTCGAGCCCCGCTTGCACTCACTACACACATAACACAACACCAAAGAACCACAGCCGAAGCATCCAAACTAATAAGTCAGGTGATGGGGCACATGACCCTCTATAAACAATAGAGCTATTCAAGCCTATTGTTAGGCGATGGCCCTCTTTTGCATGTGACCAACCTGTTTGTCCATGTGGAGGCAGTGCTTATAAGGCTGAGTTCACCTGAAACTCATCAGACTGAAGAAGTCTCTTGGAGGAGAGACGAAAGGTTTCACTAAAGAAGAACCCGTCCAGAGCACCTACTTATTTTTTCTTTTTGAATACGATGCATAATGTCTACATAAGTTTTAAACTTATGTTGAAAAATAATGGAGTTTTGGTCTAACTTTGAAAAGAATAACACGATGTTAGAGATGTGACAGTCCAGCCCATTCTCACTCCCAAATAGTCACATATTGAAACTTTTCCAAGCTTTTCTCTGCATCAGGTTTTGACGCGTCGGGTACCCCCTCACGTCAGTTATTGTCGAGATGGGGCGGAATCCGTTCTAAGCTAATCTTAACCAAAAACTAGCCGTCCAAAAGCCTAAAATTACCTTCAATTGCTCTCGACATCCTGTCCCTGACCGTAGTACCTAAAATTAACCATTTTTAGGAAGTGTAGGAAATTCACGTCAACTACTGTACATGTCCCAAAGCCTAAAATTACCTAATGTTTGCCCTAGACATCCTATCCCTGACTCCACTACCTAAAACTAACCATGAACCCTGATCCCTATTATTAACTACGCACCCCAACTCAAAAACCCCTATATTTTGCGTCCCAACTCATCAAAACCAGACGCCGGGGGAACCAGGAAATGCCTGGTGCGTCAACAAGTGACGCAAAGGGGTTACAAAACACGTCAAAATAAGACGCAGAGGGAACCTTGGAACAGCATCAATATGTAACGAGTCGAGAGTGAGAATGTGTTAAACCGCCACACACGAGCCAAATCGTTTGAACGGCTTGTTGTGGACAGAATAGATACATTTTTCCCTTCTCCAAGTAATATCTTTATTTTTACTTTTAAACCACAGAGACAATTGCTCCTCTTTCACTTTCTCACAGAAAACTGGCATAAGGGGTTTCTGGTTAACAAAACACAAGGTTCCGTCCATGTGATGCGATGACATCACATATTGCGTTTGTGATGACGACACTCAATTCAATTAAATTCAAATTTTAAATATACGGTGTTGAAATTTTGGCTCAATCTCCATAAAACCTATTAAGTTGAAGCCCTTTATGTGTTTTTACTATGGCAGATCTATAACTGGGATGGCTCCAAATGTTTTACCAGTTGTAGAGGTATGACCAGTGATGACTTTCTACAAGTTTCACTAAAATTCGCCAACTTGTTCATGAGATGTTTTGGCAACAAACACATGGGCAGAAACACTATCCTCCATCTTCGCCTTCCGGCGGCAGGTGATATTAAGCTCGAAAAGCCGCAGTCAGCAGTATTAAAGAAAAGGTTAACCCCACCTTCAGCTCTGAGTCACATCACAACCTTGAAAACATCAAAGTGTTTCAGTGGGATGGAATCAAAGTGACTCTAGCGATGCTATTAAACCGTTTCTTGAGGCCAACCATTAGTTTCATCCCTTTTAAAATCAATAACGTTTTCCCATTACTGCCTCACAACTTCACAGCCATGCTTTAGTCCGAGTCATGTAGGAAGACAGATTTACATTAAGGTTTCCACCTTTCTTTTCTTTACATTTGTAAACCTAAATGCCTAGATGTTTTAGTAATATATGTAGTAAACGGAAATAGCTTTTTCGTCATATGTTGTTATGCTGATGAATGACTAAACTCTTAATTGGTCAACCTCTACATGCAATATTAAGGCTGAAAGTCATTGTGGAGAACCTTATGAAGGGAATTTGTGTATGTCACGAAATCTAAATTAACACTTCCAAATAGTATACTTTTTGTACCTTGTTATTTTCTATGAGAATTAAAGGGGTATCACATTAACACAGAATCTTATCAGTTTGTTGGTTTGAAACATCCATGTGTTCAACGAATGCCATCCTTTAAAATAAGTAACTGTTTCTAGTAATAGATATGAGAAGAGTGACAAAAAATATTTTGAGTCAATAACTGAAGCTAATTAAAGCTTCTGCTAACATTTTTTTTCTATAAAAGACCTGTTTTGTTCTCACAGAAACCTCAGAATTTATGGCAAAATGAAACATAGCATTATAACCATACTGCGATTTTCATAAAAAATGAAAGGTGTGAATTGGTGTGAAACCACAGTGGTACCAGGTGTAATTAGGACACCGTCAGCTTCAAATGTGAACGAATTGACAAAACTACAACGGTGCCAAAAATAGAGGTGAAAAACCTTTTCAATGTTATATTTCTTACCAAGTACATGAAGATAGGCTCCGGCACTGACTGAAGGCACGCTGCTGCTTCGGAGGATGGCCTCGCATTCGAAGAAACCGGCATCGCTCACCACGGGGCTGAGGATGGTCAGTCTGCGGTTGAAGTCGCTCAAACCACTGGTCACCAACACGCCGTTTTTACGCCATGAGATACTCAGCTTGATAAGAGGTCTACACAGAGAACAGGAGTGTCTGATTGGTC
Organism: Austrofundulus limnaeus; assembly: GCF_001266775.1. NCBI lineage: Eukaryota > Metazoa > Chordata > Actinopteri > Cyprinodontiformes > Rivulidae > Austrofundulus > Austrofundulus limnaeus. The sequence goes on along the minus strand of NW_013952409.1, from coordinate 632,934 downwards.
TATGTCCTCTAAAACAGGCGAGCTAACTGGACAAACAGCACCTCGTGGTGGCTTGATGGGTCATAAACTGAATTCCTGGAGGAATGTATTTCCCACAGTTTTGTTCTCATTCACAAGACTACTACCCCCCCCCCCCCCCACACACACACACACATCCATTTTGAGCAGGAAATGTGACCCCACAGTTTTAAGATCTTTACCTGGCGTTGGCCACACACTCCATTGTGACCTCTGAGGTGCCTGTGACCACGCTGGTGTTCTTAGGAGGGATGATGATAGTGGGGGCGATTGGATCTGCTGGACCACCAATATCTAGACAGAAAGACAGTGTATTTCTTTATTTATAAAGACATTCAAACCCTACAAAAATCTTGAAATGTAATCCTTGCATTTTCATGTTGATTGCCAAAAATGCTTCATCCCAATGAAGCATTTTTGGCAATCAACATGACTGGGATGAAGCTCAGTGCCTCCAAATCCAAGGCCATGGTCTTGAGCCGGAAAAGGGCAGAGTGCCTTCTCCGGGTCAGGGGGGTCGCCCTGTCTCAAGTGGAGGAGTTTAAGTATCTGGGGATCTTGTTCACGAATGGGGGAAGAACGGAGCGGGAGATCGACAGGCGGATTGGCGCAGCGTCTGCTGTAAAGCGGGCGCTGTACCGGTCTGTCGTGGTGAAGAGAGAGCTGAGTCAGAAAGCGAAGCTCTCGATTTACCGGTCGATCTACGTTCCTACCCTCATCTATGGTCATGAGCTTTGGGTCATGACCGAACGAACGAGGTCCCGGATACAAGCGGCCGAAATGGGTTTCCTCCGCAGGGTGGCTGGGCTCTCCCTTAGAGATAGGGTGAGAAGCTCGGTCATCCGGGAGGGACTCAGAGTAGAGCTGCTGCTCCTCCACGTCGAGAGGAGCCAGTTGAGGTGGCTCGGGCATCTGGTAAGGATGCCTCCTGGACGCCTCCCTGGTGAGGTATTCCGGGCACGTCCCACCGGGAGGAGGCCCCGAGGAAGACCCAGGACACGCTGGAGGGACTATGTCTCTCGGCTGGCCTGGGAACGCCTTGGAGTTCCCCCGGAGGAGCTGGAAGAAGTGGCTGGGGAGAGGGAGGTCTGGGCCTCCCTTCTGAAGCTGCTGCCCCCGCGACCCGACCCCGGATAGGCGGAAGAAAATGGATGGATGGATGGATGCCAAAAATGCAACCTTTATGAGCCGATGGTGTCCGTTTTTTTCTTGCTGTGTTTACAGTTCATTTCTAACATATAAACTTTATGCTCATGCTTCACACCATGTCTTTTGGTTTTGGTGTATTTTTGTTGCAGTGTTACAGTATAGAGGTAGCACACAGCAGTTTGTGCTCCTTGTTTCCTTGTGAATGTAGTAATTTCCAGAGTTTTCAAGTGGCAAAGTACAAATACTTTTTACTTCCACTCCTTACATTTTAATGCAATTATCTGTACTTTCCAGTCCTTATACTTTAAAAACATAAAAAAGTAATAGCAAAAATGCAACTTCTATTACATACTAGCTTTTTTCCTCTTTATATTACTTTTGCACGGAGCCCGCGAGGGGACATGGGGAGATTTTTTTCTGTTGCGTTCCCACGCAATAGTATTGCGTTACCTCGCAATACTTTTGCGTTACCTCGCAATATCTTGCTTTTCCTCGCAATACCTTTTGCGTTACCTCGCAATATCTTGCTTTTCCTCGCAATACCTTTTGCGTTCCCTCGCAATACCTTTTGCGTTCCCTCGCAAAAGTCGTTTATAACTGTTGTGCCTGCCAGTTTATTAACAAACTCACATGTTCACCATTAGCGAGCTAGCCTACTGCTTTATTCAGCATCAGAATGAATATATCACACAACCACGCATGGAAGTATGTCATATGTCGATATTTTAACACAGTACAGCCACGCAACATCAATGTCAATTTCACGAACTTGTGGCAACACATCCTGTTTTGGTAACTGGATATTTCAAGATAAAAGTCTGATTTAATCCAGTTCATTTACAAAACAATCTTAAAAGGAGGTAAAAGGATTGCGAGGTAACGCAATACTATTGCGTGGGAACGCAAAAGAAAAAAAAATCTCCCCATGTCCCCTCGTGGGCTCCGTACTTTTGCTTCAAATAGTCAAGCCAGTGTTTTTATACATTTATTTGAGTAAAAAGCTTGAGTAGATACTTCAACTTCTAAAGACGTACTTTTAAACCCTAGTATACTCCTATTTGAGTAATGAATACTTTAAATTCTTGAAACTATTGTGTTTGCAAAATTTTTTTTTAGAAAGGACAAAAAAGATTATTAAAGCAAAACTGTTTGTGTAGACAAGCCTGATTCAATTATCAAGCTTTGTCAATTAAAAAAAAACAGCCAAAAATCTTACAAAAGTTGTTTCACAGGAGCCTGATGACAAGAAAATCACAAAAAACCCCATATCCTTAGATATTTTTAGGTAGATCCTGTTGAAGCTGACTTACTGATGGGTGCTCTGCATTGTGAGGCAGCTGGTTGTTTGAAGGGAAAGTTTTTTAAGTGTCCTACAAATTTAATTTCAGCTCACTGCACTCTCTAGGTGCCCAATGATGTGAAATATTGAAACTGACCGGTGAACACGCTGCATCCGGGTTCTGACTGATAGATGAGACAGACGACAGACCACATAGAGCATCAGAACCAAAACTCAAAGAGAAATGCTGTTGGACCAACATAAAGAAGTGAACAGTCAGCTCTTCATCCTTTTTTTTAAAAATTTGCACCAAATGTGCAAACTAGTTTCTTTGGGACGGGCCTGTGTTTGTGTCCTGATCTTCGGACAGAGCCCACGGCTGTGAAAGCTTGAGACGTGTCATGTCTGTGATAAACTCGCAGTGATCTGTCAATCCCATCATGCCCTGGGACTGAGCTCGTGGCTGCACATGTCAGATGCTGCTACGGGGGCTGTCACGACTCAATAATACCAATCTCAGTTTTCGTGCACGCCTTGATCTCTGCCCAGAAACACACACACACACACACACACACACACACCTGAGAGGGGGTGGGCAGTGATTGACTGCTTGTCACATGTAACACACTCGATCTGACATATCTTTAAGTACGCCAAAACATTTGTCTGCTTCAAAGCGAAGGAAGAAATATGTTAATTTGACCAGTTTTGAAACCTTTGAAAGCATCACTGTTAATCTTTATGGGTAAGGAGATGGAGACAGGTTTTTAGTATAAAGACTAGGTGATGTCTAAAGACAGTTCTATACTTGCCCTACTAATATTCGCTTTATTTTCATGTAATTCCTGACTGAAAACACATCCATGTAATCTGTGAAAAGGACTGATTTGTGCTCTCAGGCAGCCTTTGTCAGAGTTTTTATTGCTTTGTTTGCAGCCATCATTAGGAAAGGTCAGGTGTTGCATTTTTCTTCAAAGTTTTCTAAACGCTCATCAAATCTCACCTCAATAGCAGCCACATGCCGCTCGGAGCAGCTGTCAAATATTCTGAATTGATGTTGCTGAAAAGGGAGAAAACTAAAAGAAAGGACTAATTTTCAGGTCTGTGTCTTCAGTTTGAGATGTAATTATACGAGGCAGATAAAGGGAACGGAGGGGGTCAAATTTAGGTTTCAGATTAGTTCTTAGAAAAGCTTATTGAAAGAGTGTTAAACACTGAAAGGAAAATTTGTCAGAGTGCAGCGATTGCGCACTGTTGCACTGGACAAGGACATCTGCAAAAATATGTACCAGTGGAAGGAAATCATTTTCTGTACCTTCTGAGCAAAGTTTGCAATGAACCGGTTAAAACGACTGATGCACTTCGAGGAAAATGGTTTATTTCATGCTATGCTCTATTGGCTTTGCGTCAGTCTTTGTTGGTTTGAAAATCATTTAAAAAGCATAATTAAATAAGCTTTAAACTTGTTTAATGTTGTTACATCTCTACCTTTATTCACTCTGCTTTCACCAGGCTTTAGGCGGACACATTTGGAGGCAGAAAAAGTAATCTGCGATGCACTGTCAGAGGCATCACTGCACCAACAGATGTGAACAAATAGAAGTGCACAAATGGTAATATAT
>NW_013952409.1:625518-627936 GCF_001266775.1 Austrofundulus limnaeus | reverse complement strand
ATATATATATATGTGAAACCTCACATGACCACATCTCTTCCTGCAGCCTGCACATACTGTATGTGAGTGTGTGTGTGTGTGCAAATATGTATATGTGGAGCATATGGGGACCATTAATGCAAATGCATGGCACGTTTTCCATCCGATCTGCAGAGCTGAGACCCCCCATCAGGCTCTCTGTACACTCTGACTTTGGTGTGTTTGCATGTGTGTGTTCCAGCGCTTGTATAATCAACTCTGCCGTCGTTCTGAACGTGTGCCACAGGCTATTTCTGCTCGCTCGTGTTGTCAACTGTAATATCTTACCCTCGCCCTCCTCATTCACTTTCATAATGAACTCCAGTCTAGCATGTCATAAGCCCCTGTCTGTTAGATTTCCTCTTTCATTTTTTCCCCCTTTGAGCCGAGGCCGGCTAGATTGCTTCGATTTGTGGATCCCTCACTTTTTGCTGTGGAGGCTAAGAATGTTGCTGAATTTGAGGAACTACTTGGTGGCAAAACCATTTGTTTAGAACTTCTTTACTATGTGTGTGTCTTTGTAATGCTGTGTGAACATCTTTTGACACTATGCTTATGAGGGTATTTTGTCATGTGGACATTTGCCTGGTCAACACAATGGAAAAAAAACATTTTTGTGTCAGGTTTTAGGTCTAGGGCTAAGGTATGAATTAATTTAGGTTCAGGATTAGGTATGTACCTGTGATGATAGGTTTAGGGTAATGGGGTAAGGGTTAGGCTGTAGAAATAAAGAGTGTGTGTATGTGTGGGTGGGTATTTAATGCACAAATGTGGAAATTCCTTACACCTAATTTACATTAGATGCGGTTCCGCTGCGGTCCGACCTCCGCAGCAAATACGCAACCATTATAATCAATGAGAGTGTTTACACTGGCTCCACATGGGCGCAGGGCAGCGGTCAGCGGACGGCGATCTGCCAAAATTAGATTCAATCCTATTTTTGCTCACGTTGCACCAACTGGAAAATGAATAAGCACAACGTTCATATTTTCAAAATAATCCACCAACGGCAGACTAATTTTGTCAAAATCCCAGCTATATTAAMAAATATATGGATATACGTATTTTTACACAAATGCTGTCAGAATGTATCGTTCTGTTTGGGAAGCTGATGGCAACATGTAGCGAGCAGAATATGTAAACTTGATACACGTGGATTTTATTTTGAAATCAGAAATTTCAAAAAGATGACAGCGATGCAGTTTCAGCTGTGTTTGGAGTCCGTTTTCCACAGAATTAATGATTTGACTTCCACATTTATCACTGGATTTAACACGCACAATCTCGCATTTTCTGCACAGGCTTCTTCTTCACTGAGCGCTGTATAAATTGGGGTGCAAAGAAACGACCGCGAACTGCGCAGCGGAACCGCATCTAGTGTAAATTAGGGGTTACACACCATTGAACCAAACAACAACATGTAGGTGATTTATTTTTATTTTAGCTCGGCATGGAAGGGAAAGCAAAGAACACAAAATTTAGGATTAATTAAAGTTGTTTTAAAAAAATAATAATTTGGAGCTTTGTGTCACTTAAAGCAACCAAAGTGGAGTTTAATGAAAAAATCTGATGGTTTCATTTTATTGTGTCATAAATAGTTTTTTAAGAAGCTGTTAGAAATCAATCACAATAAAAGCTTGTAGGCGTTAATAATCCACAATCAACTTCTGACAAAGAATTGTGATTATTTTTTAACATTTCTTTCAAATTCATCCCTTTTTGGACTAAAGTATAGTCAGTGTTGTTACATAAGTAAAGCATTCTGGGTCGGTACAAAATTTCAGTACGTGTATAACGGTGGCCACTTACTCTCAACTGACAAGGTGATGGGCTGGCTGGTCTTGTTCTCTCCGTTTTTGTCGTTCACCGCCTGCACATAGTAACGCCCAGCATCTGGTGCCACCGTGGACAAGATAACCAGCGTGTTGTCCAGAGTGATGGCTCTGAGGAAGAAACATGCAAAACATTACAAAAATTAAAATGGCATGAACAGATGATGATAAAGTTCTGGCTGTAAGTACTCTGGGAAAATGATGCATTAAAAAGTGTCATTCTTTGCAGGAACGCGTACCCTTGCATGGCAAAGTTAGCTCTAGAAAATAAAAATTATCCATCTAACCAGTCTTAAAGGGATTCACGATTAGTTGTAACATTAGATTTTATTTGATAAACATATATTTTAACTGTAAAATAAAGACTGTAAAAACTGACTGACAGACTGTTTAGTTTTGTAAATGTTTTACAAATTTGTTTTAACATGGACGGAGCCATTTTATTTACACACAAAGCATTCTGGGTAAAAGACGATGTGGATAGGTCATCGGTGCGAGGCTGCTAGCGAGCTATATCCACCCTGAAGGTTAATTTTGGACAATATCTGATGATCGACTCTTTTAAATG
>NW_013952409.1:623841-625378 GCF_001266775.1 Austrofundulus limnaeus | reverse complement strand
CAGGTTGTACTGTGTAACAGGAGGTAAATATGTTTGAAGTTTATCCGGGTCCACACTTGAGCCAACCGCTGAAAAGAACATCAAACATTTTACCATTTTAATTACACTGTTCAAGCAGCGCTAAGTCGATTGATTTACAACGTGTAAACATGGTGTAAGTGCTGAACGAGCAAAGCAGAAGTATTGACATCCTCTCTTTTCACAGAGATGACGTCCTTGCATAATAAACCCCAACAATTAATTGACCATTTGTACCTCGCTGCTTCCTCTGACCTGCATTTTGGCAGCTAACCGCCCTCTGTAGCAGCTGCAGAAACCAAGTCTGAACGGATAAACTCTTGGTTTCAGCAGGTTGTCCTATAGGCTCAAACAAAACGTTTCTTCTTTCTCGAAAGTGAATTTCAAGAATCTTTGAGTTTTGTCTTGGGTCTGATCGGGTTTACAGTCAATATGTTTTATTAGCTGGGCCTCATTCAACTGGATCCTTTCATTGTCACAAATCCATTCACGTCCTGATCTAAACAGTAAKGCATGTGGTTTGCGAAGCAAGGCTTGGTTGTTTGCCATGATAGAAACACTTTTACTGGCATTTACACCAAATAGTTTAGTTCTCAAGTAAAAATAAAACAAATCACTTTAAGGAAATGCCTGCTGTYAATTTCCTAAATTTGTAAAAAAAAAAAAAAAAGATGAGCTTGGCAATCGACAACAAAAATGTTTTTATCACCAACTGGACTGCTTTTCTTGCTTATTTAATAAAAAAACAGTCATTTTTTGATGTTTGTTGTTTGCAAGTGTAACACAAATTATACTTTAGTTTCATTATTAGTTCTGTTTATACCTCATTCTCTGCTGAAACACCAGCTCCGTCTGATCAAAGAATCAACACAGCAGGTGAGAAACTAATAACACGGAGAAACAGAAATATTACGCTCACAAACACAAGTGAAGCTCAGCGAAGCTCCAAAGCGGCGCGCAGGAAAACTGTCCCACAAACAACAATCCGGCGGCTGCTTTCGTCGCCACCTTTTACAGCTCAGGATCTATTTTCAGACTGATTGATTTTCAAACATGTGAAAAGTGACCCCCAGTGTCCGGGATCATTTGGGATTCGAGGCACATGCTGAGACTCAAAACACCCTTTCTYAGCGGGGAAGCAAACGTCAATGTCTAGCACTTATGATCTGTGGTAAATATTTTATGCTAGCTTGCTGGAGCAGTGACATCCTGGACAAACACCTATAAATTATGGATCTCTTCTGGGATGAAGGAAACACGGAAGTGTCCAACTCACTGAATGACTCCCTGGTGACTTTTTAGGGGACATTCTGAAGTGGTGATGTAACTCAGGCTTAACTTTTGGTTTGATGTTTTTTTTTATCAGCAACTTAAAAAAAAGTTAAGAATATATAAATATAATTTTGACTGTCAACACAGCTTAGAAGAGAAAGCCGTTTTTCTTCTGTAGCAGTAAACTATGCAGTGTTGACTGATTTGAGATGTTTATGGAAATACCCAATTGTGACCAAACACACAC
>NW_013952409.1:618844-622831 GCF_001266775.1 Austrofundulus limnaeus | reverse complement strand
ATCTATGTGTGGATGTGTATGTGTGTGTGTATGGGTGGATGTGTATATGTGCATGTGTGGGTGCGTATATGTACATACAGTATGTGTATGTATGGGCTTATATACCTGCATATGTTTGTGTTTGGTTGCTGGGTGTTTGTTTTCTTCACTTTCTGATGGCCAGTTGTCGGGTGTGTTGTCTTGTGTGTCTTGTATTGATGAACATTTCATATGTTTTCGAATTTCTATCAGTTTATCTCTTAACATTTTTTTACATTTCTTTTCTTCTCTTTCTTTTTTCTTTATTATAGTATTAAAAAAGTCACTGATGATGAAGAAATTAAGAAACTAACATTTAGCTCTGTTTTCTACTGAAGTGGCTAAAAAAACAAACAAACAAAAAAAAAAACTACATTGTAGCCACAGCTGTCCTGTGGCGCACTGACATGCCCCGTCTGTAGAGATAGATCTATATAAAAACATTACATATGTCTCTATCCCACATTTATTTGATATTATGGGACTACTGGTACTTATTTTTTTCCACTTAAAGCACCGTGCATACATGTCAACTTGTATGGACGGCCTATAAATTACACATATAGAGAAATGGCACTGATTTTTTTTCAAAAACTCAGCTTCAAATGTATTTAATGTCTCAGCACCTGTGAAATAACCACTAAAATTAAATAACCACCTCCCAACCCGCTCTGCAGCACTGCAGCGACGTTGTGCCACAAAATCAATGCTTTTCTTGAGGTAAGGCTCTGTCTGCGTTCTCTGCTGTTCCTTTCAGSGAGGAGGAGGAAGGGGTGGGTGGTGTCATAATCCCACCCCTGCGCCCCCTTACATCATGTGAGAGTATGGATTTTGTTTGTGAAAATTATGGATTTTTTTTAAGCTCAATGTGCGGGTAAATGACCGAAGAGGTTGATATACTGTATATCAGGGCTATTCAACTGGCGGCCCGCGGGCCACATCCGGCCCGCGAGTGACCAAAGTTCGGCCCGCCACTTGGTTCATTCATCTCTTAAGCCTAAACACCCAGTTTTCTTTTTTTACTCTAAGTTCTTTTAGTTAAACATAGACATGTTTGGTTTCTACAGAAATGTCAGAATCGTGTCTATAAGCTGGTGAAAAACACTATGAAAGTGAAAATAAAATTGGTTTAAAAATTTGGCAAGTCAGAGATGTCAAAATAATAGTTTTGTCAAAAAGGAGGCAAAATGTGTTAATTTTGTTTTTGGTATTGTTTAATTATCACTATTGTTTTTACTGGTTCTGTATGTTGTATTCATGATTAAATGCAGCAAAATAAACCATTTCAAAAGGTAACAGATTGTAATTCTTGGTTTATTTACATAACTTTAATTGCTGGATGTTCGGCCCCTGAGCTGTTGACCAGCTGTAACTGTGGCCCCCGGAGCAATTTAGTTGAATAGCCCTGCTGTATATGCTACTACTGTAGTAATTTGCCGTAATCCATGTAATATCACAGAAACTGGAAATACAGTCCAGACATAAACAACAATTTTCTTTTTTTACGAGTTTTTAAGCTAAATTATTAATATAATATTTTACTAATTTTGTAACAAACATTAACATAAATCAGTTCCATATAAGAAAGTACAGTACATACCCTGTGTCTACGCAGCATTTCTGCCTTGTGGCGTGTAGCTGCTAACTATTTAGCTATCGTGTGTTTTTATTGAGATGACAACAAAACATGCTGTAGGCTTGGATAGCATCAAATGTTTGCATTTTTTCACGATTCTCAGGTACTCTAAGAACGTAACCCCTGCGAAAATCTGGGCTTTTCTATAGTAAGTGTGGACCATTTATTAGCTTAAAGGCTGTTAAATGTTGGGACCAAGTTTAAAGAGCCACACAGTAAAAAAAAAAAAAAAAAAAAAAAAAAAACCCGAGATATTTACAATACTTGACCTTTTACTAGTATTGAAAAAGAAGCCACAGCCTCAGTAAGCTTTTTTCTTTCTGTTTTCTTTAAAAAGACATTCCTAAAKCATTCGTGCTACGGTTGTTAAAAAGAAAAGTTTATTCTTTAAGTTGAAGAACAGTTCAGCTGCAGACTACAGCCTCTGARCTCGGGGGCTCCGTTTTATTTTTCCCAAAAGGCCATTACAAATCGACTGACTGCGTCCGAGCACCAGCCAAACTTAGTTTTATCAACATTATCCACAGCAAATTCAGATTGTATCACTTATTGGGAGAAGAAGAGGCAATTTTTCCCCTTGCTGGTTGATTTTAATACTCTCCCCCCGCTGAGCGTCTCCCCCTCAGTCTGTAATCAGTGCTGGTGCACTGGGGGTCACACAGAACTTTGTTCCACAGCTTGTTCAGCAGATCTAACTGCTCCCAGAGCTCGCTGGGCCTCAGGGATAAAAAAAAAAAAAAAACAAAAAACAAATGATGCTGGAAGAAAATAAAAGTAAGCCAATTATGCTGAATGGTTTTGTAAGTAAAGGAAGCAGGAAGATGGAGATAAGGGTTGGGTTTCATAACAATGTTCATGTTTTAACCAACTTCCCAAATGTTGTTTGATTTATTTTGCTTCTTTTACTGGTCTCTGTCAGAACACATCCTGGTCATCCTTACTTAAGTCCCCATCTCTCAGCGGCYTTGTGAACAGCTGTCTGAAGCTTGCTTGTAACCGTGCCTTACCACGCATCCGGCACGGTGCAGGGATTTATCGAGCCACAGAGCGCAGAAATTTGGACAAATCAGATATGTGCGAACACGCCTCAGTCCCTATCAAGTTTTTTTATGCTTATCCAAAGATCTCAGAATGCTTTCTGTTCTTGTTTTTTCTTCTTCTTCTTCTTTTTATTCCGACCCAATTTCCTTTTCCATTACCATGCTATGGAAAGAGCCGTGGTGCACCGGGGAGACTTGRGAGCTGGACAGCTGCTCAGAAACAACTCAGCAGCTTCTACGAACCCCCCCCCCCCTTTTTATTTGCGCTTACAGCAAGAAGCAAAATCAGTCTCACATGCAATTACTGTCCTGCGGATCAAATTATTCATGTTGAGCATCAAGGGTGATTTTCATTGACTTCCAGCCGTATGATACTGACACTTTCATCAATAAAGATGAGGATTTCTTTTTGATTGAGACAAAGGGATAGGGGGTTTAAATGTTTTATTTGTTACAAGCTGTTTCCCCCCTCTAATTTCAAATATTGCAAATAAATTGAATCACCTCAAAATTAAATTAACAATGATCCAGACCGCTCTGTTCAATTAAAAAACACATGGCTACTGGAATCGATTTGGAAGCAGCATTTTCTCATCTATTTCAGCCACTGATTTTGTCAGCCTGGGCGCATATCTTTTTGTGTTAATCCAGTKCTGACAGTGGGCTGGAGCTGGCACGGTTCTAACGCACACAAATACACACCAACACACACAGAAAGCGCAGTGTTTTGGCATCTGTCGGGGCTGTCCTTCTCCACCGAGCCATGAGGTGCGTCACCTCGCTCCACAGCCTCAGACCTCCATTACACGCAGACAAATAGCCCCAATTGGCTGATGGCCTCCCCCCGGGAGAAACAGAAGAGGTTGACAGAATTAAGCAGCTCACATGTGTGGCTAAAGGTATGAGTCAAACTTCAGGGGGAAACGGACAGATGACGGCAGAGCGGGAGCAGGCATGCCCCGCTGCTCAGCGGACCTGTGATGAAAAAAAAAAAGCCACAGCTTCCAGGGATGACGAGACGGAGGAGGGAGGAAAACAGTATGTTTCTCATGAAAACAGCTACTTGTTTTCTCACCGGGGGCATGAACTAGAGATTTGTTCCTCGCTGTTCATTTTGTGAGATAATCACTAATGACAATAATAAAAAACATGTCTAATCATTGCAGACAAAGACCTTGTTTTATTATTTTTACCTTATAAAAAGCTGTTTATATCTCCATGGTCGCAGGTCCCCACTACAGGCAGCCATCATGCAAAGCCATCTTATCTATGAAGGCTCATGAAGGACAAACT
>NW_013952409.1:601329-618834 GCF_001266775.1 Austrofundulus limnaeus | reverse complement strand
ATGCAGGATAGTGGCCCTCGAGGACTGGAGTTTGACACCTCTGTCCCTGAAGCTGCTGGTAGACATCGCGGTTGGAATTATCAAAGGTTTTTGACACCTGAGAGACACCGTAGCAACTCCTTTGCGTTTGGAAGTGGGGGGTGGGGGTGGGGGGAGGACCAGGGAGGATGATTCAACCACTCAACCACTAGATGTCGCTGAAAACAACAAATCCTACACACTGTGCCTTTAAGATTCATTTTGGAGTTTTTTTGTAGGCCAAACATTTGCATGTTTTGAGCTTCTCCAGCAATAAAAGGAACATTTCCATATGTAACCCCATTACGTAATGTTCGATAATTTTTCTTAAAAAGGGGGGAAAAAGAGCGTGTGTTATGCAAAATCGACTTATTTGAGTGTTATTTCATGTTATAATATCATTCCCTTATCAAAAACATACCCAGAGTGTTGCTTTGACTCACTCATGCATGTTTAAGAAATCCTTGAATCTCCTGTCCTACATGGAGCTGCCTAAACACTTGCTGATACAAAGCTCCTCCCTGGAGCAGAGCTCCCGCCCCACAGAGCACCCCACTCCCACCTCTCCCCCACACAGCTCCACCAGACTAGCAAAACATATATTAAAAATGGTGAATGTTCATGATTTCATTGCAAAACATAGCTTTATATTGATCTACTGTATATTGATAGTTTTTCGCAAGAAGCGGTTTAATAGCGACACATGTGTATGAGAGGAAGCTGAAATGTCATGTAAGAGCCTTTGGACTCGCTTTGACTCTTTCCAGATCCAAAGTGGGATCATTTGAGTAAGGTTCAACTGTATCCTGAGTTGCCATTTTCCAAAACTGACAATGTTTGTTGTTGCTTTTCTTTTTTTTTTTCTTACAAAAAATTTTACACACTTTCATTGGAGCGGTTCGCAGCCGAGTGTGAAGGGGCCGGGATGAGGATCAGTACCTCCAAATCCGATCTTGGTCTTGAGCCAGAAGGGTAGGGTGCCACCTCCGGGTCGGGGAGGAGGTCCTGCCCCAAGTGGAGGAGTTTAAGTATCTCGGGGTCTTGTTCACGAATGAGGGAAGAATGGAGCGGGAGATCGACGGGCAGATTGGTGCTGCGTCTGCAGTGATGCGGGTGCTGTACCGGTCTGTTGTGGTGAAGCGAAAGTTGAGCCAAAATGTGAAACTCTTGATTTACCGATTGGTCTACGTTCCTACCCTCATCTATGTTCACGAGCTTTGGGTAGTGACGAAAGAACAAGATTGCAGATACAAGCGGCCGAAAAGAGTTTCCTCCGCAGGGCGTCTGGGTTCTCCCTTAGAGATAGGTGAGAAGCTCGGTCATCCAGGAGGGACTCAGAGTAGGGCCGCTGCTCCTCCATGTCAACACGAGCCAGTTGAGGTGGCTCGGGCATCTGGTTAGGATGCCTCCTTGACGCCTCCCTGGTGAGGTGTTCCGGGCACGTCCCACTGGGAGGAGGCCCAGAGGAAGACCCAGGACACACTGGAGGAACTATGTTTCTCAGCTGGCCTGGGAACACCTTGGGGTTCCCCTGGTTGAGCTGGCCCAAATGGCTAAGGAGAGGGAAGTCTGGGTCTCTCTGCTTAGGCTGCTGCCCCCGCGACCCGACCCTGGATAAGTGGAAGAAAACGGACGGACAGACGGATACCACACTACTACAAAAGATTGTAAACAGCATGAAGTAGTTGTGAAGACATGCTGAAGTGGGAGTGTTGGAAATGGTAGGATAAGAGACAGAAGGCAATTTCAAGGCTTTTAGATTTCTTTGTTATATATACAGATTTTCATAACAACTGAAGGTAATGTAGTAACTTGATTGTGATAGAATTGGACTATGTGCCTGGAAAATACATAATACCCTCTTCCCCTTTGATTCACTCGTTCTGTCAAAATTCATGCTCTCTTCAACTTCAGTCTTTTGTTGACATGCAGATCGTTGTGTTCAGGACTAATGCTCGGCAGTTGTTGGAAAACGTGGAGGAAGTCCTGGACACTCAGTAGTCCTTGTGACTAATGAGGAATCCATAGCATGCTGACAAGACCCGAGCGTCACAAGCAAAAGCCTTTAATTGATCAGAACTTACAGCGAATTACTTGAGCGGACTGCAGCGTGAGTGCGTGTCCTCCCACCGTTTCATCCAGGTCAAGCTCCTCTGTCTTAACAGATTCTTCTACTAGCTTGTTTCAGTGTAACGCAGATAAATCCATGGCAGAGTGTCAATAACAAGTTTCGGGAAGAAAAACAACACGCAGTGGATAGTGAATTGTTGTCAGAGAAAAACAGTAAGAGGACAGGTTCTGTTGCTTCATCCAGTGACAAACTCGCCCTCGAGCCATCGACAATTCGAGCCAAATGTGTTTCCTGACGGATGCTCTGATTATACACCACATTAAGTCTCCAAAATAACACAACAAATCACACCAGCTGAATGGGAAATACTTTGCCAAATGGAATCCGACTCAGTAAGAGAATAAGAACGGTATTTAGCACTAAATAAGTACTTGTATGATTTGCACTCCATTTTTCATCGCAGTGCAACAAAGACGTTAGGACAGAGGTATCGGCAATGTGCGATCACGAAGCATCATCACCGCACACGCATTTTCAAACCCCTGGAACTTAAGAGTGAAGCCAAAGCATCAGAGAAAAGCACCACCAATAGGGACATTTGCAAAGTTTCTGGGTGTATACTGTCAGAGACAGAACGCGAGTCTCTGCCTCAGCCAAGACCAGCAGCTGCACGGGCCACATGGCAGAGAAAAGAGCAGTCACAGAGCCGCAGAGACGCTCTGCTCTGCTCTGCTCTGCCAGGAGGAATCTGGCAGCTTGCAAGCAAAAAAAATAGAGTATTCATTAAGTTGCTGTGGGTTTTCTTTACACAGCCAGCTCCTAGGTGTTGTGCTCACACATGAGGTATGTTCAGAGTCGCCTTTCTTTTACCTGTGCTGCTCGCATTTTTAGCAGCTTTTTGCTGCCGCAGAATGAGTTTGGATTTTTTCGAAGCCTATTTGGTTCTGATGACCTTGTGCATAGGCTTTATTCTCAACTGATGCTTTATATGTGACTGTAATGTTGATAAACAGGACAAGATGTGGGTGCAAAGACTGTACAACTTATTAAAAAATAGCATTGTGCCAATGTGCATAATACGTATCAATATCTCAAAAAACTGCTTCAACTGTAAGAAATCATTCATTATTCTGTTCCAAAAACCACATTTCAGCTTAGCCACCTAATTTGATCAATTCTTCCTGTCTTTGATGCCCAASTTTGGACACAGTAACTCTTTTGTGTTGATCTCTATTGATTTAATTTTAAAATTCAGCAATATTGCACTTTCAGAACTGTATAAGTAGACATGCTAGTACCGGTTCTCATGGCAAGATAATTGTCGGGATGGCGTGATTTTTGATTCAACTTTCTATCTGCGATTGAAGGGTTGGAATGCGATTTATTTTTAAAGGGCGATCTTTATTAATTAATTAAATGCCGTGCCAGGGATGTAAAATAAATTTTAAATGTGCCCTTCTCTGTAAATTAAAATGTTTTAATCATCATCTTTGTGATCTGTGCAAATGAGGGAATAAAATAACAGTGTTGCATCTGTTTTTTTTTTCCTCGGAGTCGGCGCCAACGTGCGCAGGTCCTCTTTACGTCTCTTTTCTCGTCATCTTCTTGCTTTGGTGCGCCACAAGTGACCCACATAGTGCTATATTATAACGTTTAGTTACAAAATGAATAATCCATGACAATCATACATTTGAACAAATAACTTTAACCAGTTCCGAACCGAACTGGAGTGCACTCCCTCACCCCTGCTCATCCCTATCACTCTGGGCTCTGGTGTGTGTGTGTGTGTGTGTGTGTGTGTGTGTGTGTGTGAAGTGTGCCGGCAAATCGCGGTTGAACTTTTCACCCCCCTCCACATAAGAACACATGCTTGGTCAGAAGTTTGTGGGAGTGTTTGTTTGTGCTGAAAGCACTCAGTTTGCTTCAACCACTCGCTTAAAAAAAGAGAAAGAAAAAAAAGCGACTCGTTCCAGAGCCGACTACCAGGAAGCAGCGATTAATAAAGATAGTCAAACCGAGTCAAACGGCCAAAACCTCATAAAAGGGGATAAAACAGACGATTTTCATGGTAAAATCTAACTGATAAAAACTTCTGAGCTTAATCCTGGACCAGTTTGTGGATAAACAACGTCGATTGACGAGCCTCAGACTTTTTTTTCCGCATTGGACTCCACCCGTAGAGAAATCCCATGCAGTGACGTGTGCTAAATCAGGAGGGGGGTTTCCCGGCGCGGGGGGTCTCAGGAACTAAGGTATGTGCGAAGTCATTCGGAAAGAAAGACAAACAAAATAAGCAACTCACGTTAAAAAATAAGCGCAAAAAACTGCAACCTGCGACTCAGGGAATTTACAAACTACTTTAGAAAAAAAGAAGCAGATCTGCTTGTTTTTTTCTCTTTTTTTAACGTAACTGCGCA
The DNA here is from genome assembly GCF_001266775.1 of Austrofundulus limnaeus. Classification (NCBI taxonomy): domain Eukaryota; kingdom Metazoa; phylum Chordata; class Actinopteri; order Cyprinodontiformes; family Rivulidae; genus Austrofundulus; species Austrofundulus limnaeus. Next base: position 614,328 of record NW_013952409.1, on the reverse strand, counting down.
TGACTTTTCAGCTGATTGGATCGTCTATCGGCGATAGCCAGTGACCATGATCTTCTGATCTGAAAATAGGGACGATTTCCCATCCCTAGATAATTGTGCCAATTTTTTGCCCAAATTTTACTGTTCCGACAATCTTAAGGACACCCCAACTATCTTGATGGCTCTAAAGATAATCTTAGGAGATATTCCTGCTGTGTGTGGTGTGTTAAGAGTGATCTAGTCAGCTCAGAAGGGTGTCAGGACCGCTCTGACCTCAAATCGGAGATAGTCAACACGTTGGGTTGAACATCCCCAGTGTGTGTGATGTTCCCCCAAAGGCAAACAAGCCTGCAGCTTGATGAATGTGACTTGTAGTCAATCAAAAAAACAAGGTGACAGAAACACAGGTGGGAATCCAAAATACAGAAGACAAAACTGTCTTGGTGCACCAGAATGTTTGGGGGACTTCAGACTTTTTGCAATATTTTTCTGTTCAAACTAGTCCACAAACTGTCACCATTGCTTCTTCCTTGTCTGTCATGTTTATTTAATTTGAACTCACGTTTTATCTCAAGAGGTTTCGCGAGATTTCCCGTTTGGCATCTGAATGTTTGTGAATCATGAGTGAAATCCGTACAGCACACACTGTAAGTGCAAACCGTTTGTATGTGTGATTTTTGTATCGTCCTGTGTGGGGTCTCTTATCAGTTTTTGAAAATCAGCCGACAATTTCAATACGTTGCCTTGTTGACCAGTTTTAACTGGGTAAAACTAAAAAAATACTTGTGATGCAGATCATTTATATTTAAAAAGGATCTTGCAGTCAGTGGTTTTTAGGCTTTAACTTTGCTGCTACAAAAGAAAAAAATCAAAAATATGTGACAGTTTGCATAAAAACATTCATAGTGCATTAATATGTAGTCCCTATATTAACAAAAGACAAGTTTCAATAAAGCACATCATAACAGATGACAGCGGCAGCAGTTTGTTATATCGCAGTGAAATTCATTAGCGCTTTGATTAGCTGGAGGCGACTGTCACATGCACTTTGGATCTGGCTATACCCCCACCCCATCACATTTTGGGCAGGTGTGATTAAGTGGAACCCAGAGACAAGCAGAGAGATGGACCCCTGAAGAGTTTGCAAATGAAAGTTATGACACCTGAGGWGGGGTAGCAGGAACAGGGCACAACGAGGGAAGATTGGGGGGGAAAGGGGAGCATTGGAAGGTAAGAGAGGAGAAAATGATCGCTACGATGAGTCCATTCCTCCAGCTCTCTTTTTGCCTCGTTTAAGGCTTTTCTTTGTAACTTGGCCCACAGTACACAGCAACTGTAATGAAAAATACTTGTTGGTTTAAGCCAGTCATTCACAACATACTTTAATTAAGCAGTTTTTCACCCTGTTTATTGGAAGATAGAATGGTTTTAGAAAGAACAAGATTTGCAAACGGTAATCACTCTTAGATATCACACTGTGCTTTCCCTTGAACCAGCATGGCCCTTAGGATGAAATCTTGCTTTAAGATGACATAATGGTGTTTTGTTGAAAACAGTATTTATAGGAGGCCTTCTAACTGTGTCAAGGGGAGCAGGGGTTAGCACATGACCTATGACAGAGTGCTGACAGCAGCCATTCAACAAAATGCCTTTATTATCTGAATCACGTTTCTCTGTCCTTGTTGAATACTGTATTTCCAAAACAGCAACAAGTGACATACTTTTCCTACAAACTTGACACAAATTCTGAATACAAGTCGGTGACAAGATCTGTTGACTGGAGAACGTGTTGTGAGTGACATTCAGCTACTACTACACTAAATTTAGGCTCGATATTTGTAAAATTCACAGAAGTTTAATTATATTTTGTGAAAACTTATGTCAATAAGCTGTGGAATCAATTTTGAATCAAGACGACAATATTCATCTATACACCAAATATTAAATCCATATTTGTAAAATTGGATGAGTTTTAGCAACAATGTTTTAGTTGGTTGGTTAGATAGTTCAAGATAAGAAGATAACAAAATTAAACACATATGAAAAGGAATGGAAAGAAGTAAAAAGTTGTTTATTCTCACCCTTCACCGAAACTTATAAATTCTACCATTTCCTTATTCTAAATCACACAGTAATGATTTCAATAAGACCAAAACAATTGGTTAACCTGCCATTCTATAAATAAAAGCATATAACAATTGCAAAATATATTATTGATTTATTAATTTTCTAGACATATTTGTCAATTTTTTCTGCCAAAATATGTATTAGTACCATTATACATAAAGTTTTAGAACACCCTAATTGTTTCAGTTTTTTTAAATTTGAAATTTAAGCAGCTTAGATCCAATGAACAGCTTGAAAATGGTACAAAGGTGCTGAACTGCCAGAGGTTTAAAAAAATGGGTACCACTTTACAATAAGGCTCCCCTTATAGATGGCTTGTAAATAGGTTATAGATAGGTTATTAATTCATCTGTAACCACTTTATAAATCATTAATAAGTGTTTATTATGCATTAATTAAGAATAAGAAAGAGACAAAATTGTGATTTCTTGCTAAATAGTGAGCCAAATATGTTCATGTACATCTTATAAACTGTTACATTAAACATTTCACACTAGATTAACTTGTAAGCACAATAATGTATTGGAAACACATATTTACAGTATTTATTAATGATTAATAAATGTGTATAAATGTCATAATGGAGCCTTATAAATAGTGTACAGTCTTACACTTTACAATAAGGCCACTTTTGATAGTTGTGGATATGTATAATACAGTGCAATATTATACGTAAAATATGTGTTTCCAATACGTTATTGTGTTTACAAGGTAGTAACCTAGTGAAATGTTTAATATAGCACTTTAGATGTAATATGTACATAAACAGATTTGGCTCACTATTTGACCAAAAACCAGACAGTTTTGTCTTTCTCATCCTTAATTAATGCACAATAAACACTTAATAATGATGTATAAAGTGTTTAGAGATTAATTAATAACCTATCTATAAAGTATTTATGAGCCATCTATAAGGGGAGCCTTATTGTAAAGTGGTAAAAATGTAAGGCTAAAAGTCAAGGTGTCCGTGAGTCTAGTGCAGTGTTTCCCAACATCAAGGTGGGGTCCTGAAAAGATTTTCTGAATTAATTACATTTTTGTCTTAGTTGTTACAAAGAAGTGAGGTTAGTATATTTAAAACGGATAAATGTAATATAAAAAATATTGGGCCTCATGCAAGAACATGTTCGTATTCTTGTCCTAAATTTCTCTTACTTTTGTTCGTATGAAGGGTTCGTACGAACATGTCACGTCAGATTCAACAAACTCTTCTATCTTCAGGAAAAGTGTGTAAATGAGCTGCGTAAATTCCACCTGTTCGTATCCAGCTGCTCGTGCACGAGATGAGGTTATTTACATAATTATCACCCCAAAAACACCATATAAGGATACACGTTTCCTGCCCCACATACCAGGAAGTGTCCATTCATGAATGACATCGCAGTGTAAAAAAGAACTTTACGAGTTCGGAGATTGTAGTCCTGCTCTCCGAGATCGAGAAAAGAAAATCTGTTCTCTTTAGCAGCGTCAGCTGTGGAATTAAAGGAGCTGCTTAAAGGAATGAAATGTGCTGTTAATGTCGTGTCTCCTGTGGGTCGTTATACAGTCAGAAATAAAAATCTAAATCATATTCATCTCTCTCCAGTCCAGCTCCGGTTTTTCTTTGGTGAAATATTTTTAATTTAAGTGTAAACAACTGTGTTACTGTGTTTACATTTATTCAGAAGAAGGGTGGTTGCGCACCGCTACCCCCCACCCCCGGCCGTCTCCCCACTCCCGGCTGTAGCAATTGTCAGATGCGGTTCTGAAAGGACGCGTTTTAAAACGTCTCCAAACTTCAATTAATGCATAATTTAAGTTGTTTTTTTAGTTTGAGGTCTTCATATTAACATTGTAGTGTTTATACAACAGCATTAAAAGACAGTTTAACTTAATCTAATTAATTTATGTCATTAAAATCTATTTCCAGTTCAAACAGAATAAACTATTGTCAACATATGATTTATTTTCAACTCAAAATATTTTTTAATAACGAAATATAAAGTTATTAGGGAGGAAAACCCATCTGGATAACAGCAGACTGACTGCTCGTAAAATATACGACAGGTCTGGACCACTCGTGAATTTTGTTGGTATCTGAAGAAAATCTTAGAATACGAGAAAATTGGTGAATGCCACAAATTCTCCTAAATCACTCGTACGCACAATTTAAGAGCAAATCTGTGTGTACGAACGGTTCTTGCATGAGGCCCAATGTTACTATGCCCATGTTTTGTTGACCTGACACAAATGTTTATCATCCAAAAGTAGCTGGGAGCACTGGTCTCTGCTACTGTTATTTTGTGGGTCAAAAGCTGGAAACTTTGGGAACCAGTGTACTTTGGTTTCCAAAGTTGGGCTTGGGACCCAATTATGGGTCATGAAGCACCTTGGATAATCTCCAGAAATCAATTTAAAGGGTAATAAAGTAATTGCTGATGTAATATTTTCCCTATAATTATTACAAAAACACAAAATAAGTATAAATAAGTATTTACATTTGTGTACAAGCTGTTTAGATTGTCAAAAAGCCTGTGTTTTTAGGGTTATTAACGAAGTTCATGTACTCAGACCAGTAATATTTGGGGTCACAAGTTTTTGCCATGGATATTTTGTGGGTCAGAAGATAAAAAGTTTGGGAACCACTGGTCTAGTTTCCTTTAACATCACAATGCACTAAAGTAGTAAACTCTGATAGGACGAGGTGTAGCAGACCCAACTCTGGATCCAGCAAGACATCCCCGAATCATCACACTTCTTCCTCCATGTTGTCACTCACTGAGAAACTGTACACAAGTTCTGCATGATGAGCTGCAGATTTTAAATTTCTATTTATCAGTCAACACTTTTGTCCAATCTTCACTGGTCCACGCACACACAAACATTATCATCCCAGCTTCGCCTTCAGGAGATAACTATAGTTGGAGCTGAGCTAAAACAGCTCCAGTTCTTTGGAAAGAGTCTTTGTCAAGGTAACATTTGTGATTTGGTGCTAATCTCTGTGACTCTTCCTCATTCTCCCCTCACTGGAGAGACTTTGACGCCACTATACAGTAAACGCTAGTGGCATGAATCAAATTCAATTAAATGATTATCAATAAAAAAGGCTGCCTGTTATCAACAGTGCTCATTTGCACACTGTGACCTTGGCGGTGTGTGTGTGGCATTAGCATTCTCATAGCTGCAGGGTAGAAAGGGAGGATGAAGAGCAGCGCAGTGGGTGTTACGGTTTTAGATGAAAGGGAGGAAGGGCCCAAATGCACGACACAGGAGGAAGGTCTGAGGAACAAAAAAAACCCACCGGCTTTACTTAAGCTCAGGCACAATTAGAAAAATGCAGCAGGCAAACAAAAACACAGGAGGAGGGTGACGCAGGGATCCAGGAAAAAGCGAAAAGATTCGAGAACTAAATGAGCCACAAACTGTGATCGCTGAAAGGCATGGCATAAGGAACACAGGCAGGGAATACAGACAAAATGATAGCTGAAAGGGAAAAATGCTGGACTACAGACAGTACATGTGGGGGACTAATTGGTAATTGAAACCCAAGCGAGCACAAAAACTGTCAAAAACACACGAAGGCGAGAAAAATGTCTAACCATGAGGCATATGGAAAGATTTTTCTAAATAAAACACATCAACTTATATAAAACTTTGAACAGACACTAGAGGAATGAGACAAACAAAAGAAGGTCTATAATAAGATATATAGCTTGTTTTCAAAGACTAATTTCATCAAATCTGTAACAAGTCATTTTAAACCAGCAGGCAGAATGAATAAAAGCTGAGTTAATGGTAAATACATAAACAAAACTATGAATTATAAAAGGCTGTTTTGATGGATGAGGCCTAAGCCTTTTTGGAGTCACAACAACACCTAAAACAAAAAGTCAAATCAGGAAGTAGTTTATAAAGACAGGGACTTCAGTGTTGGTGAGTTGGGTGGTGTGAATGGTAAACTGAACTGATCGATTTGGAAACTACCCAGGATTTGAGTACTTTGCACTAATATAAAGAACTTGTAAGATTTACTTGGAAAAATCCTCGTAACAATTTGCACTAAKGTTTGTTAAGMAAATTTATATGCTACAAATTCAAGTAATATTTACTCATCATTATCTACTAAAAGTTACTAAGAATATAGTTAAAGATTTGTGAATAAATCAGGTAAATTTTACTTAATTTGATCAAGTATATGTTACAAGATTTAAATGAGCAAATAAAGTAAAATATACCTGTTTTATTCACAAATCTATCAAGAGTTTTCAAGTAAATCTTACAAGTTCTTTATATCAGTGTACATGCGTTGAGCACAATATTGACCTCACAGCTACAGAGAGAAAAAGTGTAACTCTTGATGAAGTTCAAGACTTCACCACCAGGTGGCGTTTTTGAAGAACCTTTATTGGATACTTCTTCATGAACAACACAGACAAAGTGAAACTCACAGGTCTGATGTGGCAGAGTGGCTAGGGCAGTCCTTTAAACATTGMGTTGTCAGTTCACCTCGTTCCACCCATCTCAGCCATTAGCAAAGTTTCCATCAAACATTTTTTATGTACATTTTGATGGATTGCTTTAGAAAAGGTTGATGGAAATGGCAAAATTTGAAAACAAACAAACAAAAAAAAAACGATCAATTCTGCAAAAAAAAGAGTTTAGGTGGTTTTTAGATTTTTCGTAAAAAAGTTAATGCGCAAAAGAGTAGATGGAGACACATTGGCCAAAACATTGTAGCAAACATTCACCTCACATGATTGATTCAGCTGTTTCTGCTGTCGGTAAATGGTAAATGGACTGAAATTATATAGCGCCTTATCAAGTCCCTCCGGACCCCAAAGCACTTTACGCTTACAGACATTCACGCAGTCACACACACATTCACACACTGATGACGGTAATCTACATTGTAGCCACAGCTGCCCTGGTGCACACTAACAAAGGAGGGGCTGCCATGCACRGGCGCCACCAAACTCTCTGACCAGCATCAATAGGCAAGGTGGGTGAAATGTCTTCCCCAAGGACAGAAAGACTGAGACGACTGGAATGGGGSATCGACCTTCTGGTTTCAGGATGACTCCCCTGACCACACAAGCTGCCCGTCGGTGTCTTCCCGCATATTCCCAMAAGAATTGTATTCCTATTTCTACATCTCAGCATGTAGCATCATCAATACTAGCTGATATYAAAGAACAATTACAACTTACCCAARAGCTGTGAAGTTGTGTGTTTTGTYTCATACCTCCCTCTTGTGTTCCCTTGTCATCATTACGCCCCTTTTCCCTCAGTTGTTTAATTGTCAATTCTTCCTGTCACACACACCTGTCAATAYTTTCTAATCAGTGTTTTCATCAGCTGCTGTTCATCTCCTCATTCCCTCTGTTTGCATTTATTCTGGTTTAGCTCTCCACACCCTCACTGTTTCATTGTTTGGTTCATGRCAASTGTTCTSGATGTTCTTTGTCGTTTTRCCCGTGRTGCCTGTTTTTCTTGTTGTTTTGCTGCCACGTCAGCCTTTTTGTTTATTTAATAAATCTTTTACTAAAAACTCCTTTTCTCCATCTGGAATTGGGTTCATTCCTCRGCCACATCTAACAATAGCAAAACATTTCTGAAAACTTCTCTCTATTGTCCCAAGATGTGTGGTCCCTGCTAGTGTCCAACCTCTACTTCCTTTTTTATTACAGCCATGCGTAATGTCTAATGAAATTATGTCTGATAGGTTATAAACCAGTAAATGGAAACACGCCTAATTTGCATTTTGTTTTGCGACAATTTTTAGTTTGCTCAAAATTTGCATTACAATTGAATGGAAACATGGCTTTTTTGTCCTTGGACAAGACACTTCACCTTTGACTACTGGTGGTGGTGAAAAGGGCCAGTGGTTTTGGTGCAGCATGGCAGCCTCTGTCAGTGCACCTCAGGGCAYCTGTGGCTACAATGTAGCTTACCACCATCAGTGTGTGAATAATGGGTGAATTTTTGTWGTGTAAAGTGCTTTGGAGCCTGTAGGGTTAGAGCTATACAAGTCCAGACCATTTTACTTACCCTGGCTTAATATTTGTGTCTGCAGTGTTGAAACCACTGCCATCCACTTCAATGCTGAGTGCTGAGCCACTGCTGACTTCATGGTTGTGTGAGTTCTCTACTTTTTGTTATCAGTGTTTACTTAGAAGAAAAAAAAACACTATTGGAGTGTTTCCCTGCTTAACTGGTGAAGGATCTGAGGTAWTTCTTGGAGCAGGAGCATCCTCTTTTATTTGTTGAATCAAACTGATCTGACTGAGATAATGGTGCCAGAGTGGAAATTTGAGTTTCATTTATTTTTCCCCGACAGCTGGATGGGCTGAAATGTGTTTTAATGATGTTGGAATCCGAAGAAAACCAAACTGAACTTGAGTGAAACACTTCCACTCACGTTAAATAAAATAACACTTGGACTGAACTGAACTGTGGTCTGCTGGTTTTGTTATTCCTTTGTTTGTTCAGTGCCAATTTGCTGTTATGGTTTTGCTTTTTGACYTACCTGTTTCTGTGCTGTACACTATTAAAAAAAAACTAGCAAATTATTGTCATATAAAATCTGAGTTGCACCACTAAAATAATAATAAAAAACAGCATTTACTGCTACATACAAAAATGGCACCTCAAGCATCTTGAGCCCTTTTATCCCCCCAAAACAGATATCACTTTACACTAAGAGAAATGACAGTTGAGTGTAACTGTGAGTGTAAAAGTGGGTGTAACTGTAGTAATGGGATCGCTATAGCTAAGTGATCCAAAAYCTACCAGTTTATTGGGGTAAAAAATGATATCACGCTTTTGAAATTAGTTTTGAATCTACAAAATTCATGTAAATGAATAAAGCAAAGTCTATCTTTCTGAGAAAGTAAAACACATTTGTAAAAACTAGGGTTGGGCATAATCGCATCATCTGCAATTAATCGTCAGAAAATCATTAATTGATTATTTTTTGGCACTTGAACATTAATACGATTAATGCCACCAAGCAGAATGACTGGAGATTTCCCCGGTCAGTCCGCTCGGTGCTCCTCTCCGCTTCAAATATGATGAACATTTAAACAAAAGTTCTGTAATTTATTTATCAACACAATTTAAAATTTGAAGTATAGCCTGAAGTCTGTGATTTTGACAGTTTGAAAAAGATTTTTACGAAGAGCAAATCTTTCCCAATAATTGGTCATGTGACTAGGACATAAGGGTGTCCAGGGACTCTAGGGGATTAATCATCAAATTAATCGTTATCGGCTAAACACCACAATTAATCATGATTAATTTTATTGCCAATGTCGCCCAACCCTAGTAAAAACTCAAAAGATCTGAAAGAAGTGTGGGTGGGATTTTCATGTGAAGGGGTTAACACGTGTAAATGCGTCTAAACACACACAGCTCATATTTTCAGTTTGACAAAAGAAATCCAGCGTTTTGCGAGCAGACGAACTGAAGCAGCTAGTCTGCCCACGGCCTCTCTTCACTGAAAGTCTGGACTCTTGTCTCATAGTGATTCTAGGTCAGAGTGTGATTACTGATGAAGAGGAGCTGATAAGAAAGATTCACTCTCACTGAGGGCAAGGTCACCTCCCACTGCAGAGAAATGCAGATGTGATGAGACGGGGATTACAGACGTTTTAATGCACACACACACGCAGGTACATGTTTCTTCCTCCCTCCTTGTCTGAATTCATGTCCATTTATCTTTATATCATCCATCCATCTACCGACTGTTAGCTGAATCAAATGAAATTAAGGTGATCAAGTTTTTTTCCCAGTTATTTCAGTAAAGAAGTTTGAAAACCAACCTCAGCCTTTACAAACTTTTATATGATCAAGATTAACCTGAGCTACAACACCAATTCCAATGAATTTGGGAAGTTGGGTAAAACATAAATAAAAACAGAACACAATGATTTGCAAATCCTCTTCAACCTATATTCAACTGAACACACTACAAAGACAAGATATGTTGAAATGGATAAAAATTGCTGTTTTTTTATCATTATCTGCACACTATTGTGATTCGTTTCCCATCCAAGTCATCTCAACTTTGCCATGTTTCTCCTCCTGCATACTTTGTCCTAGAGCTGCCATTGTAATTTATATCTATAAAGCTCCTGTGCCAAATGATGGCTATGCCTTTTGGTGCCTGTAAAACTTATAGTTTATGAAATATTAATGTTAAAATTAAGTAATGAATTATAATGGCAGTCAATGGAGCCTTGTATTGGTCCAATACTGCCCCACGCTGTACTCAACTTGGTACTGCACCATAGTTTAATATTTAATCTCAATAGTTCAGTGTTTACAATACTAATATGATTGTATTTTGATGTTTTACTATAATATTGTCTTAATACTGCTCAATTGTTGTAATATTATGCAGTTTAGTGTCAATAATTGTATTGGCAATGTGGCCTCTTTCTGCACACATACAAACCAACCCCTGCCACCATCTTCTGCCACAGCTCTGTTGGTCTAATGGTCTATGTCATGGACTTTCATGTGGGAGATCAGGGTTCAAAATCAAACTAAAGCAACTTTAACAAAAAATCTCTTCAAATTTCTTATTGTCACACAATTACCTTAACTACAAACACCTGCTGATGTGGCAGGCACACGCTGGTATAGAAAACACATTTGAACTTGGTCAAAGTTCATTCTGCAAGTCCAATGCTACATGGCAATGCACACTTGTTTTTACATCGTAAAAATCCATGTCTAGTTATTTTATTTTTTTTCATATATTCACTCATTTGCAATATGATGCCTGCAACGTGTTCCGAAAAAGCTGGGACAGGGGCAACAAAACACTGGAAAAGTTGAGGAATATTTAAAAGAAAAGACAAAAGAAAAATAAACACCTGTTTGGATTATTCCACAGGTGAAGGTTGATTGGAAACAGGTGAGTGTCATGATTGGGTGTAAGAGGAGCATCCACAAAAGGCTCAGTCAAGGATGGGGAGAGGTTCACCACTTTGTGAACAACTGCGTGAGCAACCGTTTAAGAATGACGTTTTTTAACGTWCACTTGTGAGGAATTAAGGGATTTRATCGTCTACAGTCCATAATATCCTCAAGAGATTCAGAGAATCTGGACAAATCTCMATGACCAAAAACCAACACCGAATGCTCGTGACCTTTGATCCCTCACWGCATTAAAAACCAACATCATTCTGWAACAGATATCASCAAATAAACTCAGGAACACTTCAGAGAAACATTGTCAGTGAACACAGCTCGTCTCTACGTCTGCAAGTACAAAAGCCAAAGCCAGATACAAACAACACCCAGAAACACAGCCGGCTTCTTTGGACCCAAGCTTATCCAAGATGTACTGATACAAAGTGGAAAAGTGTCCTGTGGTTTGACGAGTCCACKTTTCAAATTGCTTTTGGAAAACATGAACATTCAAAGCCTGCTAAAGGGGAAAATGACCATCCAGAATGTTATCAGTGCAAAGTTCAAAAGCCAGCATCTCTGATGGTATGGGTGTGTATTAYTTTCCATGGCATGGGTAACTGTCACATCTGTGAAGTCAACATTAATGCTGAAAGCTACATACAGGTTTTGGAGCAACATGCTGCCATCCAAGCCARGTCTTTTACAGGGATGTTCTGCTGYTTTCAGCAAGACAATGAAGCCACATTCTGCACGRTCCAACAGCGTGGCTTCACAGTAAAAGAGTGCAGGTAGTAGACTGGCCTTTCTGAAGTCCAGACCTGTCTTCCATTGAAAATGTGTGGAGCATTGTGAAACACAAAATACAACAACGGAGACCCCAGACTGTTGAGAAACTGAAATTGTTCTTCAAGCAAGAATTGGAAAGAATTCCACCTAAAAGCTTCAACATTAGTGTCCTCAGTTCACAAAKACTTATTAAGGAAAGCTGATGTAACGCAGTGGTAAACATGACCCCGTCGCAGCTTTTTTGAAACTCGTTGCAGGCATTATCTTCAAAATTAGTAAATATTTGTAAAGAAAACCAATAAAGTTTATCAGTTTAAACATTAAATATCTCGTCTTCGCAGTGTGTTCAATTGATAATAGGTTAAAAAGAATTTGCAAATCATCTTTTTTTCTGCTTTACACAACATCCCAACTTCATTGGAATGGGGTTGTAAAATATCCCTATTTATATTTCTGATATATGTTTTACTGCACATATGTTTTATTTGAACTGTGGAAAAAAAACTAAGAACTGAAAGGAAACTCTGTGAGAAAAACAACATTCAAAATTTACAACCCGAATACAAGACAGGACAGTTCTGAACCCAACAGAACTGTCTTTACTGAGCTTAAAATGTTTGAAGTCAATTGAAATGTTTACAAAATGGGATAAAAATAACGAACAAAAGTCATTGTTCCTTCAAGGCCATAAAGCAATAAAACTTTTAAAGTTAATAAAATAAGAAAAGCACAACAATATTACACTTGCTTAACGCTAGCAGAAACTTCTACTCGACCTCAGAAACCCCAGCCTCCAGGTTTTGGACCAAAGGTAGGAAGACAAAGCAGCAGAAACAATAACAAGACAGAACAACTGATAAGCTGATACAAAACTATTCAGTTTGTGTTCTTCTTTCTTTGTTTCTTACATACAAGCTGTTTTGCTCCCAACTCCTTTTTAAGAAGAAACACAAAAATAAAGTCACATTTTGGCAAAAAAATTAAATAAACTAGAAGCACTCGGAGAGTGCAAACCTCCGCCAAGACCATTTCCCCCATCCTGTAAGAGTTAATGCGCAAAAGCAGAGATGGAAACACATTTGCTGAATAAGTTCTGACGTAGTGAACATTTAAGTAGCAGTATGCACGGGATTTCTTCCTGGTGGAGTCCAATGTGAAAGAAAAAAAGTCTGACTCGTCACCCGACGTTATTCATGGTCAAACTGGTGT
>NW_013952409.1:599739-601183 GCF_001266775.1 Austrofundulus limnaeus | reverse complement strand
CTCTCTGTTTACAAGTCTAGTAGCGAGAAACTGTTTTGATTGGTTGTTTCGGAAATGTGGTGTGTTTAATGAAATGGGAAAAATAGGTTTCACAGTGCAGTCACGCACTTCCTGGTCACAAAACATTCTGTAAATGCGCACATTATAGCAAAAATTATTCATCATTAAATGTGGTTTTAACATTACTTTTATAAAGTTTGAAGTCCGTGCGGTGTAATCCAGCTCACTGTTTTTTACAGAAGCCCTGWGAAAGCATCACAGCTTTGCCAATCTCAGAGTGTTYAAAGAAAAAAATTCCTGTATCRGCATCGTGATCCGGAACATCACCAAAATTTAAAGGTGTGTTCCCTGGCCCAGTACCCACATGTGGTAAAAATGTCATGACAATCTGTCCACAAGTTTTTGAGTAATGTTGTCCAAAGAAAGACCGACAGACAGACAGACATACGCAACCGAAAACATTACCTCACCCTTGGCGGAGGTAACAAAGTTCCAACATAAATGAAAAACTTTAGATTGGGAAAGTCTCACTGAAGCTAAATCACTCAATCATCCTCAAGAATAAAGCAGCAGAGGTATTCTCCAGATCAAACACAAATAATAAAAAAGAACACATACTTGAAAGAATCAAACTTACATTCGACTGCTGGGTGGAATCTTTCGGCCGTCTCTGAACCAGGTGACCTGCGGCTGGGGGAAGCTGCGAATGCGTGGTGCAGGAACAACGGCTCCCTCTCCCTGAGAGACGGACTGAGTGCGTTCGCCCTCCTCGAAACTGCCCATAACTACAGAAAAACAATGAAAACCAATAAAAAAGGAGTAGAGTAGAGCAGGAGTGCAAACACAAGTCGGAAACATACAGTTTTATTTCTTTCTCTGACTTTCAGTGACCTCAGAGCTGCTTTGTGCTCCAAACATGTTACATTGAGTCACTTTGATGGACAGAGCAGTGTTGCTATGGTTTCTGCAGCAGATCAAAAAAAAGGCTTGAAGGAAGCACGATGTAATGAGTCACAAAGGGACATTAAGGGGATGCTAAATCGAGTAAAAATCGTATTCTTTCATGCACTGATTAGTGACTTCAGAGAGCTCTGTTAGAGCAAAGACTGAAGGTTTTTACATAAACATCTACCGCAGAGAACCACAGACGAGTTTCAGCTTCACAGTGATCGTTTGATKGTAAAGTGAAAATAATGTTGTGATTATTATAACTGTTGTGATTGTCAAAATGGTGATCCCCACCCCAAGTGGGTCCAACCTGCTCTAAAAACAACCAGAAACAAAAACTCACACTCCGCGCTCTAATTTACTCTACTTAATAAAATACTGTCAAAGCTGTCAGGTTAATTTATCAGGATTTTGACAAACATTTTATTAAAATGTTTAGAAAAAAATCAAAACAAGATCACTGTATCTATAAAATTAATCAGTATATGGTTCCTTC
>NW_013952409.1:583918-599499 GCF_001266775.1 Austrofundulus limnaeus | reverse complement strand
CATTAGCACCTCTAGTAATATATTTACTGAGAAAAACGTTGACGTGTTCAATACTTATTTTACCCGCTGTAAAATATACAGTCTTTGTTTCAATTTGTAGCGGTACTGGAAATAATGCAAGTTGCCAAGGAAGAAGAGTTTGTGGCCGAAGACTGCTTAAAAACAAAAACAATTCCTAAAAATAGTGGCAATAGCTGCTCTCGAGCACGATTCTGCATAACTTGAAACATTAAAGCAAATTTGATCACGATAAGATCATCAGCKGAAGACAAACATACATTTACATCTATAAAATACAAAGCATATCTTTGCTTTAACCAATTGAAATGAAAATAAATAGCTTTTTTATTTTTACAATTCCATCCATCCATCCATTTTCTGCTGGATATGGGCACCAGTGACCCACACGACCCGTCACTGGTGCCCATATCCAGCAGTCACAGTGCGAGGGGCGGGGTCACCCTGGACAGGTCGCAAGTCCATCACAGAGACGAACATAGAGACAAACGAGACGAACAACCATTCACTCTCTCACTCACATCTAGGGACAATTTAGAGTTATCATTTAACCTGACAGTCATGTTTTTGGTCTGTGGGAGGAAKCCGGAGTGTCCGGAGAGAATCCACGCATGCATGGAGAGAACACGCAAACTCTACTCAAAAAAGTTCCCCAGGCCAGGATTTGAACCAGTGACCTTCTTGCTGAGAGGCATCAGCTCTACCAACTGAGCCACCATGCTGATTTAATATGTCAATGTTTTAAAATTTATTTATTTTTATTTATGCAATTGTTTTCTAATTTAGTTCTAAAATACGGAGCCCACGAGGGGACATGGGGGATTTTTTTCCTTTTGCGTTCCCACACAATACTATTGCATTATCTCGCAATACTTTTGCGTTACCTCGCAAAAATAATTTGCGTTCCCACGCAAAAGTTTGTTTTGTATATGAACTAAATTAAATCAGACTTTTATTTTGAAATATCCAGTTACCAAAACAGGATGTGTTGCCACAGTTCTTGAAATTGACAGTGATGTTGCGTGGCTGCACTGTGTTAAAATATCGACATAATGACTTACTTCCATGTGTGGTTGTGTGATATATTCATTCTGAAGCTGAATGAAAGCAGTAGGCTAACTCGCTAATGGTGAACATGTGAGTTTGTTAATAAACCGACAGGCACAACAGTGATAAATGACTTTTGCGAGGTAACGCGATACTATTGCGTGGGAACCCAAAAAAAAAAAAAATCTCCCATGTTCCCCTCGCGGGCTCTGTATAAAGCAAAACTAAAACAAAAACTCAATTTTTTGTATTTCTTTTTATTTTGAATCGGGGAAAAACAAAGAATGAACCAAACATGGATTAAATATTCTAAGGATGGTTGTTTAATTGTCTTAATCAGCTGAGCAGATCGTTAATTTAACCAAGAGTTTAAACACTGCTGTTTGTGTGGGGTCACCTCAGTTTAGGTGACTCTACATCCAGGATCAGTTGTATTCAGGCTAACAAATATATCCAGATAAATCGATCCAGACCACTTCAGAAGGTGGTTTGAATTAGAGTGCACATCGGAACAGTTCCTGTCTGTATTTAGCACAAACCAAATGCTGAAGACGCATTAAAGAATCAGGTGTAAACAAGCTTTAAAGCTCCATGAAGGCAGAGGAAAGATCATAGCTTTACCTCTTTATTTAAAGAGGAGCAACAGCAACAAAACACCTCAGCACAAATAAACAGTCAATTAGGTTCTGGCTCAGTTTAGAAGGCCTGTTTGKAACACGCAGACACCAAAGTGTGGGACTTTGAGCTTAGCATTACTGGAGTGGCTGTGTATTGATGGCAATCTCATTTTCCTTCTCTCCTGCTCCCTTTCAAAGAGCATAAAATAGGTAATCTGGATTTGTTGTGCAGCYGTGGTGCTTAGCTTAAATGGAAATCTGGGAAGTCTACAAATCCCCCGACTTTGATCTGCAATTTTTGTGATGTGATGTCCTCCTCCCCCTTCCTCCCCAATCTCTAATGCCTCGCCATGTTTCCCTTTTTTCAGAGGTGTATCTCTGCAATCCTAATTGTGCTGCCTCTATGAAAAAAAACCTTTCCAAAACAGCTTACCATCTTTCTTTGTCTTTTCTGCCACTCCCTCCCTTTTTTCATCCCAATCCATTTCTTCTTCAGGTGTCCTAAATTTTCCCCCTTTTTTACTCACCAGTGAAGCCCCTTCAGAGTATGAGSAAGCGATACGAGGCAAGAGGAGAATTATGGAAATGGGGAGACATAGGAATCGAGAGCAGCTGAATGACAGTGGGGTGCACGCCAAGAAATAAATAGAAAGCAGTGGTGGCCAGAAAACAGAGKAAGTCAACAGCGGAGAAGGAAGCAAAAAGAGTTGGTGCTGGAAGAATCAAACAGCTACAAGAGAAATGAGATGCAGACGGATGGAGTTGTTAACACTAACGTTATGTTTGCCTAATACTAAAGACGTGAACCAGTGGGACCGTTTTTACTCCTGACCCCTCCCAGCTCTTTCTGTTCTGCCTGATTGAACCGAATTGTCAGTTAGAGCGACCCCCGTCCCTCGAGTGTTGCCGAAAACAAGGAGAAGCCAATGAACCCGACATCCCCATCCAGGATAATGGGCGTAGGGCAGTTGTGTGGGGTGGATACAACACGACGACTCCCAAGACGACCTCCTAATAGCTCGTTAACGAGAGGAGAAAGCCGTGCGTCCCYAAACCGGCGGGGGAAAGATTCACAGAAATGTGTTGCTGCACGGGAACGGCGCTTTCGCTAAGAAACAACAGATGTTGTTGACAAAAGAGAGAGTTTGAAATAGGCGGAGGTTTGAAATGAAGCAAAGGTAAAAAAAAATAAAAGAAAGAAAGAAAAAAGAACCATGGCAACACTATCAATCTAATGAGAGTGCTGAGTGGAACAGCTGTCTGGGTTGATAACGCTCCGAATGAGATGCAGGTAGATCTTTCACTCCGCCAGCCTCTCTCCCTCCCTGGTCGGTCCTTGATACAAAAGCAGCCAAAGAGAAGGTGGGCCTGCTGTGTACTCTGCATGCAATTAAGCACATATGCACTCAGGATCCATGCGCTCTTTCATTTGTTCTGTTTGTCCGTCTGTCAGCCATGACTTTTCCTTTTGTGTGTGTATCTGTGTGGGTTTGATTGAGTCACTTTTGGGGACTTGAACCAGCTCAAACACCAGTCATTTGGGGACTACTGGTGCATTTGGGGACAAAAGTCCATTCTCTGTTTGATTCAAAGGCCATTGGTGTGTTGGGGGGTTCATTTAGGACCAAGGTGTGAATTGAGTTTAGGTTAGTTTTAGGGTCAGGTAGATACCTGTGAGGTTATCCTTAGGGTTTGTGGTCAGGGTTAGGCTGTAGAAATGTAATGGAAGTCAATGGAATGRCCCCAATTAGACAGCTYTGCAAACATGCGTGTGTGTGCGTGTATACTTACAGGCCACTTGCACTTCTGTGCGCCTCTGCAGAAGAGCTCCCACCCGGTTCCTTACGATGCAGCGATAGAAGCCAGCATGAGAGCGATCCAGTGAAGGGATTAGGTACCTTCAACAAGCACAGAAAAACACAACAAAACAATCAACCCAAAGTCTGAAAATGCAACAACCTAAATAAACAGAATGAAGCACGCTAATTAGAGTGAAAGTGGGAAATGGATTTCAAAATAAGCAACCATRGAATGTTAAATAAAGAAACAAGACAATCTAAGAGAGGTTCAAGGGCACACAGGACATGAGAGCTTAGTTGTTGTTTGTTTCTGTGATAATGATGCTCGAGAGGCTAACGCAGCTACCACAGTGATAAATCTCCTTCAAGATGCACAAACGTCTACAACAAATATGGTAAAAAGTCCTTTATGGAAAGAKAATCCCCAGAAACAAAAGCTGAAAGCAGCAGTTCCTCTGCTTRATAATCTGCCAGTGCAGTAAAYCGGTTGCACTTGGTGAGACTCCTTGAAATAAGGAAAACCTCCAGGATAATAAGATTAGTCAAACACATTCTGCCTTTGCTTAGTAGCCTAGTCTCAAAACAAGATCAAAAATACGTTTTGGCTGGATACTGTTTGTTAGACAGACAAATTTTTGCGGTTTTTATGTTTTGACAAATCTGATGAAGCAGCTGATGCAAAGAATGTACCAAATAAAGTCTGGTACAGTCCAGGTTGGAGGGTCCATTATCCTCATCAGCCTTTGAAACGCCCCTGACCTCCCAKTGGACGTGAGTTAGAGGTGCCAGAAGGTTGTGACAGTTTCTTCTAACGCAACATCTGGAGATGCCACTACTCCCAAAAGAACATGTGGCAAGCWGCATTGGTGAGCAAACGAGCCAGCATTTCAATGTTATTGTACACCAAACAACYGCGTTTCAAGTTGTCCAATGAGCTTTTGTAAGAGACCATGTCGTCACACCGTTCAGAACAGCAGCTATTACTTTAAACAACCTCCCAATAACTAATAAATGTTAGCGCTCTGAGAGATGCATGAAGTGGCTGACTATTATTGTAGTTGTGCTGGGAGTCTCTGGTGGCTTTTTTTCAGATGGCAGCATCGCAGGCAGGAGCTGTGAATTAGCTCACAGTGAGTTGTACATGTTTAATTTGAAACTCGTTCGAGCGTGGCACAACCCTGTCAAAATAAAGACTTCGTGCAGGAGGTGAAAGCGCCGCCTGAAGTAGCGAGCTTGCTGTCTTGAGCTGTTACACTCCAGCTTGATTATGATCAAGAGTGTTAAACAAACAGCAACTGGAAGGTCGGTGCATGACCTTTGGCAATGGGATGCGTTGGTTTCTATAGTAACATACAAGCAAGTTTGACAACTTTTCACATTTTCACCTTTTCTTTGTGAACATTTTAATAATGAGTGTTTTTAGGGCCTTAAATAAATGTGAGAAAACACCTTTCAAGGGCGTACTTGCAATCATTTTGGGTATACAGAGTAAATACATTCCAAATTATTGCACAGACAAAAGCTCTTGGCTATGTTACTAACACACATGCAGATACACATTGATACGGACAGAACATTATTGTCTCTCTGTTGTTAAAAATAAGATCAATTCAGTTTCCTCTTAGATATTTTTTCCCTTATTAAGAGGCTATATACAGAAAAAATAACTACCGTATTTATTCTTATATAATACGATCTCATGTATAATATGACCCCTCCTTTTTTGAGCTTAAAAAGCATAAAAAATGTAATCCTCAAACTACCTCCAATTTCATACAGACTTCAAGAATTTTCAGTCTTTATACATATCAGTATAATGATCATTGGACTGTTCATTTTTTTAACAACATATGTACTAAAAGGTATTTTGACAACAAATATATATCAGCTGTAGCAGCATCATATGAATTCTGGCATTTTACACATAGTCCACCAGGATGCGCCAACACAAAAGTCAGAGACTTCACATGAGATTTGGACCATCTTGTGGGGGAAAAGCAGATTACTTCCTACTTGCGAACGCCCCCTCTGGTGGGGAAACTTTTTTCAGGGATACAAACTTTTTCAGAACACCGGTAGARYGCAGCCAWTACAGAKGAACATGTTTGTTGTTGTTCGAGGAGCGGCCCAGTCACACGCTAATGTCATTAGTTCGTTATCATTACTAAGGCGCAGGACTYCTCCCCCCCTTTTGTCACATCATGTCGCCTGCCTGGATCTGTTATCTCACTCTGAAAAATGAAGGAGTGCCAGAGGTAAGCTCGCTTCAAATGCTTTTTATGATGCGGTCTCATTTCAGGACTCAGGCATTTTGTGAATGAAGCCAACAGTTCAGTTAAAATACATAAGTAAAAATATTTATCCGATTATAATACTACCCCCAAACTTTATGGATGATTTTATGGATTTAATTTTACGTATTATTCTTGAAAAAATATGATACAAATTTCAGCAACATGGCCTCAGAGAACTAGAACATGTTTTGAAATTCTTGTCATGCTGACAGAAAGCCTATTTTTAAGTAGAAACTTTTTTGTCACTTAGTGTTCAACTATACAGATGATAAAAAGGCTAAAAACATCTTCCACTGCTGCGTGGATGTAAAACGTCTCAACTCAGTGAACCGTGTTGCAAAAAAGATGTCTGTTCATTTAGAGTTTTAATGTTGGTGGCAAAACCACCGAGTGAAAAGACGAGACTTTCATCACCACTCAGTTCTGATTTGATTTTGGCATCGGTCTTTTGATGCCATGTATGTMTCAGAAAATTCAGTTTCTGGCCAAAATTCTAAGAGCAAGATGAATGGCCCATACACAGCAGCCACCTGTTGGTTAGCTTTGCCACTCACATGTAAAAGGGACATCATTGCATCCTAACTTGTCAACAGTCTAGTTTCAAACCTCGGAAAGAGATTCAAAGGTTTCAGATAGATTGTTAGGTTCAAAAGGCTGATTTTAGTGGTTTAACTGCAGTTGTTTAGTGCTGTGGAAGATAAGACCACCTGTTTGTGTATCTCAAGGCTGCAAAGGTTCGGTAAGGGTATAAATTTTACTTGTGTATCTGCAAGTGTCCCACAAAATCAGATTTTCACAGATTTTGTATTATTTAGTTGTCCTTTTTAGTGAGTTAAGAAAGCACTAAAAGCATTAGCAGTGGCTAGCATTATGTGTCGCAGGATGATAAGATCATCCTGGTTAGCTAATGTTAATCACTGCTGACCACTTCTAAAGCTGCTAACACTGCTGAAGATGGTGTTTAACATCTAAATTCAAAATGTGTTCCTGCAACGTTTGTCGCAAAATAACATCATTCTGGTTAGCTAACGCCTAGAAGTGGTCAGCATTAGCTTTTAAATTTAACATTCAGTATTTTTTAAAAAAATGTAATATCAGTGAGCTAAATAAAATGTTAGGGACAAATTTTGACACTTAGAAAGTGAACAAAATAATAAAAATGTGACACCATTTTTTTARACTTGGCACTGCATACTTTGTGCACAGAGGCTCCTTATATTAATATCCTGACTAGAGTTGTCTAATGCTGAAAAAAAATAAAAAACAACAACAATAGGTCTGTAGTGCATTTGTATGAAATGTCTAATCATTGGAGAGATAAAAAAGCATCAGGATTATAATCTCCTAATTTTTATAAAATAAAATAAAAACTCAACTGAACTGAGTTTAATTTTCCCCACTAAGAGAACCAACTGAGCAATCAAATCTTACAACAATCAGAAAGGGGTAACTGACTGATTAGACAAAACCTTTGATGCCAAATCCATTTTTTWTATACAAAAATACAGATACCTGCATCATTAATTATTATACAGCTTTGGCAATGACAGAAACATCACTCACAYTTGATGAAAACAAAACATCAATCTCTTCCTTCAAACTGAAGCTGTCTGAAATGGGCAGATTTTGGACACTAGATGTAAATAAATAAAATAAAAGTGTGATTCATCTAATGTGCCAAGTTACTGATGTGATGATAAAAACGCCTCACCGGTTGCATTCAAATTAGCTGCCACAAAATTTAAAGAGTGTGGTGATAACAAATGGCTGTGTATGTTTGAATGCTGGTAATAACAAAAAAAAAAAAAGAAGAAAGAACTGTATCAAAGCTCATTAACAGCAGAGTAGGCTGGACCCAAGCGACTAAATGAGTTTTGGCCCAAAGTCTGTTAAGACTTAATCAACTAATCAGGATTCTCTATTAATGATGCGTGACTCCTTTCATACATTTCATTAGCTAAATTAACACAATTATGTTTATGTGTTATGCATAGATGGAAGGGAGGTGAAGTGAGTAGATGATYGAGTGATGTGTAAGTGTAACGGAGTGAAAGAAAATGGCTCAGGTAGACAAGATGAAGAGGTAAACAGGTGACAGGTGGTTTTGTTGCTATAAGCTTAACCTAACTGTGGCCTATGGAGAATTTACACAAGAGCCTGAACCTTCAGGGTGACTTTAGACAACATCCTCTCATCCGTTGTCTCCCATCTTTCGCTCTGTCCCTTATATAATGAATACAATTAACCTTTGCAGAGTTGTGTGCGTTGGCAGCAGGTTGTGGGGAGTCAGCGAGGGGCTTGCTGTGTTGGACAGAGATTGATTGATGTTCCTGTGGTCAGCGCACTCCATCAGATCCCCTTTAATTAGCCCTACTCAGGAGAAATGATTAGATGGAGGAGTGGCAGGGAGACGGATAGAGGGACATATAAGAACGAGGGAGGACTGGGCTGAAAGAACGATGCAGAGCGTGGAAAGGATGAAACGAGGAAAATCTAGGAAGATGTGGAAAGAGGGAGGGAAAGATTGAGATGGTAGATGATAAGTGATGAAACTATAATCCTTCAATGAAGATGGCTGCAGTTCACCCTGGGTTCTTGTTATATCATGCATTTTCTCAAGGTTAGCTCCAATAACATTTAACCTAAACTGGTATTTTAACAGATACATTGAGTGATACACCATTCACCTTTAAGTACTTTCCAATATAAGTGCTGACATGAGCACTAATAAATGCCATTATACTTCTTAAACTTATCTTGAAAATGCTTTTGAAAATCCAAAGAGTTAATTTTTGTGTTAAGAGTCAGGACCYTAATATTCTTCCAAAAGCATTCACTGGTGAGCACTGAGGTCATCCTGAATCTCGTGCTCATATCTGTATATTCTATTCCCCTTTTCCACTAYTGCCACTTAGTGTAGTGTCAGTACAGTTTGGTACGGTTCAAGCCATTTCCATTAGACCAGATTCTTGGAACCAGCCCTATTTTTAAGTACCTACTTCGTTGCGGTTCCAAGTGGTCCCAGTCGACATTCATCACTGATTGGCTAGGGGGAGGAGTCACTGGTTGCGTCTGAGCTGCCTTTACAACATCAACTTGAGGCGCAATTTTTTTTCTATTGTAGCAGCGACATTAGTCGTGTTTCCATCCAACTTTAATTTGAATTTTTAGCGAATTTTTAAAATTTCAGAACTTCTTCGGCAAATGTGTTTCCATCTCTCATTTTGCACATTAACTCTTTTTTGAAAAACCCAAAAARTACCTCCACCACTTGCTCAAAACATACCCACTGGAACTGGACTGGAACGTCAATGGAAAAGCACCCGAAAAACTGATCCGTTCCGACATCGACCATATCGACACTACACTAAGTGGCACTACAGTAGTGGAAAAGGGGCAGGATRGTTGMTTTCACGTGACGTCACAATGTAGTGCTACGCTTTGTTAGGTGTTGCATGTTTGTTGACGTTAGCTGCTACTGCTAGKATCTTAATAAAKAAACTCAGAACAAACTARATTTGAGGAGCRGTTTGGTARRGAGGATGTGGACTCAACCACTGAAAAAAAAGTTATACGCCTCCAAACTTTTATAAGATTTTATCTGCTGTTTGTTGCAGRAAGATGTCTGAAGYACCAGATAGTTTGGGATTTCGACAACCTTGATTGTCAAACAAATCTTTAGGTTCTMTTGAAAACTCATTCATCTTCATGAGACATGGGTCCTGTCTGACATATTTATGAACTAATTGCTGGTATCTTTGTCTTGYATCTWAATCTGTACAATACGGACTCTACAGCAGTCCTCTACAGACATTTTACTTCTTGTTCTTCATCTGAAATCGAGCGCTATCAAGAGTTAAATGAGGGGGTTGTGGCAGAGTGGTTAGGGGACTCATCCTGTTAACAGTGGGTTGCTTGTTTGATCCCCAGTTCCWGCCATCTTTGTTGTGTCCTTGGGCAAGACCTTTTACCTGCCTTGCCTGCTGGTAGTGGTCAGAGGGTGGCACCGGTGCATGGTAGCCTTGCCTCTGTCAGTGTGCCCCATGGCATCTGTGGCTACAATGTAGCTTACCATCATCAGTGTATGAATGGCTGAATGACTGTAATATAAAGCGCTTTGAAGTCTGGACCTGATAAAGCGGTACATAAGTTCAGGCTAAAACCCAGCTATAGTAGATCTGTCTATACTGTATATGTAGAATGTGTAACTCCAGCARGTCTTGACATCCTAATTGGCTGGTMGAGCTGCCCCTGAACATGCTTGAGGCGAGCTAAGGTTTTGTTAGTTTTTAAAAAAATGTCTTAATTTCTGTCRGACTGCCACAGCCACACTCCTCTGTACCAAAAGGCCCTCATTAACCACCAGCTGGAGTGCGTGCAYCACATGGCAGGCTGAAGTTTCCCACTGCTATTAGCAAACTCTTTGAACTCAGTGTCGTTGGTTTCTGTAAATGTTATCAAATTGCTTGTGTTAAAGTGCTGAATTTCATCCCACCTCTTGAAAACATCACTGGACGTAATTTGCAATCTGACTTCATTTTGTCACCTTTGCCCACTTTGAAATCATTTCCATATGGCTTCTTCTTCTGGTTTGGCTTTTTGAAAGCTGGCAAACAATTTCTTATGTGGAATATCGCAGTTAAGCAGAGTTTATCTGAACATAAAACTCAAACTGCAAACAAAACAACAATACCTCTAAACAGCTGACACTCCTGCTCCTCAGTAATCACACCCAACAATGAGAAAATGCCATATTCCCACACACTAAAAACCTTTGGGMTATTTAATGACTTAGCTAATTTTGAGCTAATAATAAGGCTGGATTGGTTTGATCATTAAACCAGAATTTAACCAAACTGGACCTGACTCGACTTCAGACAGTAAAATTTTAACAAATTTAAAGCAATTTTTAGTTTGTACGTTTAAAGCTTTTTTACCAAAAATTTTAATTTTCAAGAAAAACACAAAACCTTTCAGTTAAGCAGTACAATTACCATATTTATTCATGTATAATACGATCTCATGTATAATACGACCCCCCCTTTTTGAGCTTAAAAGCACAAAAAATTTAATCCTCAAACGACCTCCAATTTCATACAGACCAAGATTTTTCAGGCTTTGCAGTCTTTATACATATCAGTAAAATGATCATTAGACTGTTCATTTTATTTTAACAACATATGTACTAAAAGGTATTTTGAAATATACTGTATATCAGCTGTAGCAGCATCATATGAATTCTGTCATTTTACACATAGTCCACCAGGAGGCGCCAACACAAAAGTCAGAGACTTCACATGAGATTTGGGCCAACTTGTGGGGGAAAAGCAGATTACTTCCTACTCGCGAGCTGGCGGGGAAACTTTTTTTCAGGGATACAAACTTTTTCAGAACACCGGTAGATGGCAGCCATTACAGACGAACATGTGTTTGTTGTTGTTCGAGGAGCGGTCCTGTTATACGCTAATGTCATTAGTTCGCTATCAAAACTAAGGTGCAGGACTGCTTTTATCCCCCTTTTTCCACATCATGCCAACTGCCTGGATCTGTAATCTCGCTCTGAAGCACGGAGGAGTGTCAGGGGGTAAGCTCGTTTCAACTGATTTTATGACACAGTCTCATTTCCGGACTCAATAATTTTGTGAACGAAGCCAACATTTCAGTTAAAATACATAAGTAAAATATTTATCCGAGTAAAATACTGCCCCCCAACTTTATGGATGATTTTATGGATTTAATTTTACGTATTAAACTTGAATAAATACGGTATTTTGAAACAAATTAAAAGTACACATTCTTCCAGCAATCCCATTATAAATCGGGCTGCTGCCTCTTTTGTTAGAATTCTGAAGTTACTGTTTAGTGTTCACAACAGAGGTCTTTGCCCTTATAAAAACATCAGTTGCTAATTCTGTCAACGAGCTCTTGAACAGCATCGGGGCACACATGTCTGATTCAACAGCTTGTACAATCTCTGTCATATAAACAAAAGCAGGTGCAGTGGAAAATGWGTAGTTTTGAAAGCCTAATTACTTATTTATTTTAGCGATGATGATAGATGGATATGTGACACTACTGTGATGTGATGATTACAAGCTTTTGTTGTCTCGTCATGTGCTTCAAATGATGAAATCAACATGTAAAACGTTTGACGAACATGGCCCGTGGCAGAAAATCGAACAAACGCATTCAGAGTCAGGCACTGTCTGGAGAGCAAATGATTACAGTTCATCATATTTTTTAGGAGATGTCTTTTGAAAATTTATTGGCGTGTCTGCGATTGCCTCTAAACTATGATAGTTTTCATTCTGATCCTGCTCTTTCTTCTTAATAACTAACACACAGAAAACATGACAGGTAGCGGGGACTGCTGGTTTGAGCTACTGGAAATCAATGGTGGGTAATTTGTCTAAGGGCCCCAGGAAGAATAGCCTTCACATGTTCCATTAAAAACAGAGGATATTACAGAAAGAACAACCGTTCACTAAAGCCAATTTAAACAAAACATTACTATTTGATCACAGGGTTTTCTCTCTGTTACATCATACGCACTGAACACCTGTAAATGCAAGATGTGATGCCAAAGAGCTTTCTTTTACAAGTAAGYAATTTTATTCATAACCTTTCCACAGAGCCAACATTTCAGGTCATTGTAGTCATTGATTATTGGGTAATAGTCTAATGGTAATAACAAACAACTCTATAAATGCAGTGTTTCGACTGAAAGCACTTGCATTTTGAACACGGTGTCATCTATTATGGGGTGCTTCTGTGCAGAAATGTTTCATAAGGCTGGCTTTGAATGACCCATAACTGCTAACAGCACCATGACACACTCCTAAACGAAGATGGACATTATAAAACAAACTTCTTGTTCATTTTTTGGACTTCTGACGCACTCTTCCTCAGCCACAGAAAACAAGAAGTGATGAAGCACAAGGGTGAGGGAGGAAGGTAGAAAAAAAAGGGGGAAAAAAATCATTGTATCTGGGGGCTGTGAAGGAGAACGCCAGGGAGAGAGAAAATGGACTTTTTTAGTTATGGCCAGGAATCCATTAAGGGCACCCAGAGAGAGATGCTGCCTGGCTGGCTGCGTCTGAGGCCTGATGGGATGGCTTGAAGTACGGTGACTGAAAGTTGTTMTTTTTTTGTTCTTATTACCTTCTTCTTCAGCAGGAGTAACACTGATCTAAAAAGAGTTAACATGGGGACAAAGTGGAAGATGATGACAGACATAATGCTTGTGGGGATTTTCTATCTATAGGATGATTRGTCTGTTTTAAAACAGTTAGTGGATGGAAAAGATGTTGAGCATCAGACCAAGTCTATGGCATGAAGAGAAAACACTAGATTTTTTTTGTTATTGCCTTTGACATTTTAATTGTCCTTTAATTTACTGACATCAATAAAATAAACAAACAAAAGTCAAGCACACTTGAAACGTTAAATATTTAACATAGATTTTGTGGTGTCTGAATATGGCTGTACAATTTGTGATGAGGCCTGAAGCTTAAGCTGAGAAAGTGTGTCTTCAGCTACAGCTTCATACCCTACTAATCTAAACCCTGATAGGATATGTATGTGACTGCAAAAACTGTCCATCTTACCAAGTTTTACAATCTTATATCCAGCCAAAAAGTCTTTTTGATCTTGTTTTGAGACTGATTTACTAAACAAGAACTGATTGTGTAAGAATAATCATCTTGTTTTGAGAAGGTGTAAGATTATTTGTCTTGTTAGTCGAAAATTTGACTCAAATTAAGTCAAAAATATCTGCCAATGGAATAAGGAAATTTTATTTGGTAAGATTCTTGAAATAAGAAAAAATTGAGTCAAATCAAGTATTTCAAGAATCTTAAGTAAAAGTTTCTTACTCCACTAGCAGACATTTTTGACTTAATTTGAGTCAAATTTTCAGGCTAACAAGACAAATAATCTTACACATTCTGAAAACAAGATTATTATTCTTACACAATCAGTTCATGTTTAGTAAATCAGTCTCAAAACAAGATCAAAAAGACTTTTTGGCTGGATATAAGATTTTAAAACTTGGTAAGATGGACATTTTTTGCAGTGTAATGTCTATACATCGGGGTGTGGCTGGCCTTTCATTAAAACTGCCAGCCCAAAATGTTGGCGGGGTTTCTCAATGATTGGGCCGAGACATCCTGATTTGATCCAGGTTGTAATTTGAATAAAGATTTTGCTGTTCAACAAACATCGAGCWTGTCAGTCATCTTTTCTCAACATCACAGCAGTGACTGAAGACCCCAGAAGAACATCACTCTGTTCATCAGAATGCCTTAAAGCACTCGTGACATCAAATTATTGTGATAAATATAAATGCATTTTTGAAAAGATAACAATCACTAATTGAAAAAAAAATAGGAAATCCACAACACTGTTGTTGAGATATTCACATGCAAAGTAATAGGAAGTGATGACAAAGGGGAATGTCTAAAAGAAAAAAAGATCAACATAACAGAGTAGAGAACAATCTGATGTTTCTTTAGATTTTGATTCGTTATCAGAAAAAGAGATGAAGAGTCAGAGTTCAAATACTCTTGTTTCAATAAACAAAGACCAGGCAATTCTGCTGAAAGAGTTCCCCTTTGATGTCACTTCCTGTTTCACTTTGGCATGAACCGAGCTCAGACGGTAATGGGACAAAATGGGTCAAATCGTGTATTACGCCAAGTTTCTTAAACATAAAGATGTTTTCTTTGACCTTTCTGTATTTCAACAGTATGCATGTCACAAGCACTTTAAGACCAAGTGGTGCCAACGTCACCATATATACAGCAGAAAACTGATGCTGTAGCTCTCAGGGTTTTCCCGCCACTTCTTCAGCCTACTTTGGTCATTAATTGTCTACCCAGTCCTGTAGTGGTTCTTGATCCGATTACAGTCAGGTAATGTTAAATAGTTTAAAATTTGAAAACATTTAATCCACACGTTTGATAATCTAAACCAAATCTGTCCTCTTCCCCACTGCAAGACCTCCTACTGAACACACGTGACTCCCCCTAGAGGGAACTTTTTTGGAGTAGGATAAATGTCTGCACAACTGTGGGTTGATTTAAGAAAATTAAACATCACACAAGACAGATGTGAAGCTTTGTTTAGAGTCTTCAGCTTGGAAGATGCTCGCGTTAAAAAATGACTATATTTCTCCTTTTATCTTTATTCATGATGCAGGGTTTTTAAAAGCCTTGTTGCTGGGTGCTGAAGAGCAGACAGATGAAGTGTATGTAGATTAGGAACGACATGTCTTAAAACCAGCTAGAAAGTGTCAAAGATTTTGTTGCGATTGAGTAAAATAATTGAGCGGAGATGTTAAAGGCAACAAGAAAAAGGGGAGGCTGTTAGATGGAAAGTGAGCAAATGGATGTATCGGCCTCTCCGTTGCATCTCATGCACTTTAACCTCCCACACTGTCAGGGGCTTCACACAGGCTGGGAAAAAAAGAGAGACGAAAAAGAAACATTTTATTTCATTTTCTGTGATTGTGGTTCACGAGAACTGGTTTAAATTGATTTTTTTTTTCAGTTTTTGTTTCAAACAAAACTTGAAAATAATCCTGCTGGAGACAGAACATACTGATAATCAGATCTGCATCAGTGCTCCYTCTCAGTACACGTTTGTAATTTATTAAAGGGATCCATGATTAGCTGTAACATTAGACTTTATTTAATAAACATATGTTTTAACTGTAAAATAAAGACTGTAAAAATACTGTAGGATGTTTAGGTTTTATAATTTTTAAACTAAAAGTTTAAAAATATATAACACGGACGGAGCCATTT
>NW_013952409.1:574728-582135 GCF_001266775.1 Austrofundulus limnaeus | reverse complement strand
TTAAAATATATATTTAAAAATTTACAAAACTAAACAGTATTTTTACAGTCTTTATTTTACAGTTAAAATACATGTTTGTCAAATAAAGTCTAATGTTACAACTAATCGGGGATCRGTTTAACACCCAGTAAATAAAAKGGAGACTTCATCAGATGAAGTTAAAACATTCTGCACACTCACGCTGATGTCTACTGCTCTTTCCCTTCCCACTTCCCCCCTAAACGTCATCCAGTTAGCAAGCTGAGCCTGTCATCCCCCGCCCCCCAGACATGGAATAATATTGTTTTGAACTTGTGTTAATTTGTTCGGAGCCACCATGAAATTATACCTGTTTAGGATGTTTGATGCTAGRTCACATATAAGTGGATTAAACAGAGGCAGAAATGATGAACAAAGAGTGGATAAAAGGGAAATAAAAAGTACCAAGGCGGGATTGAAGATGGGGTGGGTCTTTTCAGGAAATCCATGACTGCGAGCTATTTTTTTTAGCTTTACCTGAAACACCTGCGTATAGCTTGATTTGCAAACTGTGCAGATGTCTTAGTTGACTATTTCTGAACATATCGTCACACTTTTCAGAGACAAGTTATTACTGAAGACACCAAAGTGACACTCTATTACTCCGGCTGTCAAAACGTTAATCTCATTTTCTGGATTTTGTTGTTACCCTTTTTTCTTATTTTTTTTTCTTGATAGTTAAAAGCCAGAGAAAGCTCTTCTTTTGTTGTGAAAGTAGAGCGAGGTGGGGGGAAAAAACTAATTTTCTCTCCTCAAAAACTGACAACAACAAGGGAGAATAAGCAGAGAGATAAAGATCAAAAAGTCCATCAGCATGATCTAGTGCTGCTGCAGCTGTCAGGCCTCCTCCGTCAAGCTTTCCCCCKCTCCCTTGCGCGGTTGATTACATTGCATTTATTCTTTTCCACTTCTGTAAAACTGTTCAAGATTTCCTCTTCCTGCCTCATAATGAACTGAAACAGGAAAAAAAAAAAAAAACAAGTTCGGCAACTCAGCCAACAAAAAAAACCCTGACAAACAAAAACCACTCAAGGTTTAATGAATAATTAACACTCTTAATTAAGTTTGTAGGTTAATTGGCAGCACAAAGACGGGTGGAGTGCCAGGTATTTACCCCTGAGGTTTTGGCCAATAGAACACTGTGCTATGTTGCTGTGTATTTATAGACTAATTGATCAACTAAAGCATTGTGTGCAGGATATGTTTTCTGCCTGAAGTGCTCTGAAACAGTTGACTGAATTGAATTTATTCCTTTAAAAAAAATCTGAATTYGAATGTGGTGACTTTTTGTTTCGAGGGGGAGGCAGGACAGCAGGTTGTTGGCTAAATGTGCAGATACTCTGAAGGTGTTCGTATGAAGTGGCAGCAGTCAATGCCGAGCCTGGACTCTCCCCGGAGCAGCACTCCTAACAGCCGATTGCTAAAACGGCTCGAATCGCTTCCCTCTTCTAAAACAGTCTGTCTTCCTCTCTCTCTCTCTCACACACACACACACACACCTACATGTTGAATAATAATGCCCACGCAGGCCTTGCAGTATTGATCGCCTGCCAGAGGACACAAGGTCAAGTCGCACGGTGTCAATATTTAAAGCAGCACTCAGCACTGGGACCTTATCCATAACCTCATTAATATGGGGGTCCGCTCAGCTCAAATCCTTTCCTGGCACAAAGAATCTTAAGGAACGAGGAGTAGGAGTGTGCAGGCAAACAACACAAARACACAATGCCACTTTGCATGAAGGAAGTTGCTTTTATAGTCTTTAAGCACACAATAAATCCAGGCAGCAYGTTGGTAGTTTAGCATAAAAAATGTGTTTGATTAAATATAAAGTGACTTGATGAAAACTGGGGTTGAGTTTTGATAAAAGGGACTTTGGTTTAGTTAAAACTGGGGTTGTGATTACTGTATTTATTCGTGTATAATACGATCTCATGTATAAYATGACCCTTCCTTTTTTGAGCTTAAAAAGTATAAAAATTATTTAATCCTCAAACTACCTCCAATTTCATACAGACTTCAATTTTTCAGCCTTTGCAGTCTTTATACATATCAGTAAAATGATCATTGGACTGTTCATTTTATTTTAACAACATATGTACTAAAAGGTATTTTGACAACAAATATATATCAGCTGTAGCCGCATCATATGAATTCTGGCATTTTACACATAGTCCACCAGGAGGCGCCAACACAAAAGTCAGAGACTTCACGTAAGATTTGGGCCATCTTGTGGGGGAAAAGCTGATTACTTCCTACTCGCGAGCGCCCCCTCTGGTGTGGAAACATTTTTTCAGGGATACAAATCTTTTCAGAACACCGGTAGACGGCAGCCATTACAGACGAACATGTGTTTGTTGTTGTTCGAGGAGCGGCCCGGTGACACGCTAATGTTATTAGTTCGTTATCATTACTAAGGCGCTGGAATACTCTTTTTTTCCACTTCATGCCGCCTGCCTGGATCTGTTATTATCTCGCTCTGAAGCACGAAGGAGTGTCAGAGGTAAGCTCGTTTCGATTGCTTTTTACGACGCGGTCTCATTTCCGGACTCAGGCATTTTGTGAATYAAGCCGATATTTCAGTTAAAATAGATAAGTAAAAATATTTATCCGAGTATAATACTACCCCCCAACTTTATGGATGATTTTATGGATTTAATTTTACGTATTATACTTGAATAAATACGGTATGTCTGGTCAGTAGAATATCAGCTCTGAAAACTGATAATTCTCAAAGTGAAGCTACAGCTGTATGAAAAACATGACTCCGTTCAAGTGCTTGTTTCTACCATCTGCAACAACTCAAACTTCCCCAGCAGATCCACCAGGTTTTGTAATTGGTTTTTCATTTTTAAAATCCCAATTAGATGTGATGTTTACGAACGATTCAACTCTTTTGAACGGCTCTTTACAACGAATGGTAGGAGAATCTTGGGCAGTAATYAGCCATTTATGGTTGTATTTCTTTTATTCCTCATATAATCTTTTTTTTTTATCCTTAAATTGCTCCCGCTTTGCTTTTCCATGGAAAACAGGCAGAGCAGTGGAGTACAGAAACACACGGGGAAGGGATTTCCCTATGTGATGATGTAACTCGTTCAACATCGAACYGTTCTTTTGAACGGCTCTATGAAACAAACGGCTCCCCAAGATCCAGATCTCTTCAAAGAGCCATTTATCCCATCTCCATTATTTTCAAATAGGACAATTTCAAATCGTTCCATCTATACTATAAAWTGGTCCAAACAGACTCTTTGTCATCCCAATGAGCATTTTTGGCTTGAAAATAAAGATATCTACTTCTAATGGTGTCTTCATCACTGATAGTTTGGTAGACTTGGTTCAATTGAGGAAAAAAAATTGCAACATATGCTTACAAWTTCAGCTGGTGAGATTTGCTTTTTGTTAAATAGTGATGTTGTGCTCMTTAATTTTCCTGTTGCACTGGTGTGATCTTTGCAGATTGACTCCGAATTGGCTCCGCCTTCGTGCAAAAAGAGAATTGAGTCGAATTTTACTGGGTGACTGTATGCTGCCCTGCACCYGTGGTGTAAACACTCTCATTGACTGCAATAATTAACTAAATAAATGTTGTGTAAGCCTAGATTAAATACAGCCTATCTGTTCTAATTAGGAATCTTATTTTATGTCTAACTACTTCCAATTTTTTTGTACAAATCAAACTYCATTATTTACAATATTCTGGGCATAGTTTGTTGTTGATGCACATGCTGTAAGATTTGATCTTTACATAACAAATACATAAAACTGCCTCATTTTATGTTTCCATTTACCAGTACAAAATTATAGGTATGGAAAAATTGCTCTGCGTTATTATTTTCAGCCCATAGTSTAGACTAAAGGATCCGACCTTGAATCAACTTCTTCAGTCAGTATTTCTATACTGATTGGTGCTTTCAGACATTCCAAATACAATTTACAGARTTAGGTTGTGCCTCTTTTATATTTCCACATTATTTGCAAGAAGTATACAGTTATAGGACAAAAAATAGACATTTTGAACTCAGTGAAATAGATAAGAACATATACGAAAAGCTATGATTTGACCCAACATTAAACTGTAAATAAACATCACAATCATCTTACAGTACTTTTTTTTAAACTAGAACTGATTTTAGGGATTAGACTGACAGAATAATGAGTAACAGTTGATCTCTGGAAAAGGCTTCTGTGCAAATAATTAYTCATTAGGCACACTGACACTCGATTGAGACAAATAATGTCCTCACTCAAGTGTTCATGTGTAAAAATATTCACGGTGTTTTCTCCCATTTCTTAGAAACATGTAAGCTATGTTGTTTTAGATGAAGCAGCTCTGAGAATGTCTCGATTTCTCCAGGAAAATCTTCAAACTGAGATCATGTGACCGCTGTCTGCTGCAGGTAAGATACTGACTGCTCGTAAGTAATCCACATATTCTATTTTTAAATATTCAAACGATTCTTTTTTTTTTAGTTTTGTGCAGCTTTAAAGTCAAATATTGTTTTTAATTTGTACTTTAGACATAGTCACGGAGAATCTTGCAAAGCTGTGTTGTTGAAGTGTTTAATAACTCGTTCTTGTTGATCGTTCACCCAGTAACAGAAGCAAAGAGGCACCAAACCTCTCCTCAAGTTCAGTCCATGCTGATCAATTGTTCCGTGTGTCACTCCGCCCTTCCTACCCTGTGACCGCTTCCAATCCGCTCTTATCTGTCTTCAGAAAAAAGGCGCCCCCATCAACTAGGCTGGTCTTGCTTGTACGTCCGGCCTCCATTGTTTTCCACATTCATTGTCTTCCTCGCACATGAGCACACCAGTTCAGCTAAGATCAGCTGTGTGTCAGCAAGCTTTCCTTCAACCCTCCAGAGCTCCATTTACACCGCCGAGGAAGCTCTCGCTGCAGACACACTGCTCTCTGAGATAAGAGCGATGTTTGCCACATGATTAGGATCTTCCAGTTACCATTAAAGACAGTTTATCTGCTGCCCTAACCCTCATTCATGCCTTTTGCTTGTTTGCAGCCTCTCCACAGACACTGATGGAGGTCACAGAGCTGAGAGGGGAAGGAGTCAGGCAAAGGCAATGGAGAAAAGGGAAAAAAACACTGATTTATTTGGAGACTGCTTGGTGAAACAGTAACACTTGTTTTGAAAATGTTTATTTCGTCCTGGTGTGTAGACGGATAAATACCGAGAATTTCAAGTTGACAAAAAGCTTTAATGCTTGGAGATTTAATTGTGCCTTAATCTTAGATAATACTTATTTAAAAGGATCAGCAGCACACAAGAGATAAAAGTAATAATCTAAATAGAATGTAAAGTTTCTTTTTTTGCATATGTACACGAGAAGTTTAAACCAGAGGTGCCCAAAGTGGGGTCCGTGGGCCAAAATCGGCCCTTTGTTTTTAAATTATATTATATTAGAATCATTATTAACTACAAGAGGCATTTAAATTAGATTTAAGCACACTTTATAAGACCTAAAACACTCAGTTTTTATCAATTTATGAAATGTCCCATGATCCTTTGCTGCTCGAGTGAACAAACTTTCTGTAAGTGCACGAGCTGAGAAAAATAAACAAAATGCGGAGCAGCACTCTGGCTGCTAACTTAAATATAAAAAAATAAAAGGACTTTACGTAAAAGGTATTTGCATTTRATGTATTATATTACTGGATTTGGCCCACAGCCATCAGATCATTTTGTCCTTTTTGGGTGGAAAGTTTTGGGGGTAACGCTTTGTTTTACGGCACCCTTATTACAATGTAATTACAAGGTAATAAAAATGTAATAAATGGTAATTACTACCTTATTACATGTAATTACATGGTAATTACGGTACAAAAGAAAAACTACTGTTAGTAAAACTACCTTTATTGGTAACTACAATCAAATTACTTTTCAATAGTAACTCAACACTATATTTATAACCAAAAGAATGCAACTAAATTTTGGGGTTAGTGGTTAATTACAATAAAATATCATTTTAAAACTGTCCAAATTACCTACTACTTATTTAGGTGTTACATAATGAATTGTAATACATTACCAGGTAAGTGCTTCATTAATGCAGACAATTAATTATAGCAAAATTGCACCCCAATTACCACGTAATTACATGGTAATAAGGTAGTAATTAAATTTAATTACATTTTTATTACCTTGTAATTACATGGTAATACCGTAAAAGAAAGTGTTACCACTTTAGGTATCCCTTTCCTTTTTTTGTTCCCAAGTAACATTTTAAAATAACCGAGTCAAACATTAAGCTCATCTGGTCCGACCAATCAGGAAAAAACTAAACTACATTTAAAAAATGCAAGAGGGTCATATAAGTAAACTTTCCTTACATTTTTTTCCACCTGGTTTATTAAGATGCAAACATACATGTGTCATTTATTAGGACTCACCTGTACTCCAGTGAAAAGCGRGTTAACTCTGTGTTGTTGTGGATCCATTTAAACTCCAGCGGCCAGCTTCCCTCAGCCATGCACGTCAGCACCAGCCTGTTTCGTTCCAGGTGGAGCTGGCTGCGCACCGGCTCCGTCTTGAAATAAGGAGGCACGTCATCTGTGAAGAATACAGTTTGTGAATAATTATTTTAGACCATCTTTACGGGGGGCTCTAAACAAATTAACGATGGGAATTACGGCCGTTTTAGAGAGTCGGTTCTTTTGGACCGGCTCAATAAGTTGAGCCGGATCTTTTTGACTCCCAAGTGTCTACTCTGATTTTTTAGTTTCATATTACCAAAGTCTGTGTAAAATAGTTTACTAAAGTAAAAATATACAATATATTAAATGCTTATTTAAGTGACTTTCTATACTCAACATAAAATASAGCATATATAAAAGCAAAGACTCATCTGAATTAGACAAAAAAGTTCAATCTCATGGTGTTTGTYAATTTGTAACTTTGTAAACTGAAACAACACTCAACTAGTGATGTGCAGTTCAGTACTGAAATATTGATACTACCGATACCAGAACTTTATGCTCTAGAATCAATACTAAAATCAAAATATTGATACTTTGARACTTCAGTTTTTTCACATAATGTAAAACATTAACAGAAAAATAGTGGAAAATAACTAAACTATTCAAATCMTGTCTTAATCATATGGTTGGAGGGAACTACTTTTCCTTCCGATTGAGTAATGCACAAGCACAGTGGCACACGCTCAGTCAGTCACTCAGTCTGTAGATGTATGGCAGGTCATTCTAACATAAAATCTGCTTTGTCTGACTGTAATTACATTTTAGATGAGGGGTTCCAAAACTTTTTCATACACCCCAAACAGCATTAGCACTGGCCAAGGACCTTCTTGCAAACCCACAAACAATGCTACAAAATATGCAAAGTAACAACTTTTAGAATGTTTTTTCTCC
>NW_013952409.1:569845-573992 GCF_001266775.1 Austrofundulus limnaeus | reverse complement strand
GTCTACAGTATTTTTACAGTTTTTATTTTACAGTTAAAGTATATGTTTATTAAATAAAGTCTAACGTTACAGCTAATCGGGGATCCCTTTAAAGATGACAGTTTTACAGACAATTTCTGCAGTTTAGTAGATAATTTCTTGTATTTGACATGCAAACACAAGACCATCACACACCAGGAGAAAACCGTTGTTTGACTGTGTTTCACTGGGAGCTAATCCCCTATAAAGAGCTGCTGCTGGAAGAGTCAGAGACCCCCTGGCTAACAGGAACGAGTGCACAGGGCATCATGTCACGAAGGACCGGTCCTGGATCCTGCGCCCTGTGTGTTTGTGTGGCACAACGCYACACTTTCCTCTGAGCCACGCGGAGCAGACAGGAGAGGAGCGATACCGAGGAGGAGGCGTAAAATCCTTTCATCGTTCGTTCGCCCTCGCTCCGCTCCAGCTCCTGAATACGCTCTGTTGAGTGTGAAGGAACGGATAGGAGGAAACCAGTGAGACCCTCTCAGGGGGGGGCGATGCACATACTAAACGTGGCAACACTCATTTTTATATCTTCATCAAGGAGGCTCAGAGGCAAACTGTCAAGCTCCCTTGTGTTTCCAATATCTCACCCTTTATAAACGATGTAAAAATGGAGAGCTTACTTGATCATCATTGTAAATATAGAACACATTAATTGGATGGTTGGATAATATAATTATCAAATTGACTGATAATCAGGCTTTGAAATTAAACTGTCAAAATGATCTATTGTGCTGATATTTGGTTCCTGTATCTTGGCTCGACACGTTCAGCGGAGGTAGACGGATCAGAGTGAAGGGATGTGAAGGAAAATAGAGGATGAAAGTAAAACAGAATGAAGGACAAAGAAAGATTAAGAAGCTTTTCTCTTGCAGTTAAGGTTTCACATGTCCTGCTTCTGGATAGAATAGCTTCGTTTCACTGCTTTTATATTTAGTGGTGTACTTCATATGGTCTAATACTTGTTCACATAGCAGAACATTCAAAGTTTCTCGTAGTAGCAAGTTTAAATGGGCAGTTCTGTTCGGAGTCATTTTTTGGGACACAATCAGAAATCCTTGGTCAAAACAGATGATTAGCTGTAATTGTACCATTTTTACCCTGAATTCCAAATGATAAGAACATCATAAACAGTTGGTGACTTTCTTCATCTCTAATTTGAGTATTAGACAAATAGAAATCTTACAGACTATTAGGGCCACACAATGACATTTTCATTATTACTGAGTATGAAATCATAATATTATGAGAAAAAAGGTCATCTTACATGGTGTCCAATTTCCGTTCATGATTTTTTTTAATTTCCTCATAATTATCCTCACACCTGCTGTGGACAGCCATTGTGTGTCTGTGTTTATGAAGTGGTCCACGATGACTTTTGGGTCACTTTTTGTAAAYTGCTTCCATCCAAATTACGCGACGACTCAATCTGTGAATGCAGCCATTAATTACAATACAGTTTATTACGTAGTCGTTTGCGCAATCGTTTCAAAGTCCTGCTACTGATAATTTGATGCTAATGTGCTAAAATTAAGTATTTATTTTAAGCAATACTAAAGAACAACTTGAAAAGTTGCTCAACATTCCTCCTTTTTAAGCAGTGGTAAGACTTTTTTTCATGTGAGGTTATAGTATGACTAACCTTGTAAAATTACGACTATTTTCACACGACTTTATGCTTGTAATGTTACGACTTTAATGTTGCAATGTTACGACTTTGTTCTMGTAATTAAAAAAAATCTTGTTGTGTGGCCCTAATACTCCGTTGTAGACGTATATCTCCTAAACTGCTTTTTTTTCTTGCAGCCAGTGGATTCTCTGTTGAAGGGAATCAAACACCAACAGATTCTGGATGCATAAAAGATACTCTCTTATTTATTTAAAAATAACGATATAATATGGACTGCGCATTTGTTTATTGAAAAACCAATTTCCCTCAGCTGATCAATAAAGTTTTTTTTATCCTATTCCTTTATTCTGTAGAATAGCAAAAGAAATTGTACAACATTCAGGTCATTTAACATGTTACACCTTGCCCTGACTGAGGTGGGTTGTTGTATACAAAGACACAAAATGAGAAATAGRTAAATAAACTGTAAGAAAATTTAGTGTTCGTTAACTGAAATTGAGACGAAACCACATAAATATTGAATAGATTAAAATGTGAAGAGGATTGGAACKGTACAACCCAGATCTGGTTACGAGTGAAGCTTTTATTGKTGCGCTGCCTGAAACCGGAAGTTCCGGTCTATAAATACAGGGATCTTCAGTGCCCGGTACGCCCACTACAGGCCTATGGCTGAATCGCACGCAACTCGTACAGAAAATATTTTTCCTAATGACTTTATACGAGTTTATTATGTGTTGTGAAGGTGTTTCGGGCATGTAACTAAATCTATTTTAGTTAAGACATAACCATAGTTACACAATAGTTTGTAAACGTCAAACCTTCAAAAGGAAACTAAGACAAATCAGTAACTAACTGACTAATAAATTCCTTCAAAACTGTAAAAAAATATTAAAAGCAGCTATTTAGAGATCAAAATTATACTTGGCTCAATAAGTCCGTACAGAATATTCATAAATTTTGTCCTTTTCTTGATGCATATTTATCAGCTGCTCCTTGGTTTCACTTCTTACTTTTGAGATCCTGATCCGGCATCAGCCTGTAGGCTCATCTAGTGAGAATAAATATTTATAACAACAAGAAGACGATGGAGGAGACCCCACAAAAATACCACAAAATATTGACCGATCAGATCCGACTTGTATCACTACCTTGTGTTTCCAAGTCCAAAATTGGGCCCCTTGCCATCCTGGCTGCGCTCTGTTCTTGTTCTTTTAGATCCCTAAAGCTGGTCAAACACGAAGAAAGCCTCCAAAGCAGCAGAATCAAAAACAGCCAAGCCAAAACACGGATACAACTAATCAAAAAGTCACACTGTGAAGTAAAATCTGTCAGAGCAAACACAGAATACACAACGAAACAAAAGGAAACATAGACAAAGTAATAAAACTTGAGGTAAAGCATTATATGAGAGGACTGTAGCAGGCAGGAGGGGTTCATTGATGTAAAATACAGGTCAAATATATAATAAAAGAATCTGAGTGTGAAAGTCTGGGTCTCTCCTGAGCAATTTGGGTTCAATCTATGCCTGACACAGAAGAAGATGGTCTCAAAATCTGAGAGTCTGACATGTGGCTGGCCRTTGCGGCGTGCACTTTATCCATAAACGTGGAGAGGAAAAAGCAGGAGCTGAGCTGCGAGAATGGAAGGAGACTACTGCAGCACTCACAAACAGATATAACCACAGGAAGGTGTAAGGCCAAAGAGAACATTGATTACTGATGATTATCAGTAGACCCTCTCATTGGGAAGCTATCAACCAAACTCAGAGGTGGACTAAGCACTGTGACACAATCAACATTTCCTGTCACTTAATAAGTGTACAAAAGCAAAATAATTCCTTAACTAATAAACCATAATGTGACAAAATGGCAACTATTCACACATATATGAGTAGCCGGGAAAAAAGGGACAAATGCACTGTATTATTATTATTTTTTTTTGCACACATGCTGTTCAGAGTTACATAGTCAGCTGATGCTCTGTAGCCCCACGTCTCTCCCACTGCCTTTATGCCATCAACAGGCTGACTGAAAGGTTACAGGGACCCTGAGCTCTAAAACCTTCTCATCTGACAGGTTTTTCGTTTCAGTCGTTCAAGCAAGTGGAAATTTGGCTTCGCAGATGGCCAAGTAAAAGCGTATCCTCTATATATATATATATATATTCAAAAACTGTCATAGTCAACTATGACAGTTTATTGTGCAGCTTAAAATCTAAGGGAAATTTCACAAAACGGGCAACCAAATAAGTATCAACTGTATCCAAACATCATGTCTTTCAAGAAATATGAAATAATTCAGCAAAAATATGACACAAAACTTGAGATATACATTATATTTCAGATGATTATTTGTGGTATACAGTATAATGGTTTCATAAAATAATTCTTTAGAAATCACCTTTGTGGTGGTAAACTCCTCTGTAATTATCAGTACATCGACTGTCTAACAAAAACACTAAAACACACTCAGACTAAATTCAAAACTCTGTGTG
>NW_013952409.1:565616-568385 GCF_001266775.1 Austrofundulus limnaeus | reverse complement strand
ATATATATAAAGTTATTATGTTCAAGTGGCCCCTCATTTGCATGCAGCTCAGCCCACACTGGAGGACTGTCCCAGGGGCCACGGCCCAGGTCGGCTCAAAGATGGGACATGTTGGTTTGTGTGTCTGTGCACAGGTGTGCATGTCCGTCACAAATGTGTCTGCCATACAGTCGATTAAATCAGCTTTCTCATTAACGAGAGGAGTGCCGGGTACAAAAGCCTGCCTCTGGGTGAGGATTTAAAATTAAGACGAACTTCAAAAAATATTATTTTTTAAAATAACGAGCTATATGTCCCCTTTTTTTGTTTTGTTGTTTTGCTTCAAGAGCCGATAGATTGATGCAGAATCACTTACAGGCTGCACAGAGAAACTGCAGCTTTAACCTCTGTTTTGTCTGTTTTAGTCACAGTTTTGTGTTTTGTGAAACATCCTCTGTTTTTATTTGTTAACTAGAAGGAGAGAATCACTCAAAAAGAAAAAKAAAAGAGAAGCTTTGTGCAAAAATGTGTCACCATTCATTTCCATTCATTTGTAATTCCTTATG
The DNA here is from genome assembly GCF_001266775.1 of Austrofundulus limnaeus. NCBI lineage: Eukaryota > Metazoa > Chordata > Actinopteri > Cyprinodontiformes > Rivulidae > Austrofundulus > Austrofundulus limnaeus. The sequence goes on along the minus strand of NW_013952409.1, from coordinate 567,840 downwards.
GACCACTTCAAAACATCAGCAGCCTAATTTATTAGAATGATGTTACTACAACTCCCATGGTTTGTGGTTTTGTCATGGGCAAGAAGTAATTTTTTTTGTTTTTATCTCTTAGTGTTCCCCAGGGCGGCTGTGGCTACAATGTAGCTTACCATCATCAGTGTGAATTGTGAATTGGTGAAGGTAAGTGTAAAGCGCTTTGGGGTCCGGAGGGACTTGATAAAGTGCTATATAAGTTCAGTCCATTTACCATTCAACATTCAATGCATTATGTTAATACTGGATATTCACCACCTGGTTTCTCTTGCTAATCACCACTTCTGAAACTGTCAAACTGAATGGATGGCTTTGAAGTGTAAGGACTGTCACATTTCATGTTTTAACCATCCATCCATCCATCCATCCATCCATCCATCCATCCATCCATCCATCCATCCATCCCTGAACTGGCTCCTCTTGATGTGGAGGAGCAGCAGCTCTACTCTGAGTCTCTCCCAGATAATTGAACATCTCACCCTGCCTCTAAGGGAGAGTCCAGCTACCCTGCAGAGAAAACTCATTTCAACCGCCGGTGTCCATGATCTTGTTCTGCCACTACTCCAAATTTGTGGCCATAGGTGAGGGTAGGAACTTAGACTGACAAGTAAACAGTGTTTTTGATGAAGTGTAAAATTATCACCCAGAAAAACTTAGTTCTTGTTCTTTTTGAGTCAAAAGATATATTACTACATTACAGCTTTCTGGTAAATTATTTCAAACAGCCATGGCATTGGTACTTTAAAATAATAACGACTTGTAACCATTTAGATTTTTTCTTTCATTGATATCTAAATACCTTTTAAAGACATAAGTGGTTGTATTTATGAGAAATATTATCTCAGTACGTTCAGTTTTTTCCTCCTATGAGTCTGTGAGCTGGACAGTTGAACYGATGACACAATACTTTTGGATTTACTGTTCCCAGTGCAAAACACTGGACTGAATTTTCACATAGAAGTCAGTATTTTTCAATTCCCACTGGACTCACAGGCGCCACTACAGCACCAACCTCCCTCCTACCTCGGTCCCCAGGGGGCCGGCACTATCGGACACAGCATACATATTTCAGCTGCAGCCTGGGGGCCCCCCACACATGCAGACGGACGGCTGATAGTCCCGGCAAACTTTGCAGTGCATACTAATGTGTTGTGCAGGCACGTCTGGATGCGGGTATAGAATTATACATGCAATTTGTTTATTTTCATACAATGCACGCGTGCGTGTGTGTGCTACTCTTTGATGGCAGGTGTCAAAATGTGTTTGTGATGCTGATGAGGATGGAAGTTTGCTGGTGGTCTGACTGAGTTGCTAATGGTCCCGCTGGGTGTGAAAATCTGTTCCACTGTCTGTCTTTATTTAGCGCACTGGTCTGGCTCGCTCACTGAGTGTTTGTGTGTGTTGGATTGAATGGGAAAGCTTCCAGAATGTGCCAGAATATGTATGTCAGCACAGAGCTGCAAATTGTGTGTATCTCTTGTTTGTGTGAGAGATGGGTTTGGCAGGTGTGTGAGTCTCTGCGGTGAGAGCTGTTTTTTTCCCCAAAGAGACAGTCAAATCCAGGCCAGATGCTGGTTTCCATTCAAACTGTACATATCAGTCAACTTATGCAGTCAACTTGTTCTTGACCACAACTTTTCATGAGGATCCGGTGTATGACTGTTGGCCTCTTTTGGTTACATTCACACTCCAGTAATTATTCCTCCCTCTTTGCCTTTCCAACTGGGATGATGCCCAGGAGACCATTCTAAACCCAACTCTCCGTGTTCTACTTTCTCCTAAATGACTATAGTTCAGCTGGTCTTTCATTAGTGTGGCAGGTACAAAGACCCCTGCGTGATCCAGGAAAAAGACTGAGTGAACCATCAACTAGGGTAATGGTTTTTACATGGTTTCACATGGTCTAATATAGCTTCTTCCATTTTTATTTTTGCCATTTATTTTGTGACAAACATTGATTTTCAGGAATAACTCAAGGTAAATGTAACCAGATTAAGTTCTTAAGCTTTCTAATATTTTTAAACAACTTTTGTGAACAATATAAATTTTAAGTGTCACCTTGTAAATAGGGCTGCCACAATTAATCGATTAATCGTCGACTAATCGATCATTAAAATAATCGATGACTAATTTAATAATCGATTAATCTTTTTTTTTTGTTCTTTACTTTGTTTTTCTCTCCAAACTGCTT
>NW_013952409.1:561529-565521 GCF_001266775.1 Austrofundulus limnaeus | reverse complement strand
TCTCCCATTAGTTTCAAGGCTTGAACAAATCTGCTTTAATGGTTTTAAATTGAAACTCTGGAGTGTAATGCAGTGGGTGAAATGCAAGCTTTAAAGGGCCAATATTATGTGTTTCTCAGGCGTATATTTAAATACTATACCATAATAAAGTATCTATGTCACCTTTAGTTGTTACTAAAATGCTGTTTTTATGTTTAAATAGAAAAAAAAATTATCTTCTCATCACTTCCTCTTCTAAACGCCTTGAAATTGACCTCTGTCTCTTTAAGAACCACCTTTGCTTCTGTCCCGCCCATTTCAGTGCAAGGTGGGCTGCCATGATGCAGTTTATTTGGCATCTAAAAATACATTTCCTCAAAAGGTATTTTTAATCTGAAAAGAGCTTCACTGAGTGAGAACTAATGTTTGGAGCTCAGCGGACAGTTAAGTTTCACTTTCAGTTTCGCCCGAGAGCCTGCAGGAGTCATGGGCGGGGTCTTTCAGGAGGGGGTGGGGTGCTCTGCCATGAGGAAGTGCCGCTTAAAGACACGTTCCAGGGGTGTTTCTGGTCCCAAAAGGTGTTTCTGGTCCCCACCTGTCGTTTTGCTCCTCAGCATGGCTTCCTAAAAACGCTGCAGGATTTCTCAAACATGCATGGATGAGTCAAAGCAAGGCTTTGGGCATGTTTTTTAAGAGAGTATAACATTACAACATGATATAAAACTCAAAAAAGTTGATTTTACATGACATTGCCCCTTTAATCTTGGGAGATTGGAGATCAGCCGATACTTGATAAGATTGGTGGAAAAGATCAGCTTCTCATCTACCGCCACAATAGTCTGAAAATCAGTCACTTTTTTCTTTTTTGCTCTGCTGTGAGRACTACCTAATYTCCAGTTAAAACAAGTTTGTAWTCTTTCAAGGGTATTGTTCAATGTTTTTCAATAAAGTACACTTMGAACACTGAAGGTGTATTGTGACCTCTTAACACACCGACAGTGTCAGCTATTTAAAAAATTGGTATCGGCAAAAATTGGAATCAGCAGGTCAAACTTTTTAAAGATCAGTGATCAGCTAGAAACCTCAATCGGTGCACTCCTAAAGGTAGCCAGATCAAATCCCAGCTGGGGACCTTTCTGGGTAGAGTTTGCATGTTCTCTTCATGCATGCGTAGATTTACAGCGGGTACTCCGGTTTGCTCCCACAGGCCGAAATCATGAATGTTAGGCTAATTGCATACATGTCAAGTTTTACGGATTGTCTGCGAATAACACATATTTTCCGCAGTTTTGCATGTATACAGATGTAAAAGGCAATCTGATGGGTTTTTTCAAAAACTTTGCTTCAAAATGATTTAAGTCTCAGAGCCGGCAGGCTGTATAGAAATAATGTTGGCATTTCCATGCCCTCCTGTTCATTCTCATCTGCCACTGCAGATGCTGTAACACGTGAGTATTATGGATTATTTTGTGAYAATTACAGTTTTCTGAGGGGCAAGATACAGGTTAACATCCAAAGGGATTGAGATCCATGAATTGGTGAGAGAGTGATTAAGTTGTCTGTTTGCCTTGTTTGTCTCTATGTGGCCCTGTTATGGAACCGCGACCTGTCCGGGGTGTACCCTACCCCTCTCAGAGTGACTGCTGCATATGGGCACCAGTTACCCTGAAAAGAAGATGATGGTAAATATAATGGATGGAACTCATAATTCCAAATTATCGCCACAAGAATGTATCTTTGTTTTATTTCTTGTTTAAATAAATCCGTTTAAAATAAAGAAAGGGCAAATTCAATGGCGCTCTAGCAAATAGCACATGTTTCTGTAAAGGTTTTTTGTCGACCAGTTGTTGTTGAAGTTCAAACAGGTCTGTGTGTATTTATAGAGTTCCTGTTATGGTGGAGGTAGTGCACAATAAACTGTTGAGGAAGCACAGAATGCAATGAAAGACAAAAATTAGGCAAAAGAGCCGTTCAGAGCTTAAAACCAGCCTGCAAAGAACAAAAAAAACACCGCCTTTTTCTTGCTAACATTTGTTTCTTGGGTAATGAGAGAATTATTTACAGTGCACACAGTGCATTATGAAACTGCTGTGATTTTGTTTTAATTGAAACATGACTCAGTAGCAACATAACTAATAATAATTCACTGTTCAAACTGACACTTTTTCCCCACAGAGAAGCAGAAGCTCTGACTTAACAATGAGACACTGATGGAAGTTGTGCAAAACGTCAGAACCTGAGCTTTCTAAACCTCTGTCTGAACTGCAGCATTACCACCACTGCAGTTGTCTGCTGCATATATATATAAGACTGTGGATACAAGTTAGTGTAAAGACATTACAGACCAAGGAGCTGCACAGCATGTCGTTCTGCTACCTGGGTCTTATAAGAAATGACAAGTCCTATTTGCTTTCCATGTGTTGTTTGATTTCCTGACAACCGTACAAAGACGCAGCTTCCTCGAACTATCTTGACAAGAGGAACACGTCTTTGTTTCAGGATACGTTTTCAATTTAAATATAATAAAAAATACAGTTATATGTAACTTGTCAAATAAAATTATGGAAGTACAGTAAATACTCCAGATAATAAACCAGCAAAATACAGGAAAAGATAAAACTTTTACGCAGCACTACAACAAAACAACACAGTAGTGGGTCAGATCCTTCTATACAAGGCAGTATGGGGTTATGAAACAGAGTAAATGGTGGGGAGTGTCTGCAGTTCTCCCCTGACCTACTGAAAAATTAAAGCACTTGAACAATGTTCTTCACTACTCAATAATGTATGGACAGGTCACAGCAGGGGATGACAGACAAATGACAAGCAAAGATGAATGTAGTCCCATCGCTCAATTTCCTTGTAGACTCTAGTGAGAAGAAGGTAAACGGGTACATATACTGTATATATACACACACACACACACACACACACACACACACACACACACGCACTAACAGACACATTAATACACAACGCAGACACACAGGTACTGACGATTAAATGTTTGCTGAACTCTCGAGACCCTCAGGCCAGACATCTAGTTCAATGTGTAAATGAACTAAACCAAGGTGATGATGACTTATCATCCACAAAACAACACATTTCACACTTGTTCTGGCCATCATTATATTTAAGTCAACTAAGTCACGTGGGCTTTATTTTTATCTAAACAGACTGATCAGATGATAGGCTAAAAAAAGGTTTTACTCAGAGTTAATCCTGCTGGTAGGTGTTGTGTTGAGATGGAGGTCGTGACAAAGAAGCTGCATGGGACGGACAGAAGTGAGAACAGTGGTGTGAGGGTGAGACCCTGTTCTAACACTCAACTTTATTTTGACAAACAGTCGTCACTTCGTAGCTTTTCATTTCAACACACAGGATCAGGATTTTATAACGTGGAGCCACTCTTATAAAATTCTGCTAAAATATTTTCATGTTTTGCTAAAACGTTCTGTTGAGCTCAAACAAATGAGCACCAATGTGGGCTACCACGTGTAAAATAAATTGTTGGAAAACTAACATTTTATTGTTATTTAGCAAAATAGTAAATCCTAAGTACCGTATTTGTCGGACTATAAGCRGTGACTTTTTTCCTGAACTTTGAACCATGTGGCTTATAGTCCGGCGCGGCTTATACATGGATTTTTTTCTTCAGCCACCAGGGGGCTCTTATGCTCCATTTGCTTCAACCACTTGCTTCAAAAAAAGAAAGGAAAAAAAAAAGAAAAAAGCGATCGCCTCCAGAGTCGACTGTTGTACCAGGAAGCAGCGATTTAAAGATAGTCAATGGCCAAAAACTCATAAAAGGGGATAAAACAGACATTTTTCACAGTGGAATCTGACTGATAAAAACTTTGGAGCTTAATCCAGGACCAGTTTGTGGATAAACGTCGAGTGAAGAGCCGTGGACTTTTTTTTTTTTTTGGCATTGCACTCCCCGGGGAAGGAATCCCATGCAGTGACGTATGCTGGAGCGGGAGGGCTTTCCCACCACAGCTTCAGAGGTAACA
>NW_013952409.1:543248-561027 GCF_001266775.1 Austrofundulus limnaeus | reverse complement strand
GGAGGACTTCGATGTTTTCAGTGCGCCGGAGGAAGATGAATGAGACGTTTTGTTGGACCAGAAACTGTTAAAGAAAACTACCAAAATAAGGTCAGTTAAATGAACCGTATTCCTCCGAACTTTAATTCCTAAAGGTTTGCTTTTTATGTTTTGATGTTGAATTCACTTTTTTGATGGCAAATTTGGGTGTACTGTTTTTTTTTTTTGTTGGGGGTGCGGCTTATAGTCCGGTGCGGCTTATGTGTTAATGTTCGCAGATTTTTTTTAAAATGGCGGGTGCGGCTTATAATCCGGTGCGGCTTATAGTCCGAAAAATGCGGTAAATAATAAAACCTAAATCTAAATGTAAAGGTTAAATTTTAATTGCTGTGGCTAAATGTTGAAGTATACATTTAAGTATTTCGGTGTTAGCAGCGACCGCTAATGCTAAACCTTAACAAACATTAAAAAGTCCATTACAAAATGGAAGCACATTATACAGAAAACTGTAAAAGTCCAACAAGGATACACATTATTGGATGTACAGTCTGTCTAGTTCACCTATCATTTCTTAAAGCTCACCCAGGGTGTTTGTATCCTCAGCTAGCAGGATAACAGTTAAGGCCCTTTCAAGCCAGGCCTGAGATGTCTTCTTCTTGCCAAGAAAAGGTATTCAGAGAGCCAGACAGAAAAAAATAAAAATCAATGTGTGTAACAGTAAGCCGACATTAAGGTTCAAGGGTTTGATATAGTGATGACAGATGGCCTGTGTGTCCAGCAGCTGTGGGATTTAGAGTAGGTGATGTCCGACATGTTTTGTGCTTAAAGTCAACAGTACTGGTCGGAAAGGCCTTCAGGTTACTACCCTTTGGACCTACGGGCATCATAGTGATGCTGTCACATCGTTTTCCATTTTTAGGGAAYAAAATTGAACGTCAGTACTAAGAAACCAACAATACCATTTATAAATCACCTATTGTGGAATTTTAGTGGATGTTCATCAGTATGTTGTGTGAGGGTGTTTAAACTGTCACAGTGTAACTGATATTACATGGCTTTTYTATAAAAAATCTGGAAAAGTCTTTGAAGTGATAACAGATGGACACCTGCTTTAATTGGCTGTGTTTCTAAGATAAGTAACCAACTTTCATTAAGCTTAAGGGGTCTAACTGGCTAACAGAGCTGAATCTTTTTACTGCAAGTAAGACTTGTGACCAACACGGTCAAAACGTTACAAACTGGTTTTGTAGCACCTCCAAGATAAAAGTGGCCACATTGTTCAGAATAACATGAAGTGATTTGAGGCACTACTCACTTTAAAAGAAGAGGGCATTTGGGGATAATTGCGTAAATTTCCTCTTAGTGAACATGATTAGTACCTTTGAGAACTGGGGTAGTTTAAAAGCAAGGCCATTAGCCAGCATCTCCCTTCTCGTTCACTGTGGATTACAGAAAACAGTMCCACCTTTTGGTCATAATAATGGACTTTGATACACAGGAAAAGGCTGTTTAGTCTGCTATTTATAACGCCACATTATGTTCTCTTTTTGTGCTATCTTGGCCTTGTTATACATGCGGATACACTTGCATACCTCGGTCTTTGTTTTTGTACAGCCACTCTACAAAACCTCAGGCAATACGTAATTCACTGATTGCTGTTTTTTTCTGCACATTTTCCTATCAGCACCAGGCAAAGTCTCCACACAAGCTTAGCAGTGCCCGTAAACACGTCACACACCTCATCCATCTCATCCCTGTCTCAGCTGGAAGCTCTGCGCTCATCCTCTGACACTCACACTGAGACAAAGACACGTAAAAAAACACAGACTGGCCATCTTTCTCTCTCCTTGCAACACACACACACAAAGGATAAACCCCTGGTACACTTCTTCCCGCTAAATGTGATCATCCCTCTGACCCCTCTGTGCTCACCTAATGAAGGTTAGGTCTAAATAAAGCCAAGGGAATGAAGGGCTCCACTTTTCACAGCTCAGCAAGCCAATTAGCTTCCTCTTATCTTATGTTATACATTTTATTTGACCTCCTACTGTTTTCACACACAATAATCATGGTTGGTTTCGGTCATGCTTTTCCATACCCTCCAAATGCTTCCACTAGCGAACTATTTGAAGATTGAAACTGGAGCAGCAGGAGGGGACACAGGTTAAAGTTGTCCAAAAAGTGAACTAAATGTTTCCTTCTGTCCTTCATCTTCTATTTTCTCTTAACTTCTGAAAATAGAGGTCATAATTTCATGTTGGGGATGTGTTTACAAAATGCTACTGTAGACTTTCATGCTCCTGCAGGGGTCAATGTTTGTTCCTTTTGTGCTTGCTTCTTTGCACCGTATACGAGCACAGAATGAGACCTCACTTTGGCTATTCAGAGAGAACGTAATCTTTCATTAATGAGCTTTCGATTTGGGTATTATTTGTCGTCAGGCCACAGTTTATTGTACCCATACAGTCAGGTCACCGGAAAGAATCAACGGGAAAATGGATGAGGACTAAAAGAAAGGGATGAAAAGATGAAAGTGGGTTGAAGAAGCAGGGTGATTATAAAGCTCAGAGGTACAAAAACATTCTCCGCACTCCATAATAAAGTCCAAGGATTAGGTTATGGGGGAAAACAAGAGTTTTATTTACATCACTGCACAGTGAAACTCTAAGCCAGAAGCCTTAGGTGGGTATTAGCACGGGATATTTTATTGCAAAGACGCCTGCAGGCTCTAGACGGTCAGTTTGCTGTCAAATTATTCCCTGAACTCTGTAGGGCTATCTATTTTGTCTTGTTGAYGCAGCAGCAACAAGCTCAGTGAAAAATGTAGAAAGACTTTGAATTTCTTTCTGTCGGAAAATACACGACTTTACAGAACAGATGGTTCTCACAAGCATCGCACAAACTGAACACGCATGCACGAGGTCATTTTCTTGTGGATGGAGGCGTTGTGTCATTTTTCTTACATTCAGTATTTTTGTAGGGGTGAAGCAACAGATGCATTTGTACCAACACTTTTTGGTACGGGCCATCGGCCTCAGCACAAGGTGGCACAACGGTTCAGTGGTTAGCACTGTTGCAAGAAGGTCCTGGGTTTGATAGTTTGCATGTTCTCCTTGTGTGTGTGCAGGTTTTTTCCTGGTACTCCTGTCCCCCCCAAACACACACACAATCAACTCATTTTGAGGCTGTCTCATTAAATCCAAACAAGGTGCTTCATGCCCACCCCCACCACAAACCTGTCTATTGTACTTTGTTTACGATTATATAGCAGCACTGAAATTTTTTATTTACAAATGAATTAAAAGATGTCAGCATGGGAAGACTTGTCCATCCAATAGGGTTGGGCAATATTGGCAAAAAAATTAATCACGATTAATTGTGGTATTTAGCCAATAACGATTAATTTGGCGATTAATCCCCTGGCGTCCCTGGACACCCTTATATCCTGGTCACATGACCAATTTAGTGGGACAGATTTGCTCTTCATAAAAATCTGTTCCAAATTGTGTCAAAATTACAGACTTCAGGCTATACATCAAATTTTAAATTGTGTTGATAGATAAATAAATGACAGAACGTTTTTAATGTTTGTCATATATGAAGCTGAGAGGAGCAGCAAGCGGATTCTACCTGTTGGTATTAATCGTATTAATTGTCAAGTGCCAAAAATTAATCGATTTATGTTTTTCTGACAATTAATCACACACGATACGATTATGCCCAACCCTAGTAAGTCCAAACCGTAATTGGCAGTTCTGTCACAAATAATCTGACATAATTCAGAAAACGTCATAGAAAAAAAGAGAAAACTAAGCAAGTTGAAAATTAAGACACAAACAGAATATAAAGATATCTGTATTGCACATGGAGACAAATTCCAAATTTTCTACATCACTTCAAGTACACAACAAAATGCATTAAATGGCTAAAAAAAGTGGACTTCATATCCCCATTACCCCTTAATCTTTAAAGTCTGCTTTTTGGAAACATTACATTGGCAACACGATGGCTAAGTGGTTAGCACAGATGCCCCACAGCAAGAAGGTCCTGGGTTTGAACCCCGGTTCGGACCTGGGGTCTTTCTGTGTGGAGTTTGCATGTTRTCGTGCTTGCGTGGGTTTACTCTGGTTACTCCGGTTTCCCCCACCCCCCAAAACATGTACAATAGGTTGCCTTCAGGCCCAGGCCTCCCTTGAAAAAGAGATCTGAGATCATAATGGGACTTGCCTGGTTAAATAACGGTTAATAAAATGCGCATCAAACAAAAGCTTTATGTCAGCGTTGTTGAACAGCAACAGGGTATGCAGCCAAATCCACGTCAAAACTAAATACTCTGTTACTTTGAAACAGCAGAATGTAGACGTAACTGTGATGAAGGAAAAACAAACTGCAGTGCAGACCCAGCTGCCTGAAGCCTTCCAGCAACCTCTCTGTAGCAATTTAGACTTGTCCAAATTCACAAATTGTTTTTATAGCAACAGACAGGCAACCGCACGTTGTTGTTGAAAACACCTGTTGCTAAAAGTAATCAAACCAAGCTACAAAGTTTTGCATTTGAACCAGCAAATTGTACCAGTTTGTACCAGTACAAGCTACAGTTATATTTATTATTTACCTATACAGTATACCTAATGCTTAAAATTCTATATTTCAGTTTGSACTTTGGTTTAACTTCAAAGATCTTATGAAGTTATTTTTGGATTGAGACTAAGTTTTAAATTCTTAAAATGCCAAGGATACACAAAGTAAATAAACTATTTTTTAGTCCAGTTTGATGGTCTTATCATTTTGAACTGTAAAGATAATCTTTTTTTATGACGGCAAAACAAAATGAAGCTACCCCAGTGCTGACAAATTATGTGTGAAAGTTTGTTTTTTCTTTTGAAGAGAATTATTTTAATCTTTCAGTTTTCCCTCCTTAAGTGCTTAGTTGCTTTAAGGCTGCTTATCAAAAAGTACACTTAGGTTCAATAACAGACTCGAATAATTCACAAAGCTTTCTGTATGTGTATTATGAGATTCTCTGTGCTGTTTTCAAAATCCAGTTTTACCCATCGAGACTCTTGGGATAGCTTTGGTGTAGAAAGATACGTCTGTCTGTGCGGAACTTTTCATAAAAGAACAAGATGGCTGAGATGGATATAATGATGTATCCAAATGCTGCAAGCGGCTGAGATTTAACTGGCTCAGAAGAGTTTATCAAAAATACTGTTTCTACATGTTTTCTTTTGGAAAGCACAATTTTTGGTTGAGATTCTGCCAGCAAAAAAAAAAATTAAGTTTCTCTGGGATTTTGTTTTGAAATTCCATTGAGGTTGAACTGGAACATTTTTCTCAAAACACGAACACTAAGAACACTTTGTGGTGAATAAACTGCTTTGAAAACATWTACAGAAGTCTGACTGAAGATGGATTTGGACAGAGAAAGTGGTTTTCCCCAGATATTATTTCCTCTGGGATCTCTGAGTGGGAATATACTGAAGTTACAGCAGCTAAAAATTCAAAGTTCCCCTTTTTTTTGTTTGAACAAGTGAAATAACACGAATGCACGTGTGTATACATCGGATTTTTATGCCCACAAGTGGCCTCATTAGTGCTTAAAGAACATGAAATATATAACACAACAAACACTACAATTTGTTCTTTTATAAATATAAAAGTCTAATTAGTATAGGGTCAGCTAAAAACTACATTTTATGTACTTGACATCTATTCATCCATTTTGTTCAGTTTCTCAGTGACTGGGTCACAGAGGCAACAGGTTCATGAGAGAAACCCAACCCTGGCCAGAGAGGATAGAACCCTCCAGCAGGTTCTGAGTAGATCTGTCACAGTAAGCAATAAATCAATTAGTCACATGATAAATTAAAATTAGGTCAATAATTTGCCTGTTTGTTTGTTTTCTTTGTGTGTCCCTCTTTTGTACTGCTTAGAGAGGAGTGAACTCTTGCATCAGGTATTTGCCAGGTGCATGGTCTCTGACCTTGGAATGAGAGCCCAATGAACAGGCATGCTTCTTTCAGCTGGTGACACCTCAGATCGTCCAAAGGGTGTTGTGCCTTCAAGGAGGCAGGACACTAGGATGGGTACCTTTGGCAATTGAATCGATTCTGTACCAATATCCAGTACCTGGGGATCGGTACCGGTACTTAACGTACCAATTTTTGGTACTTTGTGTGTGTGCTTTTTTAAAAATAATAAACGTTTATTTTTTAACATGTTTCTCAGCATATAAAATTAACAAATATCAAGACAACATCCATCTCTTTGTATTGTAACATCAGTTGTGTAACTTATTTCTTTAACGTGAAAACTCTTAAAAACAACAAGTCTTATGGTGCGTTCACACCAAACGCGATTTCAGCATCAGGAGCATCAGGTTTACATACAAAGTCTATGGTGGACGCGCTTCAAGCAGCGTCGGGAAGTGCTGCGGCGCCTCAAGCGCGATTTGAACGATCTGAGCGTTCGACGTGCTTGAMGCGCAAATCGCTGAAGTTAGAAAATCTGAACTTTTGCAGCTCGACGCGCCGCGTCAACCAATCAGAGAGACTCCACTGTGTGACGTAGCGACATATTTCCCGACGGGACAGTTTACTGAATGATGTCCACTAACCTGAAACAGACGGAGACGAGCTCTTTAGCTGAAATCGAGTGCCTGCAGTCGGTGTCCTGACAGGAGATATCCTCACCAATGCGTGGCAGCGGCTCATCAGACTGGACTCGGGACAAAAATAGTCCTGAAAGCGAGCTGTGAGCCTCTCCCMCAGCTCCTGGGTGATGAAACTCAGAATGTCTCTGAATTATCTGGTGAATTAATTATGAATTAATTATCTGATGAACGTGACATGCTCTTGCTCTCTGTAAATAAAGCAAAGCCACTTCCTCGTCCGACATTAAACAGAGCCCGACAGAGGAGGGAGGGGCGGGGCGGCTCTTGCTGTGCAGCGCTTCAAGAGCTGTCCTGCATCTGACCTCAAAGTGCATAAGCGTCCAACTTGAAGCGTTGGATGCGATTTTGAAGCTGAAATTGCATTCGGTGTGAACGCAGCATTATTGCGCAAATTAAAATCCAGCTCCATGTATTTCTACTGATGTCGTTTCCCTACTTGAAAAATTGTGTGATGAAGGTCCATGGAAGGCAAATAAGTCTAAATCAAATAAGCATAAGAGGATGGAGTTAAAATAAATAAAAACTACTCAAGCTACATTTTGAGCATCCAAAACGCATCCATCACTTCAAGTTAGCTGCTTGTGCTCCTTCAGGTCAGACATGTTCGGACTGTCGGGAAGCTCCTCTGTTTTCCTTTGCCGGTCTCTGTTTAAAGGTGGATGAAATAAAGAAAGTGGTGGTACTTTATTTACTTTGAGCAAGTGAACGTCGTGTTCACAAGATAATTAATCCACCAGATAATTCAGAGGCGGTCTGTCGACAAGTTTAGGAGCTGCGAGGCTTTCAAGCTACGTTCAGACCGAGCTCTATTTATAGAACCAGCGGCTGCTGACGTCATTACGCTCTTGCGCAATGCTGCGTTCAGTACAAACATGGAAAACTCACCACTCTTARGCCAATATGGTTGCAATGATGCGTTTAGGTACCGAAACATGGTACCGTTTGTTACGTGAATAGGTTCTCTGTAGTACCGACAGAATTCGGTCTGTACTTAAAAAGTATCGAACTCGGTACCCATCCCTACAGGACACCCTAATCCTAACCCCTTATATCAAGGGTCTTGTTCTTGTAGTCATGATCCATACTTCATGATGACAAATGATGGATAAAACAACGACATACCAATCAAGAAATCTTTCTTTTAGCTCAGCTCCTTCTTTAGAAATATAAATCAGAGCAATGCCCTCGTTACTGCAGATCAGGCCCCAGTTCACTGATTAATCTCCTGCCCCATCCTGCCAAAACTCAAACAAGAGTCCAGACCTTTTCACTAAATGAATATCATGTTCATTTGTTTCTTGGCACAGATGCTACAAATCAYGAGTCAGTTTTAGAATTATTAACACCAAACTATGACTATTAATTATAAAACTATATTTCTGAAGAAGTACCAATAGATATAGGTAGAAAAAGCAGAAACAGCCTTCCTCTTGTACTTTAACCAAATACTTTTCTCCCCTTCTTTTTTTCCCCTTCCAAACTTATACTCAGTCTGTTTCTCTCTGCTGACAACCATGCCATTACTGCACCTCTCAGGTGACTGACAGCTTCCTCAAATGGAAGTGTATTGGTTGAGCTGTGACTGACAGACTCGCCTCCCACCTCCATGACCACGTTTCCCCCGTTGTTTGATGAGCCTCTGTCCAAAGGTGGACACTCAAAGCCGACACTCAACCACTCCAAGGCTTTCTGTAAAGCTGCATTTTCTCGACGTTTTATAGAAGAACAAAAAAATAAAATAAATACGTGGCGATGCACTCCAGCTTACAGTGGCCACTTTCAGTCATATGCTACAATGTCCTAGCCAAACGATGATGATGCAAGCTGTTTTTTTCTTGATGGACTGAGGTAAAAGGTAATGCAGTCATTTTAGAACAATAGATAATTTACACAGAAATACTGCACAGATGATTCAACTGTATCTAGAAAATACAGAGTTCCTTTAGGCTGCATAAAAGAGAATAATGCAACATGTTTTTAAACCTCCATAATTCCCCAACCATCCATTGTTAAATCCAATAAAATTTTAAAAACGTCATATTACATATCTCATGCACACTTTGACTGTGCTATAAAACCAATATGAGTGCAGTTTAGTTGGAGAAAATTACTTTCTAACTGTGCTTTATATAAATCCCAAATACTGTGTCTAGTTCWTATTGGAGTAACAGAACTGAGATAAAGATAATGGTTGAGTTTATGAAAAGACCATATAAAGTACTGTAAGCGAGGTGTTGAATCCCAATACAAAGATATATGAGGGAGACCAAGCCAAAGACATGAATTTCAATTAGAGTTATAGCTACTTCACATCCTCCGCGCTGTATAGGTAAGCCAATGAATAATAGAAGGAGAGGATAAAAGCAAATCCCTATTATTTTGTTAAATTAAATTATTTTTTGCACATTAAACTTGATAAAGTTAAAGCCTGCAGGGGAGGTTATGACTTCTCGATTTTCCATGTCACAATCTCCCCTTCCCAGAGCTCCTGAGTTCGTACAATTAGAGTCTTGTATTTTTCAGAGTTTCAGCAGAAACAGCAGCCTGCTGATAAATGGGCAGAGGCAGCACAAGCTGCATTCAGACAAGTGCGTCGAATGTCCCTGCCTAATGACACCACGGACGGGGCTGAGGTCGGACCATCCATCAGAGGTCCCGCGCCCATCGCGGTTTATGGTGAGATCACACATCCATTGAAAATTGCAGGGCTTCACCCGTCTTTTCGCCATCCTAAARCCATTCTCCATTTTCTTTTATCAGTGACCTGTTCTCTCACACTTCACGTCCTCCCATTTATTTCTGTTGCTGTTAGCGCCATTTAGCTCCATGCTATCATTTTTTCCACTGCTTTTATCTGTCTTTTTTTTCTGTTTTAACCATTACCGTAATTTCTTACACATCAAACATGTTCTAACGTCTCTTTCATAACTTTGACAATTGTTTTAGCCTATTGTAACACTAATTATGGTGACAGTAATTCATGAACACCACAAGTGAAACMGGATTTGCAGTGTGCAAAAGATCACATAATTAAAAGGGTTGTGAACAAACCTACAGATTAGCTCCCAGTTTAATTAGAGGTAAAACCTAAAGGGAACACTTATTTGCCAGTATTCATCCACTATAGCACAAAAAAATAAAAACCAATAACCTGTAGCCACTTATATCTATAGAAGAAACGCACAAAAAACAGCCTTTTAAAATAATTAATTCTTAWATGGAGCAGCAGGCAATATATAAATTCTAATTAAATGAAAATGRTTCTCAGACAGTTTCATTATTGAGGTGAAAGTTCAAGAAACACTTGATWTTACCTCCACCCGACCTATTTAAACACCAACAGAGATAACCAAGGACACTTTGAGAGGGTTAATGCATCAGCCCAGTTCRTGCCTAAAATACGTTTAAATCTTTAAATAGGACTAAGAGATTGAAGTCACCCTAAAAGATGCAYATGCAAGTCATTAATAAACTGCAATCAGCCTGTTGAAAGCTGTCAAAGGCTACGTTCACACTGCAAGTCTTAATGCTCAGTTCCAATTCACATTGTATTTAAATGCAACCTCCATCTCCATTTTACTTTTGGAACAAGACAGATGTGCTGGAAGTATCAATCCAGTAACGTTAGTATCCATGCGGTACGAGAGTGATGAAGACGTGTGGGCTACAAAATTTGAACAGCATGACATGCTAGTGTTGTTATTTGGATCGATCTGTACACCCCCACCTCACGTATGTACTGTAAGTCAGATGAAATGCAATATGATTGGTTAGACTCAGGTTACTTTGAAAAACTTTCTTTGTTGCTCCATATCTGACTTAGTGTACAGGTATAGGGCAACACATACAAAACCAACACTAAACTTTTGTTTCAGATACAAAAGAAAGCTATGAGAATTCTATATGAAGTGAATGCTAGAGAACATACAAATAAATTGTTTATTCAATCTTAAAACTACGAGACGTAGTTAATTTAAACATTTTATTATTTATGTTTAAAGCAAGAAAGACATTWTTGCCAATTAATTTACAAAAGTTTTTTTGTCRTAAGCTCAAATGCCAGAAATAACCYAAGGAAATACYATTTCWAAAGTAAAACTGCGTACTACTTTAAAGCAAATGTGCATTTCAGTGCAGAGAGTAAAATTATAGAATAGCTTGGATAACGACTTTAATAAATGTTCTGCTTTAAACCAATTTAAAATACCATCCAAGGAAAGAAATGATTAAGTCTTATACACTTTTAAGTTAACAATGAGGAGAATGATACACAACGCAGTGTGTATCGTTTGCAATTTATATTTCTAATTTAATGTATGCTGCCATGAAAAATCTATTTTAATTATTGAGAAAGGAGCAGGTTTCTACAAGGTTTTTTTTTCTTCTTCTTCTTGCTCCCTTTTCACTCATGTATAGTAAGTGTTACAAGAAAATGTGTTTGTATGTTAATGATGAAAATTGTTGAATTTAGAGAACGACCTTATTGATATCAGATATGTATCTGATTTAGTACCAGGTTCTAAATAAAATAAATATGTCTTTATAGACATTATGTAACATTTTTGGTCTAACCCAACAAGTACTCAGTATCAGGACTCAATATTGGAGAGTACCCAAACTGAAATACTCGTGAGAAAACTGGTATTGGGACACACCTAATACATGTCACAGTCCTTGCCCGTTCCCTCCATCAGTCTGTGTATCCCAGACTGAAAATTTATTTTTATTTATTTACCGTTATTTAACCAGGCAAGTCCCATTGATTTCTCAGATCTCTTTTTCAAGGGAGGCCTAAGCCTGAAGGTAACCTATTGTATATGTTTTTAGGGGTGGGGGAAACCGGAGTACCCGGAGAAAACCCACACAAGCATGAGGAGAACATGCAAAATCCACACAGAAAGACCTCAGGTCCGAACTGGGGATCGAACCCAGGACCTTCTTGCTGTGAGGCATCGGTGCTAACCACTGAGCCTTTATACTGCCAAAAATAAACGTTGAAGGCCCTTACTCTAAGAAATTACAGAGCTGATATAATTTAGGAGTTTTAAGAATTTTTCTGTTTAACTGCCTTGAAAAATCCAGTAGACGTGCACTTCTTTTCTGTTCTAACGTGTTGATCAGGATTAGGTCTCCCTCCCCCTGTCTGTTTTATCCTCATCTGCAGTTTTAACATGAAAAGTTGCTGACCTGGACATCGAGTTGGACAAGGCGTGCTGCCTAAATGGCAACAGAAAGGTAGAGATGAAGATCAAGAGGGGGGGAGAGATCTTGTCTAATTGTGTTGCCTTGCTCCCTCACTGAAGGTCAGATCCATCCCTCACTGTCACCGGCCGGAACGCTCACGACAGGTGAGGCTCGTTGGATTGACATCCTATCAGCTGACTTTTTGCTTGTGGCAATTAGCTGATGTCACAAAAAGCATATGCAAACGGTCACCGTCTTCAAAGTGTCCCCGCGAGCTTGACGGGGAATACTTGCGGCTGCACTCACGTACAGAAACCCACACACCCACGCGCCTSTTCTCTTATATTTCAGGTTTGCATTCATCAGGATCACATCGTCATTCACTGCTGTGATAAAGCTCACAGCTTCTCTGCCTCGCACAGAAGATATTCAGGTGCAAACCAACATGTATTCACCYTTCCAGCAAAATAGCACATCTCTGCTTGCCTGCTGTAGATAATAAAGCATCTTTTTTAAATACTAGATTACAAAAAGACTACTGTGTACAGTCGACCTACAACTGCTCAGTGTTTGCTTCTTATTCTACACCAGAGCTACYACAGGCACAGCTCAGGACGTGGAAGGTGTTTGTTGTGCAGAGCAGCAAAATGGATACAAAGTGGGTGCTTGAGGAAACACCAGCAAAGTGTCAGTAGTAAAATCTGGGTCCTTGAGTCTAAAAACGGTACTGGTAGCTTACCAATGCAGACATGTACAACATATTGGGCTGCTTCTACTTCTCTTTAGCTGTTCTTGTCTTTATTGTTTTAGTGCTCAGGTCTTAATTTATACCAAAAAACAAAACAAATATGTACTCAGATTAACAAAGTAATAATTGGCCATTTTAACGGCAAATATCAATCTGTAGCCAAATTCAAGTAGGGGTCTCTGCGGACGAGTGGGTGTGTCACAACAAAAGGCGATTCTAAAGTGACACACCTGATTTGACGGACTTTTTAAAAAGGGACACACCTGACTGTACAAGCAAAAAATGGGCGTCACCGTACGGCACCACCTGATTGGACAAGAACAAAAGGGGCYTTACTGTACGGCACCACTTTTTTCTGGAGAACCCTATTTGGGTCACATTTCTCCTGGTTAACCTTAGTGTTGGGGTCAGGGTCAGGCTGTAAAGAGATCAAGCAGGGTCTAAAGACACCGTCATGTAGGCCTCGTAGCCCACAGTGTTTYTGCTTTWGACACGCCCACTCTTGTGACACGCCCACTTTGATTCCGCAGATAACCCCTTCTCGAACTAATCACCAAGGCACCACAAGAAAAGCAGACAGGAGTCGTGTTTCCATCCAATTTTAATGCGAATTTTGAGCAAATTTTTAAAATTTTGCAAAAACGAAGAAATGCGAATCAGACGTGTTTCCATCAACTGGCTTGAAGCAAATCAAAGCCAGTCAGACACATGCGTGTCGTAAACAGGAAGTACAAGTCGCATCTCAGGAAAATGGAGAGAAGTTATCAGGAACGTGTTGCTACTATCGGGAAAGTAGTAATTYTTCRGTCATCAACTAGTTTTGGCGATTTTACATGCGGTCGGGAGATGTAGAGAAAGAAATGCAATTCTTTTCACGTTACAGAATTAACTGAGAATACGCCGACAGCGGGAGGAGGGTCCAGCTGCAGTCGCACTAGTACCGGGACCGGTTTCGGACAGACAGCGGGAACAGCTGATCAACATGTGAGGTAAATGTTCGCTACGTCAGAACTGATTCGACAAATGTGTTTCCTTTTCTCCTTTTGTGCATTAACTCTTTTTCYAAAAAAACAAAAAACCACCTCAAGCGAGCGTATCAACTTTGATGCGAATTAGAGGAAGTTTTTTTGAATCATGCCATTTCCGTCCACCTTTTCTCATGCAATTCTTCAAAATGCGAATTAAAAAACCTTGATGGAAACACGGCTAGGGATCTGTCATATAATTAACCCAAGTCTGTTTATTCTTACCAGCCAGGCTTCTCTTATAATGCAGATCAGAGCCAAACACAGTCCTGTGATGCATTGTTCTGAAAGAAGCATGCTCTCATTGTTAAAATGGGGGGAATAAAGGGAACGGCAGAAAGGTCTTTGCCAAGGTGGGCAGGCTGAATGAGAAGAAGGGCTCAGGTTCTTCAAAAGCAGGACACCAAAAGGCTCCTACCTCGGCCATTTGTGTCACACATGGGGGGGGGGGGGGAGCAAACAATGAAGCCTTTTTCCTGCCCCTTTCCTCAAGCCTTCTTTATACCAACCCTTCTTTATTTATTTATTTTTTTAGCTCAAAACACTTTGTTCTTTTATGACCAACTTTCTTTGCTGTTGGTGTTCACAGTCATTTAACTGAAAGAAGAAGCAGGACTGACATTAAGGGGAGAAACAAACACATTCTTGGAAGTGGTTCAGTTGTGTAGGAGGTAAACAAACTGGGAGGAAAACAGTCCTATAGTTCTGTCAGCAAGTGTTCAATAAATTCATCTCTCTGGGGTAAACAAAAAACTGTGGTGTTTTGATTGGAAGGTATGACAGTCACGACAAGTAATGCCATCAAACAGCCAACCCTGATACACATGAAAGAAGACAAAGACACATCTGTAACCACTGTGAGGCAAAGCTAAAACGAGTTAATCTGAGTCATTTCTGAACTAAAATAAATACAACCCAAAGAGCAGCAGCACCCTCATGACAAACATCAATATATGGTTGAGTTTTTAATCAGTAACTAAAGATCTATTTTTTTTATTTAAACAGAACTCGAGAAAACTCTTGAATGAGCTTCGCCTAAACAAAAGGAAAGCTCATTTTATTTTAAAATATAAATCAATATTGGGCAAAATGTTTCCTTTTGAACAGAATTGCAATTATAATTGACTGGAAAACCTCTGAGCCCATTCAGCTGAACTAAGACACTTTTAAGACCCGCTACAAAAAAAGCCTAACATACATGTATGAAGATTGTTTGTAGGTTTTACCTGTAAGATGCCAAGTGTAACAATGTAAAAAACCACCAACACATTTTCATTGTTTCGTTCACTTTCTGGGTGTAAAATCCTAGTTACAAATTTCCCACTAACATCTTATTGTTATTTAGCTCACTGCTCTTACATTTTGCAATTCTTACTAAATGTTCAATTTAAACGGTATATAATATTTGTAAAAGTTAAATCTTAAATGTTGAAGCTTACAATAAAGTTGGTGCTCGGCTCTTGTTTGGATGTCATCCTTTAAGTCAAAAGCTAACGTTGCCCATGCTGCCCTACAAGCAGTTGCCGTTGCYGTGGCTGTCTGAGCTGCACTTCAAACTGGTGGACCGCACGGACCATTCATATTGTTTTTAATGAATGCATTTCGAATTGTACCATCA
This sequence comes from Austrofundulus limnaeus, assembly GCF_001266775.1. NCBI lineage: Eukaryota > Metazoa > Chordata > Actinopteri > Cyprinodontiformes > Rivulidae > Austrofundulus > Austrofundulus limnaeus. The sequence goes on along the minus strand of NW_013952409.1, from coordinate 545,800 downwards.
GCAGCAGCATTAAGTGTTGACATCTGTCACAAGATACCAGCCTGGTTAGCTAAAACCCCCCTTCCCCCATTTTATTGCAGATTTATGAGGGTCTGGATGCAGGTAAACATACACGATTTACATTAGTAAACATTTAATTGGAGTCTTTAGTAAAAATTAGCTAAATGTAAGACCAGGGCTACATACTGGGGGTGGCTGTGGTGGAGTGGTTAGGGGAGTTGTCTGCTTCCCAGTTCCAGCCGTCTCAGTCACTGTATCCTTGGGCAAGACCCTTAACCCACTTACCTACAAAGGGACCGGTGGCACCTGTCCCTTTGACCACCATCGGTAGGTAAGTGGGTGGTGGTCAAAGGGCCCGGTGGCACCGGTGCATGGCAGCCTTGCCTCTGTCAGTATGCCCCAGGGCAGCTGTGGCTACAATGTAGCTTACCACCATCAGTGTGTGAATTTTTGTGTAAATGGGTGAATTGTGAAACATTTGGACTTGGTAAAGCACTACATAAGCTCAAGCCATTTACTATAACAATAATATGTTAGTGGAAATTTTTTAACTAAGTTTTTACACTCGAAGTGAGCAAAAAAAATGAAAATGTGTTAATTACATTTTTTAACATTTTATTTTATTTTACACTTAGCGCCTCATAGATTACTGGATTATTATTCTATTATTATCACTAACCACTGAAATCACAATCTAACCCTAGCTATGACCCTAACACAGCAACCATCAAACCATTGCTGCTTGAAGGTTTTTGTGTGAAATGAAACAAAAACTAAATTTGGAATTTATTTTTTAAAATCCTAACCTTGGTTGATGTGGAGCGTGGCATTTAATGATAATGCAGCATATCATAACGAGAGAGGCTGTTCCTGATTTGAAGCCTCTGGTCTCACACTGCTCAAGGTCATTAGTGCTAATGCTGTGATTTTTGCCATCTGCTGAGATTGTTTACACTTGCCTAGATAATTAGCTCCTAATTAGACGTGGATGGTGGGGAGTATATGCCCTGTTTCCGTGCGTACCTGTTTGTGTGCCTTTAAAATCTGGCAGGTGAGTTTTTTTTTTTTTTTTTTCAGTAAGCTACCGAAAAAGGCAAGTGGATTTGAGGGATTACAAATTGGCTGTAGATATGGTGAGGCAGGGAGAATTTGAATTTAAGCAGAGGTAATGTGCCTTTTTTTTTTCTTTGTGATTAAAGTAGAAGAAAGGCACGGGGGGATGGGGGGGATAATGTAATAGAAAAGAAGGGTGCATAAATTGTCATGCAGATAATAAAACTGTATCAAGAGTCAATCTTCATCTTGTGCTACCCACCTGTGTGTCACACCTGACTGAAAAACAAGATTAGAAAAAACGGCTTCTTTGTTGGAAAGATTAATTGATTTCCATTAAAGGTAAATGGATCCACAGGCAGCAAATATTAGATGGGAAAGTAAGAAGGATAACTTTTTGCAACGCAATATGTTTTGATTAACAGCTTCTGTTCAGTCTGAAAAGTAATTTCTAATACACATTTTCACCACTTTTAAAGCCTAAAATAAAGTTRTGGAATTTTCAGCATGGCCCCCTATTAATTATATGGAGGGGGGATTTAAATTTGTCGAGCATCCCGAAGTACACAGCCCCAGTTCTGATAGTTCTATTGAGGATAGGAGGAGAAAAAGAACAGCCTTGTGCCGATCAGCTGCTCTGTCACTGTTGAACTCTGTTCCCGTTTCCTCTTTTTTTTTTACTTAAAAGCTTGAAGACAGAGCCACACTGCAGAGAGGCTTTGTCTTAATTTGCAGTTTCCACAGAACCACTTGAGTAGATGTCGGTGAACTCAGCTTGGCCTCGCAACGGCGATGCAAGAGGCTTTGAGTTGGAGAACGGCTTCACTAATAGTCCTACTGGCTGCACCTGGGAATTTCTGGACCTCTTCCCCGGTTTGAATAATTACCTGTGGTTATGCCGTTCAAAAAAAGTCACTCTGGTTTTAGAGAAATTAAAATAAAAAAACGGTTTTAAAAATATTTGCGTTACAAATGTTCTCTTCAAATAGACACCGAGTCATTGCGGATGTCTGGAAACGATTTAAAATGACTTTTTTAACATAACTGACTTCAAGGCAGGCTTTTAGGTAGGTTTAGAAAGACGGCATCAACACTTTGATCTAGAACCCACCCTACCTAGCTGATGAAGCTTACAAACGTTTACGAAATTTCCACAGGGAATCAAAAGTTACCGACGAAACAACTGCTACCACAGCATTGCTACCCACCTCCTCTATACAAGCCAGTGCAAGTTTTTCTGCCTTTTCCTCTAGCGTCATAAAATAACGGCAGCGAACACCATGCCGTTTACGAAGTTTACAAATTTCCGTAGGGAAATAAAAGTTACGAACTGGGACTGGAGATTGTGACAAAAACACACAACAGCCAGAGGAAGACACATAGAGAAACTTGTGCTGCAACATCACCTCTATRCAAGTCGGCACAAGTTTTTCCTGTATGTATCTTCCTCTGGCTTTGTTTGCGGTTGGTCATGCCCACACTTCGTTTACAAAATTTAC
>NW_013952409.1:540802-543135 GCF_001266775.1 Austrofundulus limnaeus | reverse complement strand
CTCTTGGAGGAGAGACGAAACGTTTCATTAGAGAAGAACCCGTCCAGAAGACCTATACTATTTTTTTCTTTTCGGACAGAAATGTTTGTTAAAATTTGAGGATCGCCACAGTGGCCTGAGGTTGTCCCGAGGTGTCGCCAAGCTCAAGTAGGCTTCGGAAAATCAAACAGGGTGCCATTACGATGCCCCGACGCACCTCTAGTCTGCTTCGGGGTGTTTGTTACAAATCCACATTTCTGTTCCTGGATCCCAGATGTCCTCCGGTAACCCGTTTGGCCCTTCTGTTTACTTTCTGACAGTTTGCTGGAAGATAAATCCTAAATCTGTGGCAAAATCTGTTTGTATTTTTGAATGCACAAAAGCTGTTGTCCTGTGGTTAAGCAGGGGTTTATTTGCCTCTAAAAGAGTGTAATACAAACAGAAYACATCTGCAAAAATGTCACGTTCATTCTGTAGGCATTTGTTTGCTGTTCCGAGCCTCAGTCCTCCACYGGCGATCTGTGAAAACTTTGTGATGTAAGCTTTAGTGTTTTGTTGGCCCGGTTAGGAAAGAAAAATATAAAGGCTGTTTTTTGAAAACAATGTTTGACAAAAGAAAAAACTTTAGCCAGACTTCAGTGAAAATCCTCACAGCAAAATGATTGCCCCAGGTTATTGAGGTTCAACTTTTATTTGGTGCTTTAGCTTTCTTGATCAATATGGTTCCAACTACTAAACCTCTCAATAATTTACAGCTAAATACAAAAAAAGTAGAGCGGTTAAGTTAAAAAAAAGTAATTTTAAACCACAAACTAGTGAAAATAAGTTGAACTATGACGAATTTATTTTATCTCTGTATCTGAGCATTAAAGATCGAATTGCATTCCATTATAATAAAACCTGAATGTAACAGAGACATTGCTTCAATGAGAGAAGTAAAAAAAAAGGAAAAAAGAAAAAGAGAACTGATTATTTTTATTGGAATTTTAATCAAGTGAAATATCTTCGAGCATCCTTTTTGTCAAACGCTAATACGGAGAAGCAAGTAAATTATTGGACACGATGAAGCATTTTAATTAAAAAAACAGAAACAAACCAGAATCTGTGTTTTCATTTGAACAAAGTTCACCACCTTTCCTGCTTCTTTGTTCTACTATTTTTCATTGCGCATTGAGAGYGAAGGCAGATTCTAATCGCTTGATGAGATTACATCTTGTGCCTGTGTGTTTGTAACAGAGCACGCCGTTTCCCCCGTAATCTCTGCGAGGCTTTATAGTAAAACAGATGTTATGGAGGGGAGATGGCCCTAATCCTGTGATGTGCTGTAATCCACAAGTCCTCTGAATGAAACAAGCGGCATTATTGTTTCCTGGTTCAACAGCTGTTGACACGAAGAGAAAAAACAGGACTGGTGCGGCGCTCGAGTGAAGGGTAAACACATTGTAATCTGTGTCGGAGATTGTTTTTTTTTTTCAGAAATTTGATGCAGACAACAGAAAATACAAMTTAAAAAGTGGCTCTGCTTTCCCAGTTGTTGCACATCTTTATAAATTCAAATAACAACCAGCCCACGCAGAGTTAATCATTGAGGAAACCCACAACATGTCTGTTTTAAGAAATGAAGAAAAAAGGACCAAAAAATGAATAAAAACACCAAAATGTTGTTTGTGTATTTGCCGACATGTCTAACATGTAGCTGGAGGCGATGTGAGAAGTTGAAGAAAAGAACTGTTTGCTGCCTTTTCCCGGTGAACTCATAAGATTTGACAGCAGCAGGAGATGGAGGAGCTGCAGCTGAGGAGCCGTAGTCTGGCAAAACTGGAGGTTGATGATGATGAAGGGCGACCTCAGTCCCTGTCAGACTGAGAAGAGTCTGATTTGAACCTTTATGACATTTTTTTTAGTTGATAGGATTACTATGGACTGCGGACAACAAATGTAGACAAGTTCTATTGAAACTAAAATTTGCAGGATGTACAARGAATAACTTTTGGACACATCTAAGAGAAAAATAGTTATGACTCAGCCAATTATATACTTACTATTTTTTGCAGTAAATATCTGTTTTTAAAACTTTGCCATTTTAGTGGAAGTATTGTATATCTCAGGATGACTGACTGCACACTATTTGACATGTTTCCGTTCTGTATCTTTTGGAAAAACTGCTCAGTGTATAATCTGTTCTCATGATCCTTAATGACGCTGTGTGTACTGTACGTAATATTTCCATAACAGCCATTAACATCTTTTGTCTGTTAGTAATTAACCACAGAATAGATTTTAAAGGGATCCCTGATTAGTTGTAACATTAGACTTTATTTGATAAACATAGATTTTAACTGTAAAATAAAGAC
>NW_013952409.1:530596-540070 GCF_001266775.1 Austrofundulus limnaeus | reverse complement strand
GGACAACAGAGCTGCTTCATGGAAGAAGAACCTCAGCTTTTAGTTTAAAAATTATAAAAACTAAACAGCCTATAGTATTTTTACAGTCTTTATTTTTTATAAATTTACAAAATCATTAATATGAATGATGAAAAGTAATGGTCCCAAGATTGAACCCTGGGGAACCCCATATTTGATGTCCTGAATCTGAGATTCATGTTGATTAATAGATAGTAATTAGTGTTTTATATTATGTAATATGTGAATGTGTGTGAATAAACTGAACAAACAAGAATAAACAATAATTTTACAGTTAAAATATATGTTTATTAAATAAAGTCTAATGTTACAACTAATCGGGGATCCCTTTAATAAAACTTGTAGGAAACAACCATTGGGTGGGTTACAGCTGATTAAATGAAAGTAAACCCAAAGATGGCCACCACTGCTAGGTGACCTTACAATCCCAAACAGCCAGGAATTCTAGATTTTTAATTATCACGATTATTTTTACTAAAATAAAAAATGAACGTCTGGTTCAAAGATATCAAACAACAGAAATCCTTTTTTTAGCCAGTACTCCAATTWGTTTCCCACTTCTCAAAACTGATTCTTTTTCCAGGTTACTTCTTGTTGGCTCATGTCGAGTTGTTTACTGACGATCCCAACTCTTTGCTAGAAGGATTTAGCTCGATGAACCCAGCCAAACATCCCCATCGTATGACAGTGGGATGCCACAGAACGAACAGTGAGTCCACTCTAATCACTCATCTTGGACTGATGGAAGTTKTGATCCACTGAGCGTAAACACACAGCAGATGACAGCTCAGTCTTTGTTTTGTATTTTTTTTTAAGCTTGGTAATTGAGAACAATCCAGCAGAGAAAAGAAGGAAATGCTGAAATTTGGGGAAAATGTTGAGAATAAATATTTGGCCTTGAGAACCCTTAAAGGCCCGAGGCAGCACTGCTCAGTTCAAACATGTTATAAGCTTCGTGATCTTCTCTGTTCTGGGAGGGTGAAGATCAATTTATATGTTTTTTTTTTGCAAGATGAAAAGTATCTCTATTAAAGAAAACACACCACTATCRACTCGCTCCTCATCCATCACACCCCGCTCCGCTCCTTGAGTACCTCTCACCTGAAAAACGCATAGATTTCACAGCAGTCATCACCAACTTCCAACTGGGTAAGGCAGAACTAAATATTGATCTTGCCTCAGCTGGTCAGCACCAAATTGGAGGTATTGTATTTACATGTGATACARGTAAGCGAAGTAGAAAAGGTCAAGCTGATGCTCACCAGGATTGGGGGGAAAAAGTTAAAACCCCCATCAGCAGGCGCTCCATGTGAAGCAAACACTTCTGTCTTTACTCACCCCTGCCTGTGTGCTCTGTGCCTTGGGTTTGACATGAAAAAAGGCAACATTTAACCAGAGGAGAGACGGAAAGTTAAGAATCCAAGGCTGAGCGAGTGGCAGATAGAAAGAAAAGGTTAGCAGGGTTCTGGAGGTGAAATGTTGGCTTTTGAATGTTRCTCCCGATGAAGAAAGAAAAAGCACTCCAACTAATGTAAAACTGGAAGACAATTTCATCTGTTCACAGGAAATACTCTGTTTCCACTCCTGGCCTTGGTTAGATAGATAAAATATTTTTACAACATTCAGAAAAAAATGACATAATTATTCATTATTCAACTTCAACACTTATCTTTGAACTATCACAAAGCCGTTTTGTGATAAAAAAAAATTACTTCCAGTGCTGGAAAATGTTTTAAATATACATTTTCAGTGTCTTTTTTGAGGCTTTAGTTTTGACTTATAATCTGGTTCAAAGCATAAAAACAAACTWGCAGTCCTTCAAAGAATCATTGAATGCCAGTGTTTAGACTTACGCTAATCTTTTGCTGAGAAATGATAGAGTTGTAGTTTGTGAAACTTCATGCAACACTAAATGTCATGCTGGTACGTGTTATATTGACTCTCAGCTACTACCACATCAAATTCTAGATCAGTATCTCAAAACCGAACTGAGTTATAGCTATTTTTGTGCAATCTTGAGCCCCCCAACTGTGATGGCCATCTTAAAGGGAGTTGTGGAGATGTACATCCAATGATCCTTTCTGAGAGTTGCACTGAATGGTTTTAAGTTTACAAATATGTTTCTAAGTTTGTTTCCATCTGGACCAGGCTAATCACATATTTTGTGTTACCCCTTAAAGTGGCTGTGACATTCATATCCTTCAAACATGAAAACATAAAAAAAATCTCTACATTAAGAAACTTGACATACCATATTTATTCATGTATAATGCCCCCCCCCCCACTTTTTGAGCTTAAAAAGCATAAACAATTTAATCCTCCAACTACCTCCAATTTCATACAGACTTCAAGATTTTTCAGTCTTTGCAGTCTTTATACATATCCATAAAATGATCATTGGACTGTTCATTTTATTTTAACAACATATGTACTAAAAGGCATTTTGACGACAAATATATATCAGCTGTAGCAGCATCATATGAATTCTGGCATTTTATACATAGTCCACCAGGAGGCGCCAACACAAAAGTCAGAGACTTCACATGAGATTTAGACCATCTTGTGGGGGAAAAGCAGATTACTTCCTACTCGCGAGCGCCCCCTCTGGTGAGGAAACGTTTTTTCAGGGATACAAAATTTTTCAGAACACCGGTAGACGGCAGCCATTACAGACGAACATGTTTGTTGTTCGAGGAGCGGCTTGGTCACACACTAATGTCATTAGTTCGCTATCATTACTAAGGCGCAGGAATACTTTATTCCCCCTTTTTTTTCACATCATGTCGCCTGCCTGGATCTGTTATTATCTCGCTCTGAAGAACGGAGGAGCATCGTTTCAACTTCTTTTTGTGATGCTGTCTCATTTCTGGACTCAATAATTTTGTGAATGAAGCCGATATTTCAGTTAAAATACATAAGTAAAAATATTTATCCAAATATTGTACTACCCCCCAACTTTGGATGATTTTATGGATTTAATTTTATGTACTATACTTGAATAAATATGGTAATACACAAAATTGTACCCATTTTGTCACAACTGGTATAACATCCTTTCAATTTAGCTCAACCAAAGTGAAACAGGAAATGATGTCAAAGGGGAACTCTGAGAAAAGAAAACTCTGAACTTTTTTACTGAAACATTATTGGAAATCTAACTCCATCTCTATTTAAAAGTGACTCAAAATAATCTAAAACAAAAAAGCAGATTTTTCTCTACAGTCTGTGTTGTCGGCCATTTTAGCACTGCTCCTTTCAAATGCAGACATTCCTCTTTTACATTACTTCCTGTTCCTTCACAAGCAAATACCTCAACTGTTCATCTCAGAAGTGTGAATATATTTTTGCTATATGTTATCTTTTCAAAAATGAATTCAGATTTGTTATAAAAAACCATGTCACAGGCATTTCAATCTTTGAGCCATTTTTAAATCACAACAGGAAGTGGTTGAAATATTCCACRACAAACAATATGCCAGCTGTCGATTCATTTTGATTCATTTCACATTAACAGAGTTAAGTTTTTGTATTTTACTTCAGAGTTCATAAATGCTGTTTTACTTTCTACAAACTAAAGCTYAACAGAGAAATGTGGTAAATATTAGACTGCAGACAAATTTTGGTGTTGRTAACCACTTGCTTAAATATGAATGATGAATTAATTCATTAGGCTACTAAAAAACAACTATATAACGTTGAGTGCAGCACTTAAAGCACTCTAAAGTGCATCCTTGAAAAGACAAATAAAAAAAGTTATCTAAATATTTAAAGACAAATGGCTCTAAACCTTCACCTCTCACCCCAGCACCAAGAACCGGGCTTGGTGGTGGTGAGGAGTGAAATATGTTTTACACTTACTCAAAGATGAGATTTGGATTATTCATTCGGTGGATGCTGTTTTCATCTTTAAGCTCCTAATCAATATCAGTGAAAAATCTCCGAAGTTGCTCCACCAACGAGGCCCCTGCAGCATCGTTTTTGTTCATAAAACTTCCAGTGAATCAGATAGCCTGCGACGCAGAGCTTCACACCACCACTGTTCTTTTAGCAACATCAGTCATGCTGATCGAGTGARGGAGTACGTTATTAGTGGATGCCCTAAAAATGGATCAGCTTTTATCAGCAACCCGTGGTTCTGAAAACYAGCTAGACTTGAGTAAATATATAAATTTCGTGTCTCATCTCAGGTAGAACTCGGGGCCTTTGATCAGGCAGATGAACCAAGCAGAACAAAGTCTGAAAGAGAGGATGAAGAAAAACATTTTCTGGTAGGTTAGGTGAGGCTTTAAAGGAAAAAAAGTAGCATTAATACCTATTTAATGGACTGTGGCAGAGAGCTGCCTGACTATTTGAGGATATGAAGGGTCTGTGAGTATGTGAGTGGCTTTTGTGTAAAATATCGAAGCCTTGAGGTTTAAAGGTTTTGTGGGGAGCCATGCTAAGTTGGGTTAAGCTTCAGAATAASCCTGCTGCACAGGCAGCCGTATCAGCTTTTACTGGCAGCAAAGTTATTACAGCGACACAATAGTTGTGGGATTACTCGAGTACTGTAATTGTGTGTGCTTAAGTAAAAATTGGTGAGCAATATCAATGAATTGACGTACTAGATGGGAAGTGGCAGAATATGACTCTTGGATGCCAAAGTCTGTGGATACCAGCGTGTGTYAAGATGAGCAAAATTAGAGGTCTTGAAGGCAGGAACATAACATTTTATGAGTTTTATTTCAAGATGGCCGCCATAAAAAAATTTCTGATCATATATCAATGTTCATTAAGGTTGAGGATCACTCCTCAGCTACTACCACATAGACTTTACCTCACTATCTTTAATTTTAAAAGGATGTTATGAGAATTTGACTTTTTTTAGCTTTATATCGTGTTATAATGGAATTCACTCATCAAAAACCCACCCAGCGTGTTGCTTTGACGCATTCATGCATGTTTGATAAATCCTTGAAACTCCTTTGGTAGCTACAAGGAGCTGCCTGGTACAAAGCTKCGCCTATTTACCCAAAGCTCCCGCCCTACATAGTACCCCTCCTCCATACCTCCCCCTCACAGCTCAACCAGGCTAATGGCAGGAAATTTTCTTTCTTTACAAATCCCTATGATTTCATTGCAAAACATAGCTTCATAACGATCTAGGTACTATTTTTATAGTTTTTTGGCAAAAAAAAGTAGCTCAGCATTTGACGTAAACGTGTGAGAGGATGAAACGTCTTGTGAGTGCCTCCTTGATCGCTCTGGTTCTTCAGAAAACTTACTTTCCAGGTCCAATGTGGGATCGTTCAAGTAAGGTTGAACTGAGTTACCATTTTCCATAGCTGATATTATTTAATGTTGAAATCTTTTTATACAGTAAAATAGATGTGATTGAAGTGGGAGTGTTGGAAACGGTAGAAGYTTCTTAAAGAGACAGACCAATTTTAAGTCATTTAGTTGCAAAGTCATATTTATTTTTGATATAAACAGCATTTTCATAACAACTAAAGGTAGCATASTTACTTGTGGTATATATTTGACCTGTGCCTGGAAAATACATAATACTCTGCTTTAATTAGGTTATTGCAATTGTGTTTGTAAAAGTTGATGAGATTTCATCTTAACATTTGGATGACTTCAAATGTTTGTCAGTTGTTGACATCTGTTCAGTTTGGACACATAGATTGGGAACGACTCAGATAATATTACACATAATTTTACCTCAGAATTTCTAAACTTGACCAAGTTAGAACCATTTTTTTGTATCAGCTAAACACAATTAGTTGTATTAATATACCGATTAAACTGAGATGTAGATGTACATCCAATAATTACTTTTTAAAATCCCACTGAAATTCTTTTATGTTACATTTTCTAAAAGACAAACAGGTTTGACGAACTGTTTGTACATACGCACACAGGTAAGTACATTATTGCTACGCTTTTTGCTTTATAGCATCAGGATGACAAAAAAACAACAACATCTTTTAGCACCAGTTACACAAAAGCTTTATACAAAGTATTTAGGAAAATTTGAAGATGATTGTATTTTTCTTTAAATGTCGGAGGAACCAAACAAAACCTGACCTTCGTCTTTGTTTGAATTTGATTTTATTTTATTTTCTAAGCTGAAAATGTTTTTTTTATTCCCCGTCAGAAACGTTTCTAAAAGGTTTCTGTAAGTCAATTGTGAAAAACTGATCAGCTGATACAACAGAGTGAGAGTTAGGCCTCATTCTGGGGGTGTCTGAATGATCATTGAATTTTAAAACCAATGGGTTTGTTGCAAGAATAATAAATAAAACATTTTACCTGAAGAGGAAAAAAGATACTAATCTCTGTCATGGCAATCTTATTAATCAGCTGCCATTGTAGTGTGGAAAAACATACTTTTTTCTGTCTTTCTGCTGCAGCTTTGTGCAGATCTGTACAGTATTTCTCTGCGGTCTCAGTTGACATAGCACAGTAGATAACTTGATGGCATTTTGCAGCTATACCTCCTGAGTCAGACCATTTCCTGGCAGCAGACAGATATTACAACCACATAAAAGGTCTCCTCCTGAGCTCCCAGGTAAAACTGACTCGCCTGCCTATTTGCCGTTCTGTTTTCCCTCTTTCTTTTTCATGCGTCTTATCTACAGATGTCTTGTCTCCGGCAAGCCCCCTGACTGTTCCTCAAGGTTTCTATTTTAAGAGCGGAGCTGCCCTGTTCGATCACACTGTCCGTCTGCAGGTCCTCCACATGACAAAGCGAAACCAACACGCACAAGAACAAACAAACCACACACAAAAAAAGGCCTAGTGCCCCTCTGTGCATAAATGCGTGTCGGTCTGACCCCTTTGTGTTACACAAAACGCACATCCCCGGTTAAAAAAGCAGAGCAAACACCAAGTGCTTCCAGATGGAGACACTAAACCGCTGTCAACCACAGGACACACACACACACACACACACACACACACACACACACACACACACACACACACACACACACACACACACACGACATACCATTTCTCAGTCTCCTGCTATGTTTATCTTCAGTGACAACGTTCTAGGCCAGGCTTTTGTTTCAGTGTTTATCTGAAGCCAGGGCTCCACCAGCAGCGGTGCTGTGATTCAGCCTTTCTACGCCCTTTTATAGACTGCGGTGCTGAAGTTGCAGAGAAAGTGGTTTGCAATGGAATGATGTGGAGGAGGCTGCAAAATAAGATTTATTTATTTATTTATTTATTTGCCCAAAGTATGTCTATGATTCCATAAATCCAAACCTGATGAGAAAATAAATAAATTAAAGGTCTAACATTCCTTTGAATAATTCATACCATCCGTTACCTTTTATAGCAAAGGTTTAAACTAAGATCACATTATTTTGAGAAAGGATGGCATTGAAAATAACATCATGTGCATTCTGATGCCACAATGTGATATTCCATGTGATCTCTCATGATCTGTAACTCAGTACGTGTTTGGAATGACTCAGCTACCACATCAAATTTTAGCTTAATATTCCTCATATTTCACAAAAGTACAGCCATTTTTGAGAAAGCTAAGCTCTAATGGCTACGGTGGCCATCTTGAAATGGATTAAAGCATGTGTCAAACTCAAGGCTCGCATAGCCAAATGTGGCCCGTCACAGCACTTTGACCTGTGAGCATCCTAACACTACCTGGAGTAGGGCTGCAACGATTAGTCAGCATAATCGACCACGTCGATTATGAAAACATGTTGACGCAGAATTTAAACATCGACTCATCATATTATTTACCCATGTGAACATTCATTTCTAACTGCAATGCAATTTATGAACTGTTGGGGGCAGAATCACGTCTATTGTCTGCGGTTGCTTTGTTTACAAAAAGAAGAACATGGCGTGCCGCTCTGTAAACCACAGAAGAGGACGTGGGTAAATCAAAGAGCGACAATAATGGTGGAACAGAGAGACAATCGCGTAAAAGAGGGGAGATAAAAACGGGACTTAAAACTTTCCAAAGTTGGCTACATTTTATAGAAAAATCAACCACAGAAAGTAAAATGTAGGCTCAGTTATTCCATGGCTGGACAGCAGCAGTAAAAACATGATCACATCATGAGACGCTAACATACAGCCGTCATCTGCAGATGGGTAAGTTTCATAAAGTTAGCTCGTTTGTCAGGTTGAAGCGTCATAAATATTACTTTCAGCAACTGATCACTTTGTGCTGAAGACAACTGACTATAAGTTTTGATAGTCTACCATCAGAAAACAGTGTTTGTAGTTTGTTGGTAGCAGAGCTATCAGATATGCTAACGTAGCTAATAAGTTGATTCGTATTCGTAAATCTCTGAATTATACTAATATTCTGTCCTGTCTTATTTTCTCCCCATTTTCGATGATGTTGAAGTCCTAACTTTTGACCTGACATTACCAGCAAGATTTCAATCAGGACAGATTATTTTTATGCATCTGAATGTCACTTTGACCAAGTTATTCCTCTTGGTTTATTTTGTACTTTCAGCAGGGCAGGTTAACAGCCCCTCAGGCTGGGGAGAGGCTCCGCTGAACCCCTCCCCATACCATGTGTTCTGACCCCCCACCCCTTCCCCTCCTTAGCTGACTTGCACTGTGCAGAGTAGTTTTTTTGAGCGTATGTTTGTGTGTTTCTGTATAAAACACAGGATCAGAGCTGTTTTTTTTAACTCATCTTTCCTATTGTGTGTGTATTCTAAGCTGCAAAATGTAGCGCATCGTACTGCAAAAGACCGTGGATATTCGTTGTCCCATGTTTGTTATGTGTGTCTTCTCCGAACGGATGTTCTAAACTGCAAGTTCCTACTCTGTGTTTATCACAGACATGGCAATAAAGCTGATTCTGATATTTGAGTTATTTGTACCTTAAGGCCCTGTCACACTGTAACTGTTTAGACAACTTTTGCCAACTTATGAAAATTTAAAAAGATATCTACGCTGAAGATTAAATAAAAAAAATCAACTGGGAAACTCTTTAGGTGTGTACATACTGTAATTCTAACAAATTGATCAAATTAAAACTTATTAGTAATTTAGACAGAAAACAAATTTCATAATTTTGCATATATTGCCTAAAAATGTTATAGTGTGACAGGGCCTTTAGCTGTATGTTTTAAACACTACTTGCAGTTTAACAGGTATTATATAACTTCCTTTTTATTGATTTGATTTGATTTATTGATTCAACAGGAAAAGTTTACTAAAAAATCAAGCCCGACTCAGCATAGTTGCTGTTTTACAGCAGGTTCCTATTCTGCAGCACATAAAACACTCAGTAATACAGCACCACAATCACATCATTATACAACATAAACACAAAGACAAACAAGCATACCAAATTTCAGGAAGGCAGCATTTGCAAAATGAGACATCTAAATATGAGCACAACAAAAAGTGTCCAGCAGATGGCAGACAAGGTTCTTCTTAAACGACAAGTTTTGAAATGGACTTTATGTTTTGAGG
>NW_013952409.1:521094-530212 GCF_001266775.1 Austrofundulus limnaeus | reverse complement strand
ACACACACACACACACACACACACACACACACACACACACACACACACACACACACACTCAGCGCAGCCAAAAAGTTCTGGTTCAACTTCATCCGTCCACACGCCCGGTCAGAAAAATCAATCAGGCTTGTTTAAAAGCACAACTTCTGCCCTTGGATCTTGTGGTTGGGACATAAGAAATGTTTTGTTTTTTTTTTTCAAATCTGTGGCATTATAACAGGTGCAACTGTGCAGGACACTTCATCACCTCTTGTGTTTTTAAGGTCTGTTTGGTGGGGAACAGGAATTTAATTTGCTTTTCAAGCAATCCCATCAGCAGCTCAACCTGACCCTAACCTTTATCTTCCACTGTTGGCTACAGTTATTAAATCAACAGAGGAAAACTACAACTTAAAAAAAAATCAGTATTTTAAAACCGTCTTCCAGAAGCAACCACTTAAAGAAATGTTTTGAGAGTTCCAAGCTGCTGCATGTTGATCTGGTCTAAAAACTAACCCACTACTGGCTTCCAAAATACCAAAATCAATCCGTTCTCCTCCCGTCTCCAAACTTTGCGGCCCGGCCAGAAGCTCTCTGTTTACAAGCCTACTGACAAACTGTTTTGATTGATTGTTTCGGAAATGTGGTGTGTTTGAGGAAATGGGAAAAATAGGTTTCATGGTGCAGTCACGCACTTCCTGGTCACAAAACGTTCTCTAAATGCGCACCAAATGCATAAAAATGCGCACATTATGGCAAAAATTATTCATCATTAAATCTGGTTTTATTTGGAAGTAAATAAAAAACAAAACTATATAAAAACATTACTTTTATAAAGTTTGAAGTCTGTGCTGTACAATCCAGTTCAAATAAACACTGAAAGCTCTCACTGTTTTTTTTCCAGAAGCCCCGTGAAAGCATCACAGCTTTCGACCTCAGAGGGTTAAAAGAAAAAATAATTAGTGTATTCGCATCGTGATCCGGAACATCACCAAAATTTAAAGGTGTGTTCCTTGGGCGAGTACCCACATGTGGTAAAAATGTCATGACAATCCATCCACAAGTTTTTGAGTAATTTTGTCCACCGACAGAACGACCGACCGACTGACATACCCGACCAAAACCATTACCTCCTCCTATATATATATCTATATATACTGTATATTTGCCACAGCCATCTTCATATTAGGCCACATACAGAATGTCGATGTGAGAATGATGTGGATTGTGTCATGAACAGGTGTGATGAATCCTACAAACCAATAGGTTGTCAGAGCGGTAAATATTTATACTTCTCATCCAATCACGATTTCTTTCACTTTATCCAGGAGCCACAATTTTTCTTGATAGGTTTTTTTTAATGATGACAAGCTGGAATTATAAGTAAAGTAAAAAGAAAAAGTAAAATAGAAATACAATACTTTTTTTTACATTTTAAAGAAAGTACAGATACATGACAATGTAAGAAGTAGAATTAAAAAGTCGGCTGAAAATTAATTACCACTGTAAAGTATAAAAAAAACAAAATTTCTCAAGTAAAGCAATACATTATTTGTACTTTATCACTTGACACCTCTAGAACAATTGCTTAACTTATCAGGTATGCATCTTTCCAGAGTGAAATAAAAAATCCTTCTTTCCTGTTGATCTGCAGAACATCATCAGGTTTCTTAGAAACTGCTCCTTAAATAGCAAAGTGTCTCTGAAATCTCCAGAAAAAGAAAAATGATTTGAAAAGACTTTTCAGCCTTTCAGGAAAATAAAATCTAATAAATTCTCATCCACCTTCAGCCGCTGACAAAACTCAGTCAGAAAGCAAATTAAACAGTTTTCATGGTCACATTCCACAAGTGGACAACAGCAAATCCTTCACGTTACAAATCTGAACATGTCCGATCCCAACAGGGCTGAGATTTTTCTCTTTTCCTTTTTTATTGTACGCCCTCTCTTCCTTTTTTTCTTACCCTACATCCTCCTCCTTAATATTCTACAGGAAATCCTTGAGGGAAGAGGATGCAAAAAAAGTGCTCTTTTTGTATGTCAGGGTACCAAGGATGACCCCTGCAAAAGAAGCAAAGACAACCCATGATACATAAAAGACTGGAATAAGCAGATTTAACAATGTACAGAGAGGTAACCTTCAGCCGGTATTTAAACAAACCCAATGATAAACCAGATTTTCTGCTACAACAAACAAAATAATGCAGCTAAGACCCGATCCATCATGAAGAAGAAACCAATCAGAACGGCAGCTTTCATCATCAGCGCACGGTAAATACACTTTGTGTTTTTGTAGAGCTTTGCGGAGCTTACAGCTCATTTCACTCTGCTTCTTTTTAACAAAGCGGATGTCTTGGAAATCTACAACACACACATACACACACCGTTCACTCCACATCAGCTGTAAGCCCTGTCTAAAGAGCCGTCCTTTACCAAGACCCCGTCTGAAACACGTATTCTTGTTAATCTGCTTCTCTGGTTTGTTCAGTTCCTCAAAGAACGCGAGAGCATTCAGTTGTAGCTCAAGTGCTTTCATTTCCTCTGTCCAAAAGGTCCAAATTTTGAACAATTTTTGATAATAAACCCAATTGTGTTGTGCTTTCTTTATAATTCACACTTTAGTTTCCTGGGTTTTGTGGAGACATGAAAAGACAAAAAAGGCTTTTTTGTAGAGCTGTAACAAATCCACACGACCAAACTTTACAGACTGCTGTCGTCTTTGGTTAGAAAACTCGACTGCGTCAATGAGAACTTGTATAAATTCAACAGGCATCCTGATTTCTTACAGACACTAAACCCTCGGGGAGCTGTTTGTGTGTACGGATCAGAATATATGACAAAGCTGCTGTTTTCTTTGGCTTCAGGCGATGATTCATTGAATTTTAAAAGTCACAGGTGGTGAACAACACAAACTAAAACACAAGAGAAAAAAAAGAAATGACTACGAAACATATCCATATTAATGGATATAAAGATTTTTTTTAATTAAACTGAAACAAGAGTTTTCTAGCTGATATGTCTCCTTTAAAGGGGGAGGGGGGTGTTACTTATTTTCCAGGCACAGCTCAATTCTATGCAACAATCTAGTTACTATGTTACCTTTAGTTGTTACGGAAAACCAGTATTTATTAAAATAAGTTTGACTTTGCATCACAGCCGTATATAAACACCTTCTAAACTGTTTTTTAAGAACCTCCTACCATTTCTGACACTCCCACTTCAGCACATCTTCAGAACAATGCTTCGGTAAGGGGTGCTCTGTGGGGTGGGAACTTGGCTGGGGACTGAGCTCCAGGGAGGAGCTTTGGACAAATAGGCGGAGCTTTGTACCAGCAAGTGTTAAGGCAGCGCCACATGGCTACCACAGGAGAGTCAAGGATTTCTCCAACGTATGAATGAGTCAAAGCAACACTCTGGGTATGTTTTTGATGAAGGAATTTACTTTTCAAGAAGGGGASTTCAGAAGTAACCTTTAGTCATTAGTTTGTTAATTTGGTCAGAATTAAACTGTATTTCTCCAAGTTGGGAGCATTCAAAAAGCTACCTACAAGAGGTAAGATATTAATTGGCTTATGTGAAGCGGTCACTCACCTTTGGATAATTATATTTCACGTCATGTTGAGCGAGACAGAACCTTCCGCTGGTTTTAATAAATGAAATAAAAAATAATCAGCACTGTGTTCTGTGCATAAAAGCTAATACGTTTTAGTGAATTTCCAGCCGTCAGATGTGTTTTCATGCAAAATAAACCCCTACTCCTTTTAAAGAATAAAACAAAGGAAGGATTTGAGTACTGGCTGTAATGCAAGTTTAAATCCCTTCGCCACTTGGGAGTGTGTGAAATTGATACAGGCACTCTGAGACAAAGAAAATAGATAGAAACGGAATGTAAGAAGAGTTAAAGAAAAACAAAAGGATTGACCTCTTCTCTGAGTTCTTGTTAGAGAGGGCCAATAACCTTGCAGCTTCTCCAGCCCACGCTGCTGAAGCCTTGGCAGGACCACAAAGGGAAGCTGGCACAGCACACTCAACTTAAGAACCGAATACCAATGCTCAGCTTTCTATTTAGCCTAATGAAAATGCGCACCAAAAATAGTCCTTACTGTAATATACACGGCCTCTCCACCTTATCTAAGCTCCAGGGAATGCCCGGTGTTGTCAGTGTCGAATCAGCATACGAGGATAAGAGGCTAAATGAAAACAGAAAAAAAAGTGCCTGGGGGGGAAAGCAGGCCTGCCTAGAGTTGTATCTAATCAACGCTGTTTCTCAAACTCCAGCCACAAAGGTGGAGTTGTAGCAACTGATAAAAACTTTTGAAGATTAAAGCTACAGCTGAAATCACAATATTAATAGGTCTGAGCAGTGCATTCGCTCAAGATTTGTGGCACACCAGCCCTATTTAATGCAAATGCACTTTGGGTATTAAACACATTCAGATGCTTCACACTCATTCAGGTTATGTTTCACACTCCCGGATAATTGATAAACGCACAGGAGATTGCACAAAGTGCTACCTAAATAGGATGAGAAGGATTTACCTTTGGGCTATGTCAGCTCCCATCTTTCATTTCCTCGCATTTAATATTATCCCATCATCCACAAGAAGAAAATAAGTCTCCTCCAGGCAGCTATCTATTTACATTTTACAAATCTGTGTGTCTTTAATCTTTCTCCCAATTCTGTGAGGCTGCGATGCAAGTTARCGTTCGCTGAATTGTTTCCATACTCCGGATGATGCGGAGGCTGAGGGGTTTCCTGAGCAGTTTTTGCAGCAAATGGCCTCTGAGCTTCAGGCTTGCCCAAAACACTTAAGCCCTTTATTACAGGCACTTAACCACAGGACCCATCAGTGTTTGCGATGGGCTCTAAGTCACAGATAATGGGCCAACACACACACACAGGTTGCAGTATCATTATGGTATCATCATCTGTTCTCAGTCAGCAGCGTACACTACCACAATGTTTGACACAGCGTGGAGATTACTGCACGGATCAAAGGYTGTCTGCATACAGGAGCATGATGGTTTATTGCGAGTGTGCTGGGGAGTGTTTATTGGCTGTGCCTTTGGGAAGTCCTTGAAGACCTCCTTAGCATGAGCCGCAGAGCTACTACACTCCAATCATCAAGCATGTAGAGTGGCTCAAATATTACAAGAAACAATCCAAAAGGTGTCCCTGAGATGTTTTAGAGTGCACGTCCTGTGATGGACTCATCCTTGACGTATCCCGCCTCTTGCACAGTTTGCAGAGTTTGGCAACCGTTCCCCCGCGACCCAGAAAGGCAACCCATTCTCACTCCTGACTCGTCAACATATTGACGCTTGGTCAGGTAGCCGTCTGCGTCCAGTTTTGGATGCGTCGGGTACCCCACCTCATGTCAGTTCTTAACGAGATGAGACAGAGGAGGAGGAGCGTGTTCTCGTATTTTTGAAAAGAGTAGGAAATGACACTAACCATCCCAGACCCTAAATTTAACTTCTATTAGCCATGTACAGCCTATCTCTAAACTCAGTACCTAAAATTAACCATTAATCCTGATCCAACCCAGACCCAAACCAGTCGTCATCCCATATGTGATGGGAGTTTCAGAGAAACTGAGACATTTATTCTCTAAACATGACGTCCCAGTGGCTTTCAAACCCCAAAACACGTTATGACAAAGATTAGTTCACCCCAAAGACCCAGTTCCTCGGCAAAAACAGAGTAATATAGTATATGCTATTAAGTGTCAGGAGGACTGTGATCAGTCAAACATTGGGGAAACAAAACAGCCACTGTTCAAAAGAATGAGCCAGCACAGACGAGCTACTTCGTCGGGTTAGGACTCTGTATTCTACACTCATTTACAGGCCAGCGGTCACTCTTTCAGGGATGAAGATGTTCTCATCCTTGATAGAGAGGAACGCTGGTTTGAGAGGAGTAAAGGAAGCCATCTTTGTGTAGAAAACCCGTCCACCATTAAACAGAGGTGGAGGCCTTCGTGTCCAGTTGTCCTCCTCCTACAACACTGTTATTGCAAGTATGACTCAGCCCCCTGTGAGCAAAAGGTGCGAATTAGGGCCCCAACGATACCAACACAAAGAGGGAAAGAGAGACAAAAACAAGGGGATGTTGAACCCCCGCTTYCATTCACTACATTTAACACAACACCAAAGAACCACAGCCAAAGCATCCAAACCAATAAGTCAAGTGATGGGGCACATGACCCTCTATGAACAATAGAACTAATCAAGCCTATTGTTAGACGATGGCCCTTTTTTGCATGTGACTAACCTGTTTGTCCATGTGGAGGCAGTGCTTATAAGGCTGAGTTCACCTGAAACGCAGACTGAAGAAGTCTCTTGGAGGAGAGACGAAACGTTTCACTAAAGAATAACCCATCCAGAGGACCTACTTATTTTTTTCTTTTTGATTAATCCTGATCCCTCATATTAACCACATACCCCAACCCAAAGACCCCTATGTGGTGCAACCCGGAAAAGCTGTGGGCGGCAATGACTGACGAGAGGGGGGTACCCAACGCGTCAAAACTGGACGCAGAGGGTACCTGACCAAGCGTCAATATGTTGACGAGCCAGTAGTGAGAACTTGTTGGGAAAGGAGAAAGCAAGCAAAATAGAATAGATGGTTGGATGTATATCTGAAGGCTGATTTAACTCTGGTTTGCGTCTTCCAGCAGTTGCAATCATCGTTTCAGTTTGTTTCCCTGGCCTCCCATGAAACCTTTCCTTATTTGAAGATGTTATGTTTCCCTAAGCTTGCGTAAGCGTCGGGGCGTGAAGAAGTGAGTTATAGACGGGGTCAAGAAGTGCAGTTTATGGTGGAAGGTTTCGATAGGCGAGCTGAATATGCAGTATTCCTCCACTGCAGTCAAGTCTTTGAAGTGCAATGCTAACCTCCAACCTGACTCCTACTGAAAAAAAGAAGAAGAAAAGTTCGGTTTTGCCTTTCAGTCCACAGAACTGGCCAACAGGCAGCAAAGTGAAAGCAAAGATTTTTTTTCAACCATTTCTAAAGGCTGCACAGTCAACACGAGAAAAAAATGCTAATATGTTCCAAACGCATAGTACACACAGCTAAATACACAGACACATTTTACCAGTAGGGAAAAAAAAACACATTTCTTACATGCTTGGCTTTACCCTTTCTCCCATGAGTCACCCATTGCATCATTTATCAACATTAGCACCACACACAACTTAACCTAAAAGGGATGTCAGGGTAGCTCGCGCACACACACACGGATTTACCATCCCCACAATTACTTTGCAGCTTTCTCCAAGCGAGCCAAGTAAAATGGGCTGAAGGAGGATGTTAGTGGAGCAGAGGACGAAGGGCTGCTCGGCAGTTTCTTGCCAGGAAGTTGACTGACACCCATGACTCAAGCTTTTCTTTTTTTTCTTCTTTTCTAATGGACCCAAGCTGAGAGGCAGCAGAATTTGATTATTTCCTCCCAGTCTGCTTCTCATTCACTGGCTCAATTTTCCCTTTTCATCAGCGACTTGCTATTTGTTTCCCATCCCATCTTTTTTTTTTCACTTGCGCCAGTCTATCTTAATTCGTCTTTCTTTCTTTCTTTTACAACCTTCTCAACATTTTGGTCTTTTCTTAGCACGCCTTCTTCCATCTTCCTATATTCTACTAGCTTATCCTCCACTTTCTGATAAAAAAAAGTAATAAGGCTTGTAATGGCTTCAATTTCCTTCCTTCCTTCCACCCTCCCTCCTGGCAGTCTGCTGTGTATTTCATCCCTGACAATAGCCTTTGTTGTGTCTAAAACAAAGGCTAGATGTGCGTGTCCTTCCATAGACACACAAAAAGCAGGTGGGTGAGATGAACTATCCATTTGTGTGTGTCTGCATTTTTTTTCCCCCTCTGGAAATGTATATTTCTGTACACTTTCTTTCCCCACCACCACTTATGCCAGGGATTTCATTGAAAAGCGGAAGTGGCCACTCTTTCTTTCAMTGATGCATCATAGATGGAGCCTCCCATGAGCCATGCTAGGGTTTGCCCAGGGTTATAATTTTTTTTACAAAAACTCATGCAAGCACTTGCCAATGAAAAAAAAATACAGTGAATAAAAGTCTTGGTATCTTTATTTTTGACTTGGTGAGAGAGAGGGAGGAAGTGTTAGAACAAGAGAGAAAACCACTGAAGGTCAGAGTCCTTCTCATTTCTTCCAAGCACCATAGATCCACTTTTAATCTCCTCTCTTATCTCCTGCTGTTGTGTAAAGCACCTGGTTGGTCCTGTGGTCCTTGACTAACACGGAGACTTGTCCTACCGCACGATGAATGGACCTCATAAATACTACATCTGAATGAGTTCCCTCCACAAAAACCCATATAAAGATATGAAAGCGAACAGAATATATATGGTCACCCAAACCTAATGAAACGCTTGTCTGCAATACGCACATAAAGCTTCTTTAATTTTATTTTATCTACTTGGAGTACCCAGAATTAAATCCACCCTGTTATATCTCATCTGCTATTGGGCAGATCTGAACTATGCATTCTGTTTAGGATGTATAACGCCATTAGCTGTAAGGAATCTGCAGTTGTTTTGTGTGTGTGATTATGTTTGCATGTCATTCGAGGCTTATTACTGTGATTAATCATGCAGATTGTCATAAGTCATCGCTGGCAGATTATGCGTGAATAATACAATTCCTTTCTTCGAATGATGAACGACCGGCGAGGATTTGTGGACGTGAGGAAAAGGAAAATGAGGAATTGGAGCAGAGAGATTCGAGACACSGGCAGCGCTGCTGATAAAGCTGCTCTTCGATTTACATTTAAAACAGCGTGGACGAAAAGGCTAGTGTGACGAAAAATGTAAAAAAAAAAAAATGAAATCAAAATAGTTGCAAGCTTGTCTAGATTAAAGGCACAATTTCTCTGTGGGATGATAATGGCATTGGAGTGTACATGACAATATTTAAAGTAACATATAAACAAAAAAATAAGGCACAAGCAAATTCTTAGGCTTCTGAAACAACAAAAAACAAAAATTTCTGATCCATTCCCGACTGCATATTTAAATTTTTTTAGGACACTTAAAGGCACAGTGTGTAGGATTTGTTGTTTTCAGCGAAATCTAGTGGTTGAGTGGTTGAATCATCCTCCCTGGTCC
>NW_013952409.1:508845-520162 GCF_001266775.1 Austrofundulus limnaeus | reverse complement strand
TTTACAGTTTATATAATCTATCTAATGTTTTAAAAATGTCAGAAAAGCTGTTTGTATTATGGATTTATTAACAAGATAAACAGGAAAACGTTTCATTTCACAACACAAGTCAGCAGATTTGATCTTATTTAGCTCAATGTGATCTGAGCAGAACAGAATGTAACAGTTTAAAATTAAAATTATCTTATAAAGTCCATGTCAACACTGTTATTTATTGAACTGGTTAACAGATATTAGCTTGTGGAGCATATATACAGAGTTTAGCACTGTTGAATCAAACTACAATTTAACACAAACTATTAAATGTTACTTTGTCCTCTGATTAATATTTAGACCTACAGAGTGTAAAATAATATAAATGTGAGTATTTTTAGGTTTCTGTTAGAGGAACCTGACRTGTTAAGAAGATGGTTAGCTAATAGAGACAAGTTTCATCCTATAACCAGAGAATATTTTCTAACTGTTGACTGGTAAATATAAATATTATTTTTTATGACAGTAAGAAGAAATAATTAATATACTTTATTACTAGCTGAAGTCATCATTTTTAATTAGCTAAAGTCTAAGTTACAGGCTGACGTCAGGTCTGGTTTAGATCATTGTTACTTATAAATTATATATTTTTCTGGTATAAATCTGCTGTTTTACATGATTGTTGAACGACATTAACATAGTTATTATTTTTTGTAAAATATGACAGATAATCTGTGAAACAAATCAGGTTCAGCTGCTGTTTATCTATTAGTTTCTATGGAGGCTGTGAGCTGTGTCCCTGTTTGGTCTGTTTCTGCTCCTCCATGTTGTCACAGACACTACCAGTGGACGGGATGGGCGGGGCTTAGTCTAGCGATCTATATATTTAAGTCTATGGTTTGCACCTACCTTTGTGGCTGGGTTGTTGAGAGCCATGATTGGACCAATAAGACAAAAAATGAACATGGGGCCTAAAGTAAAACACTTTTAGATAAACAGTAATAAAGTCTTATGTAGAATGAAAACTGATAGTTTTACTTCCGATATGGATGGAGGTTTATCTTCTAAAGGTGTTTTCACACCCAATGGTCCGGTAGACTCCGTTTGATGGGGGACCAAAATTGCAATAATTTGTTTGCATTTTCATCTGGTGCAGTTTGCTTTCGCACTGATCTGTGTCAAACGAACCAAACCCTTTGAGCAACAGGTTCACCCCCTCGCCAGAACCGCTGAAGAAAACGACGTGAAAACCTCTGAACAAGACGCTGAGCACAGATAACCATGAACACCTCTGCATCTCTGCTTTTAGTTTGTTCATGTGCTAATAGTCTGTTTTTTTTTTCTTTTTCAGCTTTAACTTTTATATCAGGGGCGTCCAAACATTTTCCCCAAGAGGGCCAAAATGAGAATCCATCCAGGGCTGCGGGCCACATGCAGTAATATAATACATGAAATACAAACACTTTTTTAGTAAAGTCCTTTATTTTGTAACAATTAAGCTAGTAGCCAGGGTGGTGGCCTGCCTTTGGTTTAGTCTGTGTACTTGGAGAAAGTCTGCCGTACACTCAAGTAGCAAAGGCTCATGGGAAATTTAATAAATTGATAAAAATATGAGTATTTGTGGCCTTATAAAGTGTGCAAATCTACATGAGTGGTTAAATCTAATCTAAATATATCTTGTATTTCATATCCCATGTTTAATCTTCCTATATCAAAGATAAAGTCAGCACCATGAGTGAAAACTATCTGCACTGCTGCTCTTTTTGCAATCATTAGGCCAATTGATGAAATGATTAAGTGGAAATACTGTTTCTTCATAAGACAACAGGTTATAACCTAGTACCTACTGCATGTCAACTGGTGGGCCAAATTTTTGGGCTCCTCTGATTTTTACAGAATAGTTTTCAGGTTTAAAGTTTAGATGACATTGATACACGTCGCAAAGGTGGAATCTTTAAAAAAAATCCTTATACATTTTCCTATTTTTGGCAAATGCCATCTAAACGTGTAAAAAGATGAATATCACCTCTTAATAAACTGGCTGGCCCTGGCTCCCATCCCCGCCCCGCCGCTTTCATCGCACTCCTTTTGTTTCTGTCCAGGCAGACCCCTGGTTGAGGTAGATCTTGAAAACCGCTCTGCCCCGATTCGACCAGTTATCTCCCTCCCCGCTCTCCATTCCGTCAGCTATACTCTCAAAATGAGCCGAGAATGAGTGGGCGGAGAGGAAAAGAGGCTGCGAGTTTAGAAAGAGAGAGATGGAAGGAGAGGAGATATTAATAGTGACAGGGCAGAGATATTGAGGGCCCACCGATGATCCCGCTGCGTCTCACCGAAGGTGTGTGGGGGTGAGGTAATGGCTTGACGCTGACATCCAGAGATGGAAGTAGAGAGGCAGATGAAGGGCTAATGCCTATAGATGGTGWCCTCAGGGGAGTGAGATTTTCTCGAGGCCTCTAAAAGCTCGAGTTTTTAGCTAAGAAGCAACCACTAACTGGTCCTGGGCTAAGCTAGCAGGGTTTGTCTGGATAAGTGGACCTGACAGCCCCCAACAATGAAGTCTCCCTGCAGACTCACTACTCTATTGGCACACTGTTTAGTTTTGCCCGGAGAGTGTCTGCGGGGATTTGTCTGTGTCCATTTGCTTCCTATGGTGTTCTCAACTTTGTAAATGTCACCATTAAAACACAGAAAAGTGGCTCCCTGTGATGTGAATGAGCTATTTTAGTTACTAAAACTAGAACAACTGTTATCAGTATTTAATCATAGCTTTGAGCAATGACCGATACCATCTATTCTTGCTACAGTAGGCAGGCAACATCATGGCAAGTCATCATTTTGACGATCAATTGGAAAAGTTCAAAGGGGTGGCATTATGAAAAATTGACCTATTTTTGGCTTTATATCATGTTATAATGTCATCCCCTCATCAAAAACATACCCAGAGTGTGGCTTTCACTCATTCATGCATGTTTGAGAAATCCTTGAATCTCCTGTGGTAGCCATGTGGAGCTGCCAAAACGCTTGCTGGTACAAAGCTCCGCCTATTTACGCAAAGCACCTCCCTGGGGTAGGGTTGGGCAATATTGGCAAAAATAATAATCACGATTAATTGTGGTATTTAGCCGATAAAGATTAATTTGATAATTAATCCCCTGGACAAACTTATTTCATAGTCATATGACCAATTTAGTGGGAAAGATTTGATCTTCGTAAAAAAAATTGTTCCAAATTGTGCGAAAATTACAGATTTCAGGCTATACATCATATTTTAAATTGTGTTGATAGATAAATAAATTACAGAACTTTATTTTTAATGTTCGTCATATTTAAAGCGGCGAGAAGCAGCGAGCGGACTGACCGGATGAATCCCCAGTCAGTCTGCCTGGTGGCCTTAAAGGCACAGTGTGTAGGATTTGTTGTTTTCAGCGACATCTAGTGGTTGAGTGGTTGAATCATCCTCCCTGGTCCTCCCCCCACCCCCACCCCCCGCTTCCAAATGCAACGGAGTTGCTACGGTGTCTCTCAGGTGTCAAAAACCTTTGATAATTCCAACCGCGATGTCTACCAGCAGCTTCAGGGCTAGTGATGTTTCAAGTGGTAAGATTATGAGCTTTAATAAGTAAAATTATCCCAGCTACAATGACAAACAACAAATACTACATTTATAGTATTACAACTAAAACCGTTTTTGATGCCGCCACCGCAGTTTGTCCTTCATGAGCCTTCGTAGACAAGATGGCGGTGCAAGATGGTGGCTGCCTTTTGTGGCGACCCGCGACCATGGAGATATAAACAGCTTTTTATAAGGTAAAAATAATAAAACAAGGTCTGTGTCTGCAATGATTAGACATGTTTTTTTTATTATTGTCATTAGTGATTATCTCAGTTTCGGCTAAAAGAATTGACAAAATCCTACACATGTGCCTTTAATCGTATTAATCGTCAAGTGCCAAAAAAATCGATTAATGTTTTTCTGACGATTAACTGCACACGATACTATTATGCCCAACCCTACCCTGGAGCTCAGTCCCCAGCAGAGCCCCCGACCCACAGAGCACCCCCTCCCCTGAAGTATTGTTTGAAAATGTGCTGAAGTGGGAGTGTCAGAAATGGTAGGAGGTTTCAGAGACAGAGACCAATTTCATGGCATTTGGCTATGATGCAAAGTCCAACTTATTTTTGATATTTGCAACATTTTCATAACAAGTGGATGTAAAATAGCTACTCAGATTTGGTATAGATTTGAACTATGTACAAGGAAAGTACACAATTAACAGAAAAAAAGAGCCAGATGGTGGTAGATAAGAAAAAAATCCTTCTAAAATAAAACAAATAGGACAGGTGTGTAGCTGCTAGATCTCCACGCTGACTCATTGAGTGCACTTTTTATTTTTAGCTTTTGCTAATGGCTGCATAAAACATGATCTTAAGATCTTAAAAGCAAATATTCTGCTTCGAGCTGATGAATCAAGTACCAACAATCCACTGTCAAACTTCACAACCAGCAGCGTAAATCACATTTACCGGAACACAGTTTGGGTGGGAGGTGGCTTCATGAAGAACACATCCATYATCATCCCCCAGCTTTCATGATGGCAAGTGTTTAAGTAAATTATTAACAAATAAATGCTGTACAGCAACTGCTAAAGTCAAATAAAATGATATACTGTATAGAAGGAAAAAAATGGGCTAAATGTTTCCATTGATGTATGAGGGTTATTTTGCTCCTTTTTTCTCTCTCTTTTTTTACCTCACTTTCCTTTTCTACTTTTGCAAGGTGCCAGATGCCTCGCTCAGCTGGCAGAGGTACACAGAGTTAGAACACCAACAGGAAAGCAGACAACAAAAAGACAGGAGAGGTTCAATGAGGGCCAAGTGAGAAGCTGGCCTCAGGCTGTGGACCAGCGTCGACTGTCGAGAAGCCACATGAATTCAGCAAAATGTTCCGGGAACGTCCAAACCATTTCTTAAAAATAATAAAATAAAATAAATTAACAACCATAGTGTGTTTTTCTGATGCTGGACTCTGTCTTCCATRTGTGCTGAACTAAAATGTGGGGCTTAAATTAAATTTGTGTTTTGTTCTGTGAGATGAGTCATCTTTCCTTAAGTAAAAAAGACAAAACGAGCAGAACTTTCTATAGATATCACTAAAAGGCAGAGAGAGGAATTCTTTGAAAATGTGTTTTGTGTGAAAGAGACCGTCTTTATTGATTTATTCTGAAGAGGAAGCACTTTTAATACAAAATAAATCTGTGCTGCAGCTTCCAGTGTGCATAAAAGTGAAGATGGTTCAATACTTGAATGTATTTCATTGAYGATTCTGCAAAAGGTGCTGCAGCAGCTGAAACCAGCAGATTTGTTTAGCATGTTATTTCCTTTSCCTCTTCAATAACAGCCTGACTTTCCAAAGTCACTCTGGTCATTTGCATGCCTTTAGTTTTTTTTTTTTTTGCACAAAACTTATTCAAATAAATACTTTTTACTTTCTTCAATGTCTGCTAAATAAACATTACAGTTTTGCAATACTCATTGTTGCTTTGAATGAAAGTGGGGTCCTGAAATGGGTCACAGAATGGGAAGCAGAGACTCAGCATTTTTTATTAAGTTCCCTTTTTTTTATAACTTTTGAATTAATAATTATCCATGTTCTGGTAACTATCAAGCAGCAGTTTATCATAAAAACCTTTCAAGTCTTTAGATCAAATTTGAGGCGAAACCTTCACAAAAAAATCATGTTGAAGATGGAAAAAAAAGCTCATGCATGTAAATAAACACTGAAACTTTTTTCAGAATACCCATTTTATTTTAAACCCCCTCCGAAAAGCACAAGTGATGTCATGGGAGCTCATGCTTTGAGCTCAAGAAGCCCATTGTCCTGAAAGTGTCGTAAATGACTCCCAGCAGTTACCACTGAATTTTAGAGCAATATCTGTAAAATATTTGTGTTTCCTAAAAACAGTTAGCAGTGGTGGATATTTTGAATTGGGCTGGTTCCAATAAGTAATTAGTTATATAAGTAGATCTAGTCTACTTTCCTTAAAGTTTTATTAAAATCCATCCAGTAGTTCATGAGATACATTTCTTACAGACAGAGACTGACTCCAAGCAGGAAACAGCAAACATTTAAATCCAGAATAAGTGTTGGGAATGAGTCCTGGCATCTTCAGTTGGGGTCAAGTGAAGTTGCAGTGCTTTGGCTGAATTCCTCCTCATCGTAACTCCACAAGCCCCTCTTTCACACATTTTCTGAGGTGTGTCTAAGATGAACTCATTTTGAGGCTGTCTCTTTAAATCCAAACGAGCTTCACACCCCGCCCCCCTCCAGACCGGTCCCTTCTAGTTTGATAGAGGGGTTTACGATTATATAGCGGCGCAGAGACCTTTTATCTTTTATTATTACCTCCGCCAAGGGCGAGGTAATGTTTTTGGTCGCGTATGTCTGTCTGTTGGTCTGTCGTTTTGTCTGTGGACAACATTACTCAAAAACTTGTGGACAGATTGTCATGACATTTTTACCACATGTGGGTATTGGGCCAAGGAACACACCTTTAAATTGTGGTGATGTTCCGGATCARGAAGCGGATACAGGAATTTTTTTTCTTTTAATACTCTGAGATCGGCAAAGCTGTGATGCTTTTGCAGGGCTTCTGTAAAAAACAGTGAGCTGGATTGGACAGCACGGATTTCAAACTTTACAAAAGTAATGTTAAAACCAGATTTAATGATGAATAATTTTTGCCATAATATGCGTATTTACTGAAAGTTTTGTGACCAGGAAGTGCGTGACTGCACCGTGAAACCTATTTTTCACAGTTCCTCAAACACACCACATTTCCGAAACAACCAATCAAAACAGTTTCTRGCTACTAGGCTTGTAAACAGAGAGCTGCCGGGCCTCAAAGTTTGGAGACGGGGGGAGCCAGGAAGGAAAGTCAAACCATTACAAACTCATACAAGGGGATAAAACAGACGTTTTACATGGTGAAATGTAACTGATGAGAACTTAGGAGCTTAATCCCACACCAGTTTGACCATGAATAACGTCGGGTGATGAGTCTGACTTTTTTTTTCCACATTGGACTCCACCGGGAAGTAATCCTGTGCATACTGCCTGCTTAAATGTTCACTACGTCACAACTTATTCAGCAAACGTGCTTCCATCTCTGCTTTTGCGCATTAACTCTTACAGGATGGGGGAAATTTGTCTTGGCGAAGGTTTGCACTCTCCATGTGCTTCTAGTTTACAAAAGAATTAAAAGATGTCAACAAGGGAAGACTTGTCCATCCAGACTTACATGTTGGAGCCAGAGTCTGACTCAGAGTCAGAGGAGAATGAAGACCACCAAATGGTAGTTGGTAAGTCCATACCTTACTTAGAAGTTACAGCACAAATATGGTAATGTCATAGTTCAAAAGTAATAAAAAGAGGAAAACTGAATGGGTTGAAAAATGTAACCCAAAATGAATATACAAATATCTACGCACGACTGGGGCAGACTAAATTTAAATTTTCTGCACTTACAGAGACTCAAAGTACACAACAAAATGCATTCATAGGCATATGTCCCCTTTGACATTATCCTAATCAGGTAGACTCAAAAGTTTATTAAATTTTAAATGTACATCTGCTTTTTTTCTGCAGGTTCCACTGAAACTTGGTCAGTAGTTCCTAAGATATTTCAGTTATGGACAGACACACAGGAGCACAAACATAATGATCTGKCTTTCGGCAATGGACAACAATAACTGAAAAGTGAATTTTTAAGGTTGTGTGATAGCAAAGGTTAAGGAATAAAACATTACTTTCCTTGTCTAACTCAACCTGATAACTTATCCGACTTGCAGCCATAGAGATTTTATGGGTAAGAATTTAAACTAGACTCCATTCTGTTCCCCCTGTCATGATCTAAAAGTTTACAAGCCAGCGCCTTGCACTGATGTGCTGTTCAGCCTCTGTGCGATAGAGAAAACCCCATCGGGGGTGCTGACATGGCTGTTCCTCCCCCCACCGTCTTTCWCTTTGTCACTCTCGAGGTAGAAACAAAAAGTTGGGAAGCTGCGAGGACACCGCTTCTAGTTGCGTCCCCTCTCTCGCTTGACCTCCCCCCACCTCACGGCTGATCGATGCGCTYCTGCAGGGAGAGCCATGCAAGTTTGGATCAACCTAACTACTGCTGGGACCAACTATGATGAGACAGCCAGAGGCAAAGTAGTATGTGAGCATAAGGAAGAGGGGAAGCATGGAGATTTTGATGGGGTTATTACAGATCATTTGGAAGGATGCTTGCTTTATGCAACTGAGCTAATACTAGAAGATGAAGGGAGAAGGGAACACATAAAAGTCTTAAAATTACTTTCGCTCAGGTACAAGCTGAGATCATATGCCCAGAAGAGCTGTCCGTGGTGCAAAATTAAATAAAAAATTAAAGCAATCTATTAGCTATAATCTCATTTCGTGCTCAGCCCTCAAAACATTATTGAACTGTTTACACTTTTTGAGGATTTCTCTCTGAAAGAAGTGTCAAACTCTGGAGGAGAAGAGCCGTGTTGCTGGCGTGGTTTTTATTGGGAAGCGGGTTCGAATTGTCGAAGCTGTTTAAAAATACATGAACATTTCGGCTCAATAAAAACCAAACTGAACAGAGAATAGAGATGATTATTGAATTTCTTACATCATGCGCTCAGTCTAATGCTTTGCGTTAATCTTGAAACCCTTTGGTTTGACTTCCAAGCACACTGCGAACACTGAGCGTCCCCCAGCGACCACTCGGCTTGAAGGAAGATTCTGTGATTAATTGGCTGCTAGACCACGACTTCAGCCAGTTTCACATGGGAACCTATATTGGTTCTATTTTTCATTTTTCGTTTTGTGTTTTCATTACAGTCTAATCAATCCTGGCTTACCTTTTCACGCTTTCCCCACCGGGCAGTGCATGGATGCTAATTTTGAGCAACAAAAGACACCCTTACGGCAATGCAACTCACAGATCTACAATAAGCTTTAGTCATGTTCTCTTCATCTAATTCCAAGTGTATTTTTTTTGCCAAGTTCACCTTATCAGGGCAGCGTCTCAGAGCCAATTATTAGAGGAATGTAAATAAGAGGGTTTAAACAAAGTCCCGGGGGTCTCAGTGCAGAGAAATGTAATTTAATTGAATGCAGGTAATCAGCATGATCACCGCTTTTTAAAGACATTTTATTGTTTAGTTTTAGTCTGTTTTCTCAGAGACATCAGTATGGAAAGTTATAGACAGCAGACATTTCGCTAGAGGAGCGTCTTCCGTTTTCCGACGCATTCTTTCGGCTGGCGATGCCTCAGGACGCCCTCAGGGCACCGTGCCAAACCAGGAGTTTTTATTTTTCTTTCACTATGTATTTCAAAAACTTCCATAAACTTCGTAAGCAGCGTGTGAGTGACCGCAATTGTTTTATGAAGCCAGAGGACGACGCATAAAGAATAAATTYCACTGACTTGGGTAGAGGAGGTYGGAAGTGATGTTACAACTGTTGCTGATGTCACAATCTCTGGTCCAAGACAGTTTGCAGCTTTTTTGAAGTACGTACATCTCGAAAGGCTTTAAGTGTCGGCGTTCTCTTCCTAAATTCTACCTAACATCCTGTACAAAGCTTGGTTATGACCAGTGGTGGGCAGCGCTAACCCAAAAATTAGCTCCACAATTTCTAAAGCGCTTCTGAAAATATTTAGGTCCGCAATTTCAAAAGCACTAATGCCATTGAAAACTAGCGGAAGCTAATTTTAAAGCGCAAGTCCAATTTGACACTTACTAGCTGGCAACAATGCATGCATAATACATGCACAACACTGCCAACTAGTGGTGAATGGACCCTTGCACAGCTTAATCCTACAAGTGCCGATTGCTGGGGATGTGATTTCCTGAAACAGAACTTTGGCTCCAGGTGTAAAAATTAAAAAGTTGTTGAGGATTGCTAGTTTGGCTGCTTCTCTGCCTTTTTCTTTTGTTTGTTGTAGATTTTTCATTAAAGAAGCATCAATTAAGAAATTTTGAATCTGTTTATTGGAAAACTGAAGCGATGCATTCTGGGTACATGATGGATTTGATTTGTGACGGGAAACAAAAGTTTTCCATGTAGTTGCTCCAGTTGACCACTAGATGTCTGTCTAACCCCGTTGGCGGATTGCTTCAACCAATTACGTCAAGTGTTGAGCTCCTGCGTTTAAACCTTTTTTTTAAAAGGAGCTCCGATTGTAAAGTAAAATAAATCAATACATACAAAAGTTTAGTATGGATTACAAACGTTAACTGTTTTAGCTGGGACAGGGAGTTCTAAACATTGCCTTCCTGCTACGTAAGCGGACACAAAGCATTGTGGGAAATGAGAACCGTGACCAAAAGCAACAGTCAGCAATGATGTATACCTTTCCAATACAATATGTATGTTTATCTGGGAGGGGTGCTGTTGGACAGATCATGTGTGTTGTGATTCATTGACAGCCATACCTTCTGCTATTCAAGATAATGATAACTAGTAGATAATTAGTTATTATTGGTACTGCATTTCAATTTTATAAAGCGCAAATCCGCTTATGAATTATAAAAATTAGTAAGACCGCTAAAGCGCAAACGAAATATTTAAGTCCACAATTAGCAGATTTGCGCTTTAGCGGACTGGTGCCCACCACTGCTTATGACTTTCAATAAGTCCCTATATCAGGGGTGCAAAACTTATTGAGGGCCACTTGTTTTCTGAGTTGACTGTATGGATGATTAACAAGCTTCTGTAGAACATGAAGAGGTAATARAGTCACTGAAWTGGGCGWATCGGAGCAGAGAAACAACATGCAGGATATCACCTCTTGAGAACCAGGATTGCACAGCCCTGCTTTTGTTTAAAAAGTTCCAATACATGAGCAAAAAGTCTACAGATCATGCAGTGCTTGGTCTAATAACCTAAATCTGTTGCAGAAAACAGCAAAGGTTTCAAAAACGAGGGATGTGAGTCTGTTTATTTCAAGGGCAAAACAAAAGGGGAGAAAAAAAGTCTTCTCACCCTCCAAGTCCTATACGGTTGTTCTGCCAGGACCCCAAGGCGTCACAAATCAAAGCAGAAGAAGACCTTGGGTGACATAAATAGTCTGGTCTCGTCACTGTTCACTTGTCAGATTTTTTTATTTATTTTTTTGCTATGTTCTTCTGCACCGTACAGCATCTTTTTCTGTATTTTTCACTCACGTTTCACTTCGTTTCTGAACAATTTTGTGTCTGGTCAGCTTGACCCTTTGATTTTTTTGTTCCTTTTATTTGGACACATGAATAAACTCGGGAATAACTGGCAAAAAAAAAAAAAAAAAAAAAA
>NW_013952409.1:506461-507629 GCF_001266775.1 Austrofundulus limnaeus | reverse complement strand
GGTGAGCGAAGCTTACTTCTGCATGAGAAAAAAAAGCCTATTCTACTCCTCTATTATCCACTTCTAATGCAGAATGAAACAAGGATAATGATCTGGCCTGCAGTTCAGGACCATTGGTTCACCGGGTGTTTGAGTGCTGCAGATAATTGGGACAATTTGCTTGACTGGGTCAGCTGCACAGAAAATTGCAAGGCATGTTTTTGTTCCCAAAAATGTACACCAAAACCCCCTCTAAATCCCCCATCCTCCAGCTGCGCTTGCAATGAATAACCATATAAAAACTAATAACAGAGGAAATCCAAATAAGGTGAGAATTTTGTTTATCAAACTGAAAGGTACTAAGATATGTAGCCAGAGGCAGAAACAAAAGTGGTTCTTTTGTCTTTTTCTTGTACTTTTGATGCAGCTGGAGTTAAAACCCAGCTTCCCGTCATTATCCTGTGCTTTTGGTGTCATTTCTAGTAGCATTGTGACTAAAAGGAAACGCAGTCAAGGATAAGGGAATCAAACACTGAATCAGCATCAGAAACATGATGAAAACAATCGCATTTAAGCAGAAAGATGAGTGTGAATCACAGCCGTTTTCTGAAGGCAAGCCTCTGGAGACGCAGAACCTGCAGCCGTGAAGCCAGACAGAACGGATCCATGAAGGAATTAAAAAATAATAATCAAAAAATGGACATGCAAGTGTCTTTTTATGACCCAGCCTAATTTTTTTGCCTCCCTTTTTCCAGTAGAGCTGAAAGTCTGGCTTTGAGAGCTTTGATTTGAGTCCAGAGACTGGAGGAGAATACGATGACTAAAGATCAGACGTAAAAAAAKCCCACAGGAGGTCAAAAAAAGCGAGCATAAAACCGTGTTCTGAGCAAGGACACACAAGTAACCGCTCCTAACCGCTACACATTCTCCCCTCGTCACTGAGGTCCTCCATCCACATGACAGAGAGGGGAACAAAAAAATGGGTCAGTCTGCAACTGAAAATACGAATGGACGACAACAGTTTAGCATTTTTGTCGTGATAGCGCTGAGCTATAATGCATATAAGGCAATATTGTGTCAGCGTTAGCGTGAAGGCTAACAGGCTAAGCTGAGGTTCTTCTTCCATGAAGCAGCTCTGTTGTCCTCCATCCATATTTTCAGTTACAGGCTGAGTCATTTCTACCTTCTC
>NW_013952409.1:504533-506451 GCF_001266775.1 Austrofundulus limnaeus | reverse complement strand
ATATATGAGTTTGTATGTAATGTATGAATATAATATACAAGTTTCACTTTTTAAATGGAATTACTGAAATAAATCTACTTTTTCATGATATTCTAATTTTATGACCAGCACCTGTATATGCTCCAAGTTGTTTTGCCGTCTTTTTTTTCTTCTAATGAATAAGGGTTGAGCAGTAGGTGTTCTGTGAAAAAAATACACCCTGACTGTAAAAGCACTGTAAGCAACTCTCGGGTACCAGAGGGAAATAAAAGGTCATGACTAATTCTTCAAATCTGTAAATCTGTCCATTTTAGTAAGTCTGAAAACAAAAACCACTGCCCAACTAATTCAACCATTTTGCAAAGTGTCTGACTGAACAAATTTGGTGGCACTTAAAGATAAACAAAAACAAATCATGAGTCACCACAGTTTTTTTGGTGCAGAAACTGTTTTAATTTTCCTTGTTTCAGTTTCCTGTGTGTACATATTCAACCCCTCTGGTCTATTTCCCCCTCACCCTCCTATCTTTCTCGCTCCTCTTCCCGTTTTCAGGACATGCAGATGACACGGGGCTTGGCCAGAAAAAGTGATTCCACACTGCCGAGGTCTGCCAAGGAGCGATAGCTTATACAAAGTGTCACCGCTGTTAGCTCGAAGCAGGCTGCCGAACCCATAAGACCTGAGTCTGAGAGGAGAACAGAAGGAGAAGTGCAGGAAGGGGGGGGGAACCTGGCTAATTGGAACCATTTTTTCTCAGCAAAAGCAGAGTTATAGTGTAAAAAAAACAGGCTTTGTTATACTAAGAGGAAAAGGTAGTTAGGAATGTACTTTGTTTTATCCCTCTTCTGTTAAATCCAAAGGAAGTTTGATGCCTCTGGCTGAAAGAGACCCCTTAAAGAAAATCTATGCTGACCCACTTCCCTCAGTGTGCCAGTCATACAGGAAGGCCGTACACACGTACACACACACACACACACACACACACACACACACACACACTACTCTACTAACTCCAAGGCCTACAATTCCTCTAAAAATAGACGTACACATTCAAGCCTGGTTCCCTGAGACTTTGAGGTTCTCAAATAACAATTCACTGGATATATTGTGTGTTGGCTTCGATCGATCCAAGAAAGAAAAGACCATCTGCCCAAGGTTTCATCTGTTTACACTGGTCTGTTCATGCTTTTGATACATTTTCACTGCAAAGTAATAATGTTCGGGAGATAGTTTGATCTCSAAAACTGAAAACGATGAAAAGAGATAAACCTTTAGGACATGTTTTCATTTTATCACAGAGGTGATGTGGATGTTTTTTGAGTTCCTCTGGGTTAAAACGAATCAGTCATTTCTTAAAGTGGACATGTCACACAAAATCTACTATTTTAGCCATTAAATACATTTTGTTGTGTACGCAAAGTCTCTGAGCGCAGAAAAAATGTCATTTTCTTTCTTTCTGTGCTTCAAATATATATTTATATTCTGTTTGGGTCATATTGTTCAATCCTTCAGTTTTCTCTATTTTCATAGTGTTWTCTGAACTATTARGTCTCAGTTTTTGTGACAGAATTTCTAAATAAGGTCTGGAGTTACCAACTGCAATTACGTCGTCTTCATTCTCCTCTGGCTCTGGGTCAGACTCTGGCTCCAACATGTAAGTCTGGATGGACAAGTCTTCTGTTGTTATCTTTTAAAGGGATCCTGATTAGTTGTAACATTAGACTTTGTTTGATAAACATATTTTAACTGTAAAATAAAGACTGTAAAATACTACAGGCTGTTTAGTTTTATAATTTTAAACTAAAATTTAAAAAAATATAGTACACAGACGGGACCATTTTATTTAAATGCAAATCATTCTGGGTAAATGATGATGTGGATAGGTCCTCGGTGCGAGGCTGCTAGCGAGCTATATCCACCCTGAAGGTTAATCTTGGAC
>NW_013952409.1:499909-502158 GCF_001266775.1 Austrofundulus limnaeus | reverse complement strand
GTCCAAGATTAACCTTCAGGGTGGATATAGCTCGCTAGCAGCCTCGCACCGAGGACCTATCCACATCATCATTTACCCAGAATGCTTTGTGTGGAAATAAAATGGCTCCGTCCGTGTTAAAATAAAAAACTGAACAGCCTACAGTATTTTTACAGTCTTTATTTTACAGTTAAAATATATGTTTATCAAATAAAGTCTAATGTTACAACTAATCGGGGATCCCTTTAATTCGTTTGTAAATAAAAACTTTCTGTGCAGCTATGTAGTCATAAACCCCTCTGTCAAACTAGAATATAGAATGGACCAGTCTGGAAGCTGGGCGTGTGTGTTTGTTTGTGGTGAAGCAACTCTTTTGGATTTAAAGAGACAGCCTCTAAACGAGTTGATTTGAGACACACCCTTTGGAAAAAAAAGAGGGGCTTGTGGAGTTACAATAGGGAGGAATTCAGACCAAACTGTTGCAGTTACATTATATATAGACCCCAAATGAGTGATGTAAACATGAAAAAGAAGGATTTAAAAGCAGGACATGTCTCTTCTAAGCAAAATAAGAGAACCTGTTAAGTATTGCTTGAATGCATAGGTCATGGAGAAAATCGTTAGAAAATAAGGATCTGTTTTAACTGCTAAAGAAATTTAGTTTGTATATGTACCACTTTTCCAAACTCAGTTTTCGGTACTAAAAATGAAGCTTTTTTTTTTTTTGAAGTGTTGATGTCAATAAAAATGACATTTCCCCCCATATCTACCCATCATTACTTTGTTCTCATGAAACTCAAACAAAAATAAATTGTTTTATTTATTTTTTTATTCTTTTTTGTTTAGCAGATTTTTTTCCCCAGGACATAAAAGGTTTATGGGAGAGAGTTATAAACAATTGAAATAATTAAAAAGTTTTTGGAGAGCTTTTATCGTTTTATAACTTTTCTTTGCACCCAGTGATGGAACACGGGTATTCCAACACTTTTGGTAGAATCTTGTGGACAAAGAAAAATAAAAAAAGGCACACAAAAGAAAAAAAAATTGTTTCAAAGTAGTAGAGTACATCTCTAGTGGAGATAATATTAGCTGCATGCTCAGGCTCACAGAACAAACATTAAATGAGAGAGAGAGAAGAAATACAATCTAAACTAGAACCAAAGCTGCTGCGTCTGGATGTGAGTGGCATTTAAACTGAATGGCTGTGCTTTTCAGAGTTAGCAGTTAGACAGATGGCCACACAACAGTAACAGGCAGAGTTGGTTTCTATGGATTTTCCTGTTCCGCCACACATCTGCGCCCGTCTGCGTCGGTTTGTTTGTGTGCGACGGCGAGAGATGGGGAGGGGAAAGTGCTGGAGCAAAAGAGTCGACACAGGGACTTGGAAATGGCACTGTTGCACAATGCCAACTGGCCCGCTCGCCTCAGAGTCATTACCAGATGGATTCGCACARGCACAGACCACACATACAAGACTCATCCTACAGCACGGCTGGATTGGCGTTAGCGCAATACCTGAAAGGCATCCACCACTAGCAAAAAACATACAAACACGCAGACCTCTACACACACACACGGTGCACACGGACAGATTGAATCAGGAGTAAAACTAGCAGCTCCTCTGTAATTTCTCCAACGCAGACACACACCACTGCGCCGGGTCTGTCTAGTCGGGTGCGATGCCATGTGGTTTGGTGTCACCTGACAGGCATATCGAAGTCCAACACACACAGGCGCTGCAATTTGAGGCAAGTGATGGAATGGAGTGCTAATCCATCTGGAGGGCAGGAGCTGTTTCTTCAGGGCACGGTGCCTGCTGTTAAATCCCTCTCTACCTCCGCCGCCTGCCTGCCCGCTGCAGCGGCACGCTGACCCCTGGCCCAGTTGTTCCGGTACTATTGATGAATGAGGGGGCAGCAGTGTATGAGTCAAGCAAGGGAGAGGATTTTGCTGGTGTGGGTGTGTAGGTGGCTGAGAAAGCCAGTGTGTGTTAGCGGAAAGGAAACTTGCACGGATGTGCAAAGGAGCGCAGGCATGAATAAAACTGGACTACAGCCCGACCAGTCCGAAACTTTGCCAATCCATAAAAGTAGCTAAATTTTAGTTGTTGT
Source organism: Austrofundulus limnaeus (assembly GCF_001266775.1). Lineage (NCBI taxonomy): Eukaryota > Metazoa > Chordata > Actinopteri > Cyprinodontiformes > Rivulidae > Austrofundulus > Austrofundulus limnaeus. The sequence continues at coordinate 500,068 of NW_013952409.1, read as the reverse complement.
TTAGTTCAGGGGTTCTTAAACTTTTTGACTTCGGGGCCCAATTTGTTGAACATAAAGTGGCACGAGACCCAGTCAGACATTACCAATATATGGATCAAAATGATAATTATTCTAAATCTTGGTTTAATTTTTATTGTATTTACATCATAACTAAACTAT
>NW_013952409.1:491077-499441 GCF_001266775.1 Austrofundulus limnaeus | reverse complement strand
TGTGTGCATGTATAATGTCTACCACAGGTTTAGACATTCTGGTTAATCATACCGCCCCTAGTTGTGTGTACACATTTCTTTCCTTTGTTTTGCTGGTTTAAGGGGGAAAAAATCCTTATTTTTTTACATTTAAATCATTCAGTTGGGGTCTATATAAAGTGGAACTGTAATGCTCCTTATTGTAACTCCACAAGCCCCTCTTTCACCCCTTTTCTGAGGTGCGTCTCAGATCAACTCGTTTTGAGGCTGACCACTTGGTCCTAAACCTAACACCCCCATCCGAAATTAGCATCCGTACCRGTGGGAACTGGGCATTGATCCCCACGATGCGCAATTGGTCCTCACAAGGCTGCGTTTTTCTGGAAATTGGTTCCCACGATGTAGCAAAAATGTGCAACACACACACACACCTTCCAGACTGGTCCATTCTAGATTCTAGTTTGATAGAGGGGTTTACGACTATATAGCTGCGCAGAAACTTTTTATTTACAAGTGAATTCAAAGATGTGAAGAAGAGAAAACTTGTCCATCCAGCCTTACATGTTGGATCCAGAGTCTGACCCAGAGCCAGAAGGGAATGAAGACCACCAAATTGTAGTTGGCCAGTTTAGCCCTTCTGTCGCAATTTCTGTGACGCAATGTTATAGAGAAAACTGAACGAGTTGAAAGATATGACCCAAACGTAGCACCAGGAGTGACTCAATTCAACTTTTATGCACTCTTAGATTCTCCAAGTACACAAAAATTTCTTTAACGAGTAAAAAAAAAAGTGGATTTTGCTGGATATGTCTCCTTTAAAGCATCAACCTATTCTTTTAGGCTTCAAGTCACATTGTTGTTGTTAACCATTAATACAAACACCAGCTCCCATCATTGATAATCCTCATGTTCTGCTGTYGTTGCTGAATTATATTTGATATTGYTATGGTTTAAATARTTACCAASAGCAGCRAWRGTGCATTGRGTAAAAGCAATTTAGATTTTCAATGAAACCGTCACTGATGTACCGTCACAGCGYCCACCTGTGGTTAGCTTTGGGTTTGCACCACAAACTAACCTTTCAGGTACCTTTGAAAGTGGGAAGAGGTCCTCTGTGCTTTGTTGGACCAACATAAAAAGAGTACAGATGGTGCTGGACAGGCAGAAGTTGCTTTTTGAATGCGATCCCTGCCTGTACACACAGCAGCGTGCAGCTTCCCAGTTTGRCTTGTAAATCGAAGACAGGAGAAATGTTTGTGTAAGTTAGTTCACTTACAGTTTAGCAGTARGTGTCAAGGCTTGCCTGACCTTGACATGTTGAGAGTAAAAGGCTGGTAGCCTGTGTCTGGCTGCTCAGAGGAGCTTAATGACTGGCCTGAAAGACCAATGACATGGACATCTGCTCCCTGTAGACCCCCAGGCACCGGACAACCCCATGTGTTGACTGCCAGTGAGGGAGCATGGCTTTGTGCTTGCAAATGCCAGCAGCTGTTGTTCTTTTACCAATTTTCCCTCTCCCTCAGCCTTATCGGTACAAAAATATGAAGTCTGCATTGGAGCTGGCATCCGGCACATTAATACTTTGTCGAGTCTTTGCTCTAGTCAGCAAACCACCGCCGGCTGAGAAACATTTGTCTTCAAAATGTCTCCGAACAACCACTGTGCTAAACTTAATCAAAGACATCTCAGACAATAAAAGAACAATAAAACAGCGGTCCTTTCAGCTTTCAACCAGGGTTACATATTGCAACGACCCAGAGGGTTACAGCGCTCAGCTCCACAAGTCAGTCATTTTTCTGTGTAATATCCAGGGTTTGTGTCCCACGCAAAACCTTTTTCCCAACAAAATCAGGTGATGCTCAAAGTGAATTTAACTCTGGAGTGTTTTTTTTACCTTCCACTTCAGCTTTAAATTAAACACAGCTTAAATACAAACATGTAGATGGGATTAGAGGGGATTAATATTCTTTTGCCTCCCCCAACTTCATATACTCTTATGACCTACACGACGAGCCAAAAAAAAAAAAAAAATCAGACCTATCCACCAATAGGGGGCGCTATTATTAAAGTTTTTGTCTTTGGTCTTTTGTCTTCTAAACGCTAAGTCACAATTTTTTTTGGCACATAGCTTCACAATCCCTGGACACCACTGAGTCACATGGTATAGGCCACGCCCATTTCTGCCGAAAAATTTTTTCTACATCGCAAAATTTGCAAAACCTACTTTTAGATTATTTTTAAAGAAGTAGAAATTACCACAAAACTCACCAAGTTCTKTCTAGTTAGTATGCTGATTTTAAGTTTCAAAGGAAAAAAAATTAAAATGCTTGAGTTATGRCTAGGCAAATAGCTTAGGCAAGCTAGCTAACCAGGAAATCTGCCATTTCTTCAAAACAATAGTACTCGGTCTTACTTGTATGTGCAGTTTACACCAATTATATGGAGTGAAATAAAACCATCCATTTTACTGGACGATGACAAGGATGTGATTCTCAACTTGCTCAGAAGTCACCAGTAAACTGCTTAAATTGATCAACTCTATTAAATATGCAAGATTTAATTCTAGTGTGCTAATATGTTAACAGCTAGGACCTTTTGAGCAATGGTCTACGAAGGACAAACGTTACAAATGCTTCATTTTAAATAAGTGTATAGCAATAAACAAGTGATTAGAAATAAGTATACAGAATATACAAAGAGCCGGTGAAGCGACGCAGCTTTTCTACCAGAGGAATTAGGCACACTTCACCTGCTTATTGTACGACGTTCTCCTATCAATTACTACCAAGTGAAACAAGGGTAAACATCTCTTTACAAGTTTGCAAGTCAGATCATTAGCTGCAAGGTCATGCATATCACAAGCAGATTTGATTATAGCTGGGTAAGTAATTGTTCTCATGTGCCAGTGACTGAGATGACTAAATCCTCAAAGAGAGCAGCAGCTCTTGCTGTATTTGTTGTTAAAGTGTGGTGTACATTTACAGCTGGAATACAACTGTACATAAAACCTCTCTCACTTATAAACCAATAAAATTATCATGAAAATTTAAATAGTAAGCCAAAATTAGTAAGTACGACTCACAGTCACATACTGGAAGTGACAACAAAAGTATCAATAAATCAAATCATAGTTCTTCCAATATATTTTTATTGAAGAAATGATAACACCTTAAGGCACACATGCTATTAAATCTAAATATTTCAATTGTGGTCAAGCAAAATTAATAGATTAAAAGGTTTTTCTTCAAGTTTCCAATTAACAATGAGAAAATGGGAGGAACAAGCTGAATGCTCACACAACCTGAAACTAAATCTGTCCTCAAAGTGAAAAGTTTGTCCTAAAAGTCTCAGTTCACATCAGGCACCAGCCTGCTAAAATACAAATCCGCTTATTGCGGAACTAAAAATTTCATTAGCGCTTTGGCGGTCTTACTAATTTTTATAATTTATAAACAGACTTGCCCTTTTTAAAATTAAAATGCAATACCGATAATAACTAATTACCTACCAGTCATCATTATTTTGAACAGCAGAAGGCATGGCTGTCAATGAATCACAACACACGTGATCTATGCAACAGCACCCCTCCCAGATAAACACACTTATTGTGAAGGTATTCATCCTTGCTGACTGTTGCTTTCGGTCACGGTTCTCATTTCCCACAATGCTTTGTTTCTGCTTACGTAGCAGGAAGGCAATAGCAAAAACAGTTAGCGTTTGTAATCCACACTAAAATTTTGTATGTACCGATTTATTTTACTTTACAATCGGAGCTCCTTTTTTAAAAAAAATAAAGTTTAAACGATAGAGCTCAATAGTTGACGTAATTGGTCGAAGCAATCTGCCAATGGGGTTAGGGATGCAGAGATGATTTAAAGATGTTATGCTGGTGAAGACTGACATCTAGTGGTCAACTGGAGCAACTACATGGAAAACTTTAAAATCCAAGCTCTTATTTTGAAGGGAAGATAGTTTCCTGTACTCTGTGCTTTCGTTTTCCGTCACAAATCAAATCCGTCATGTACCCAGAATGCATCGCTTCAGTTTTCCAATAAACAGTTTTAAAATTACTTTATTGATGCTTRTTTAATGAAAAATCTACAACAAACAAAAGAAAAAGAAAGAATCAGCCGAACTAGCAATCCTCAAAAACTTTTTAATTTTTACACCAGGAGCCAAAGGTCTGTTTCAGGAACTCACATCCCCAGTAATCGACGGTTGTAGGAATAAGCTGTAAAAGGGTTCATACAATGCTAGATGGCAGTGTTGTGCATAAATTGTACATGAATTATTGCCAGCTAGTGGGTGTCAAATTGAACTTGTACTTTAAAATTAGCTTCTGCTAGTTTTTTAAGGTATAAGCACTTTTGAAATTGCGGACCTAAATATTTTCATAAGCGCTCTAGAAATTGCGGAGCTAATTTTTGGTTTAGCGCTGCCCACCACTGCCTGTTTCATATCGTCAGACTGAGCCGTGTCCGAAAATTTCTGAAAAAAATATCATGACCCCACATGAAAGCACTTGATTACATGTGGTAATCTACAATACAGATGTTAGTTCAAAGCTGCTTTCAGTGCCTTCATAGAAATAGAAGTGGTTGAAGTGGAAATTAAAACTAGACAAAGTCCATAAACAATAACTGCAATGATTGGAAAAAAATATCAACACATAAATAAATGTAAGATTATGAGATGAGAACAAGACCCTCCCCACTCCCCCCCCCCTTTTTTTCTGCTGTCTGCCTTGAAGTGCTCAGATTTACAGTGGAGTCCAGAGTTGGAGACAGCATTAAGTGCACCAAACAAATGGGCTCGAGCTGGAAGACCTTTGGGTGACCAAACAGAAAGTGGACGTACATTAGGAGCTCTCTTTGTCATCTACTCTCTTTCCCTCACTGTCTCTCACACACAGCAACACACACACACACATCCTCACCCATATGTGGCTGCTGCCAGTAAAACTTTTGCTTTGTCAGTAAACAGTTGACCGTCCTTGTCGGTAAAATGTTTATGTAGCTGGCCACATAGTCCTGTTGAAGTTGGCAGGAAAGAGCTGGCGCTAAAGATAAGACTACCGATGAAAGAGGAGCGTGATAATAAATAATGACACAAAGCCACCAAAGAATAATTACACCAAGAAAAAAAAAAGGGGGGGGGGGTATTTAAAGTTACTGCAGTGAGATTAGCAAAGTGTTTTTAAGACCTACAGACAGAAGCTGATACACATCTGGGCAAACGGCTGCTCAGAGGACAGAACGAGCGTGTGTACATTCTGCAAGGTCATCGTGTTATGGAACGATTTTGGATGACGGTGCAGAAAATACCAATAAATTGGCCGGGAACACTTGCATGCATCGGAGCAGTGTTCTGAGTCCTCTGTCAGTACGTCTCGTATCTTAATCGTTCTCCTATTTCTTTCTGCAAATGTCCTCTTTATACATGCTATAGTTTGCAGTTTTTTTCTGTTTGTACTGTGAGGCTGGGTGTTTGGTAGGCAACAGACAGAATCAAATGCTCCACAATAATTAATTTTTAGGAACCCACCCCACCCCCAATATATCRATCCAAATTACATAATGCAGTTGTAAAAGTTGAGCACATTCTGCTTTGAGGACACAATAGTTTGATTTCTGGAAAACGTCTTGTGCTTTCAACTGAGATCTCACTATTTTATGTCATAATGTGATTATTAGTTAGAGTCTTCTATGGCAGAGGTTCTCAAACTGGGGTCCCAGGACCCCCCAGGGATCCGCGAGAGGTATCTTGGGGGTCCTCAAAAAGTTTTACTAAAATGTTAATTTGGTTTTTATTTTTAAAAATGCATGAAGAACAATGAGCTAATAAAGCAAACATAATCAACTTAATAAAAATACATATTCCCATGGCATTTAGGGGTTGAAATGATAATAAATTATCTTTTAAAACAGCATGGGGTTTACGAGGGGGGTCCCTGGAAATTTTTTTGCCCTTGTAAGGGGTCCCCAGACCCAAATGGCTTGAGAACCCCTGTTCTATGGTGCCCAGTGGTAACACTGGATAAAAACAAATTATCTCGTGGCCATGAGATAAATAGTGCATGGCCACAAAATTGTTGGAGACCTTTTCCAGACATTGGAGTCAGATTATTTATGAATATGTTTTTAGGTTTAACTGTTCAAATGTTCCCCACACTTTTAATAATAATAATAATAATAATAATAATAATAATAATAATAATAATAGTAGTAGTAAGTGTATGTTTAATCTAAATGGTTCATCTTTCATTGTAGCCTGTTTGTGAACTGGTGATAAACGCCCTCTGTATGTCAGGAAACCGATTTTTTCCTGGGTTCCTGAACGTAACATGACTCTGACTCCTGCAGCCAAGGCACGGGGTGAGAGAACAGGTCGCTTTGATTGTTGAACTTTAAAAAAAGGAAAATTAAAAAAGCTTTTTGGACAGAGACAACTCCAGTTGMGATCTGTGTCTTATAGCTGCGACACATAATAAGAATTACTTTGAATTGCTGAACTGCAGGTGACTTAAGTATGTCATTCATTCCTATTCCTTTATTTATTTATCTAAGTCTCTGCATGGAAATGACTGCAATGGTCATGGGTTATTTATCTCGTGGCCACTTTAAGGAGGGAAATAAAACTTTATCTAAATTCCTCTACACATCAAACTTTAGATGCAACAGAAACATTTACACAGTGGTAGTTTTTTTAGCTTTCTGTTTTTGTAATGGACTAGTTTTAACCTTTGTTTGATTTAACGTAATGTTAGTCTTGACAACAATTTGTGACTTATTTTCTAGTCATATTACCAAATGATGGAAAAGCCAAATGTTACACTTACACAACGAAGCCTGACAAATTGAATTTATTTTTTTGCCATTTAGCTGCCTTTCCTCCAATCTATTACTGTAACAATAGTATTAACTCATGCCAGATGGCATTTTCTCCTCCTTGTCACTTTTTTTAGTGTCTTTTCAAACATTTCAGAAGTGAAAAAAACAAATGTGTGAACATGTGAAAGTTGTCAAGAGCAACAGTTTCCCAATCAGTGGCAGTCTTGCAGCAAATGAGTCTAATAATATATTCGATCAGTTGGAAACYTGTTTTTATGTCATGGCATCAGACTATTTGACAATTCCCTTTTAGAATAAGTTGTAATCTTTAATGTAATGAACCCAGAGCTTCTCTGACTTGCTCACTTTGGATCATGAGCAAATCATTTTTTTGCAAATGTTTTACGACCCCAATTCCAACGAAGTTGGGATGTTGTGTAAAATATAAAAACACAATAGAGTGATTTGCAAATCCTTTTCAGCCTATAATTAATTAAACAATACAAAGACAAGATATTAATGTTTGAAAAAATAAACTTTATTTGTTCTTTGTAAATATTCCTTCAATTGGATGATGCCTGCAACCTGTTCCAAAACAACTGGGACAGGGGCAACCAAACACTGGGGAAGTGGAGGATTGCTAAAAGAAACACCTGTTTGGAGCATTCCACAGGTTAAAAGGATTCATTGGAAACAGGTGAGTGTCATGCTTGTCTATGAATGGTGCATCTCCAAAAGGCTCAGACTAAGAACAACATTTCTTAATGTACACTTGCAAAGAAATAACGGTAGTTTTTTTTTTTAAATCATCTACAGTCCCTAACATCAAAAGATTTAAGGAATCTGGACAAATTTCTGCAAACAAGCAGCAAGGTCCAAAAACCAAACAACAGTTTGAAAACCAGCATATCTTTGAAGGTATCAGGGTGTATTAGTGTCCACGACATCTGTCACATCTGTAAGGCCAACATTAATGCTGAAAGCTACATACAGGTGTTGGAGCAACATATGCTGCCACCAAAGCCACGTCTTTTCAGGGACGTTTTGCTGATTTCAGCAAGACAACGCCAAGTTACATTTTGCACATGTTCCAACAGTGTGGTTTTGTAGTAAAAACAGTGAGGGTACTAGAATGGCCTGTCTGAAGTCCAGACCGGTCTTCCATTGAAAATGTGTGGCGTAGAGATGCTCTATATCGACTTTTTGCCGATATTCGATATGCTGATATTGTTCAATACCTAATTTCCGATTCCGATATTAACCGATATTACAAACCGATTAAGGTGACATCACATATCTACTGTCAGGGACTTTATGCCTGCTTTTTGATACCCCACTAGATGCATTCCATTGGTAAACATTGTCTGTACAAAAATAAAAACCATTCAACTGAAGTTAGGGAAAAAGTGCCATTTTTATTTTTAACATTTTGTCTCAAACAATAGTTTGGATCATGCTCTCCCTGCGCTCGGGATTCCTCTCGGGCCCTTGGGTTCTGGTCTTCCCTATGTCTGCCTCGTGTCTTGGGGGTTGGGTCTCGGTCCTCCACAGTCAC
>NW_013952409.1:487777-489932 GCF_001266775.1 Austrofundulus limnaeus | reverse complement strand
AAAAAAAACACATTTTGGTCAAATCCAGGTGTTAATTTATTGGGCTTTTGTTATCAGCATAAAAACCAATACCGATATGTAGAGATTTTACATTTTTATGCTAATATCGGGTGGATAATATCTGTAGGCCGATATTATCGGACACCCCTAGTGTGGAGTGCGAAACACAAAATACAACTGAGACCCTGGACTGTTCAGCAACTGAAGTTGTTCAAGCAAGAATGAGAAAGAATTCTACCTAAAAGTATTTGAACATTAAATATCTTGTCTTTAGAGTGTATTTAATTGAATATAGTCTGAAAAAGATTAGCAAATCATCATATTCTGTTTTTATTCATGCTTTACACAACGTCCCAATTTCACTGGAGTTGTAGATTGAATGTTACAGGTCAGATAGCAACCAGTTGAAAACCTTGAGCTTCTTTCCCACCCTAAAGGCAAAACAAAAAGCACGATGCATCACTTTGTTCTCCATCTTGGCCTTTATCAATCATGAATTTCTTTTCAGCGCTCTCTACAAAATATTTCCCAGCCTCAGCCCTCTTCCTCCAGAAAGCTGATGTGAGTTTCTGTTCCAGGTTGTGGCTGTTGCAAATCCATTACATCAGATAAAAGAGGGAGCAGAAATCTGATGCCGCCTCAGATCCCCGTGGAGTTGTCAGAGAGAGGCAGATGAAAAATAGGGGATTACTCCACTCTTTCCTTATTAAGTCTCCACAGAAGGCGGTCCCGCTGCAGCCGTTTGTCGCGTCATCAACTCTTATTGTAATCTGATTGAATTGTGGTGGGAGGAGAGATGACGTGAGATGGTAAAGAGCCTCATAGAAGCTCTGTTGCTTCGGTGAGGTCTCCGTCTTTACAACAGAATAGAAATTAAACAGAGTAGCTGGCTCCAGGTTGGTGGTATGCCTTACATTAGTCTGGCCCTACAACGAACAAAAGGCCACTTAGCCAACTAATAATCCTCTATTTGAATAATTGTTGTTATTCTAGCTCACCCTAAGCTTCTCTTCTTTCAGGCTGGCTTTAATTTCCTTTTTCATTTATTACAGAGCTCCTGCAACTTATGAGAGGTTCAATTCACATTTCAGCAGAGCCTCTGAATTCAATGTGAAGTTGATGATTTTTCTGTATTTCTACACCCCTGCCTCTCCTCTTGTCCTCGTCTTATCCGTTTTTTATCTTCTGGCCGCTGTCAACGTTGATGCTGAGCTTCCCTGCCTCAGTCACCTTGTATTGTCACAGCAGCCTTTTAGAGAGCTTTAAAAGGGGAACGGTACAAGTAGCTGGATTCTATTAGCCTTTTCTCCGTTTCACTCGCACAACAAAATCTTACTTTGTATCACTTAGACGGGGATATATAGGGAGGAAGATAGTGTGCAGCAGGATACTTAATTTAGTTTTTTTCTCCTAATAAAATGCTAATAAAGGCTTTGAAGTCAGATGCATGAAAAATGAAAAGGTGCTAAAAGCTGATAGAAAGGCTGCAAAACTCAACCTGTAGTAAAAATGATTTGTTAAACAGCTTCGTTATAACTTAGCACAGGGTGTTAATCTTTTCAATTTGATAAAATGAGACATATTAGGCTTTTATTTTTTTCTTTTCCACATTTAAATCATTCATTCGGGGTCTATATTAAGTGGAACTGCAATGCTTTGGTCTGAATTCCTCATTACTGTAACTCCACAAGCCCCTCTTTCACCCCTTTTCTAAAAGTGTGTCTCTAACACGTTCTCGCTACCAACTCATTACATATTGACGCTTTTCCAAGGTTTCCTCATGTGTCTTATTTTGACGCGTCGGGTAAACCCTTCGCGTCAGTTATTCACACACCAGGCATTGCAAGGTCCCCTCGGCGTCTGTTTCAACGCGTCGGGACGCAAAACATAAGGGTTGTTGTGTTGGGGTCTGTGGTTAATATTAGGGATCACGGTTCATGTTTAATTTTAGATAGTGGGGTCAGGGATAGGAGGTCTAGAGCAGTGTTTCCCAAAGTTGGGGTCGGGACCCAAAGTGGGGTCCTGAAACATCAAGGTGGGGTCCTGAAAAGATTTTCTGAATTAATTACATTTTTGCCTTAGTTGTTACAAATGATTGAGGTTAGTATATTTAAAATGGATAAATGTTTGGGAACCACTGGTTTAGAAGAGGAAG
>NW_013952409.1:485692-487162 GCF_001266775.1 Austrofundulus limnaeus | reverse complement strand
AAAGCCTGTGTTTTAGGGTTATTAACAAAGTTTGTGTACTCAGACCAGTAATATTTGGGGTCACAAGTTTTTGCCATGGATATTTTGTGGGTCAGAAGATAAAAAGTTTGGGAACCACTGGTCTAGAGCAAACATTAGATAATTTTAGGGTTTGGGACACGTAGTTGACATGCATTTCCTACACTTTCTAAAAATGGTTAATTTTAGGGATCAGGGTTGATGGTTAATTTTAGGTACTAGAGTCAGGGACAGGATGTCTAGAGCGAATAGCTTTGGGACAGTTAGTTATTATTATTATTGTTATTATTATTTGCATTTTCTACATTTTCTGAAATTAAGACGACGGATTCTGCCCCATCTTGCAATAACAAACGCATTCTCATGCCCCCCGCGTCAACATATTGATGCTTGGTCAGGTAGCCATCTGCGTCAACTTTCGGATGTGCCGGGTAGCCCCCGCGTGCCCGTTCTTTACGAGATGAGGCAGAGGAGGACGAGCGCGTTGTCCTATTTTTTTTTACAAGAGTAGGAAATGTGCAAAACTAACCATCCCAGACCCGAAATTTAACTTCTATTAGCCATATACAGCCTATCCTTGACCCCAGACACTAAAATTAACCATTAATCCTGATCCCTCATATTAACCATTTTTTTAAATGTAGAGAATTCGTGAGAACTAACCGTCCCAGAGCCTAAATTTAACCTATATTAGCTATATACAGCCTATCCCTGACCCCAGTATCTCAAATTAACCATTAATCCTGATCCCTTATGTTAACCTCTGACCCCCGACCCAAAGACCCCTAAGTGACGAAAACCGGAAAAGCCGCGGGCGGCAAGGACGGAGGCGCGGGGGGTACCCGACGCATCAAAACCGGACGCAAACGGTCCCTGCCCAAGCGTCAATATGTTGACGAGTCCGACATGAGAATGTGTTACAATAACTGACACTAGGTGGGTACTCTGTGTCAAAACCGGACACAGAGGGAACCTCGAAAAAGCGTCAACATGTGACGAGTTGGGAGTGAGAATGGGCTGGTGTCTCAGATCATCTCGGTTTGAGGCTGTCTCTTTATTATCCAAATAAGGGTGCTTCACACCTCACCCCTCTCCAGCGTCTAGACCAGTCCATTCTAGGTTGAAAGAGGGATTTATGACTATTATCGCTGCACAGAAACTTTTTATTTACAAATGAATTAAAAGATGTGAACATGGGAAGAACTGTCCATTTTCAGTCTTACATGTTGGAGCCAGAGGAGAATAAAGACCACCAAACCGTAGTTGGTAAGTCCAGACCTTATTTAGAAGTTCCGTCGCAAATACTGTGATGTAATAATTCAGAAAATGACAATAAAATAAAGAAAACTACAGTGGTTTGCAAAAGTATTCATACCCCTTGAACTTTTCCATATTTTGTCACATTACAACCACAAACATAAATATATTTCACTGGAATTTAATGTGAAAGAC
>NW_013952409.1:483786-485269 GCF_001266775.1 Austrofundulus limnaeus | reverse complement strand
GTCTTTCACATTAAATTCCAGTGAAATATATTTATGTTTGTGGTTGTAATGTGACGAAATATGGAAAAGTTCAAGGGGTATGAATACTTTTGCAAACCACTGTATATGCGTTGAAAAATATGACCCAAAGAGGATATAAAGATATCTACGCACTCTGTGAGACTAAATACAACTTTTCTGCCCTCCTAGAGGCTCCAAGTACAAAACAAAATGTATTTAATGGCTAAAAAAGTGGATTTTGCATGATATGTACCCTTTATATAAAATGAAAGTAGCACTATTAGTCAGAAAGCTTTTTGGTCCAATATTTATGGTTTTTACAACACAAAAACCCCATCACGGATTCCTTCTTATATTCTCCAATCACTGATAAAAGTGGGTTTTAAAGTAAGATTTACAGTTTTTACTGAACCTCTAAGTATCTTTAAGCAGCACTAAAAAATGTCAATTAAACTGTTACACGTTTAATAATTTCTTCCTCACAGAAAATCAGAAGAAGATGATTGTCACCGCCAAGTGGTTGCCTGGCAACAAGCTATGAGACGACAGGATGCGACAGCTTGTTCTTGATATCAAACAGAATTGTCAACTTGTTACAGTCTGTTTTCATCCTCAGACCAACATCGTCCTCACTGGAATCGATTTCCAAAGCGGAAGAATGTTTGATTTTCACTGACCCTTCGTTAGAGACCAAGAAACCCGCCGTCAGAGATTTAAGTTGTCACATGTGTCGCCATACAAACACACCTTGTTAGAGAACAAAGCCAAGTAAAAGTCAGTTCAACTTGCTTGTTTTTAGTCGTCGTACTTCAGGAGCGCTCTCAGACCACCCTCATTATAACAGCCAAATCAAATCAAATGGAGTTTACTGCAGCACTGTTTGGCAAATTACAAGTTGAGTGTGTAGAAAAAAATACTAAATTTTGAACTTATGGAATTATATACTGTGTATAAAAAATGCACACATTTAAAGGGGCAATATTATATGTTTCCCAGGCATACATTTAAATACTATACCATAATAAAGTATCTATGTCACCTTTAGTTGCTATTAAAATGCTGTTTTTTTGTTTTAATAGAATATAAACTTGTATTCTCATAACTTCCTCTTCTAAACGCCTTGAAATTGGCCTCTGTCTCTTTAAGAACCACCTTCCGCTTCTGTCTTGCCCGTTTCAGTGTGGCGGGGGTGGGGTTCGTGCTTGCGAGGGGGAGTGGGGGAGGCTGCTATGATGCAGTTTACGTGGCATCTGAAAATACATTTCCTCAAAGGTATTTTTAATCTGAAAAGAGCTTCACTGAGCGAGAACTAATGTTGAGAGCTCAGCAGACAGTTAGGTTTCACTTTCACTTTCACCCGAGAGCCTGCAGGAGTCATGGATGGGGCATGTGGGGAGGGGGGCGCACTCTGACATGAGGAAGTTCAAGACACGTCCCAGGGGCGTTTCTGGTCCCCACCTGTCGTTTTGCTCCTCAGCATGAC
>NW_013952409.1:481159-482842 GCF_001266775.1 Austrofundulus limnaeus | reverse complement strand
TTTTTTTTATGAGAGTATAACATTATAACATGATATAAAACTCAAAAAAGTTGATTTTACATGATATTGCCCCTTTAATTTTTCTTCATGATAAACTGGATATCAGGTGGATCCATCTATTTCCTGGAGTTAACAGATGTGAAGGTTTGGATAAAAGCTGTCAACATGCGCAGAGAAGATGAAAAAGACACAACTTTCTAAACTCCTACAATGTTGGATAAATAATCTGGTTTATGAAAGATTCAATTAGGTAACCAAGAGGATTTTAAAATATTCGGAAGTGACATTAAACTTTATCCATGATTGATGGGAAGCAATATTTTCTTCCTTTGGATCCCTTTTTTCTCCCCATTCGTGTCCTGATAGGTTAAACGCAGCTGTAGTGAGAGAATTTTTTTGATGTAATCTTCTCTMTGCAGCACTAAAACACTAAAAACAACAAATGTGTTTTTAGTCATTATTGACATTTAAGAGTAAAACGTGATTCTTAAAAAACCTGCTGCCACTCTGAGAGTGATAAATGGACAACAGGGTCAAAAGTCAAACTTTACAGTTTTCCATTCCACCATTCTCCAGCTGTGTCCGAACAGTTAGAGATGATAAAATGCTTAACTAGGCGCTTAAATAAAGTTTTATTTTTGACTTTAACTCTCAAACTTGTTTGTGTTGCTATTCATGTGTCGGTGGCTAACAAAGGCAAGGATGTGGGTGCAATAACATTCACTAAGCTCCCTCCTTCCATCAATATTAGTCAGCTAAAACACAATACAGTTCCTTTAGCCTTCAGGCAGTTGTTGGTCACAGAGAATACARAATGTTTACTGGGACAATATCTGACTCACACAAACATCAATGTTCAATAACTCGTTGACACCAGCGACCTGTGGGGAACCAGTGAATGAACTCACTGGCAAAATGAAGGCAAATGCCAATTCTGAGCCTCGGCCTTCCAGGCTGAAGGACCAGATCGATGCCATGTAAATACTCAGCAGCTCAGACGCTCTGCATTTCAGAAAGGCAGCACTTTACAATAAAGCTCTCCTTATAAATAGTTCATAGTTGTCAACACTTTATAAATCATTAATAAGTGTTTATTATGCATTAAAGTGTATCTGAATTTGAAAAATGCATCAAAGTGGGTAGGGGAGACGGTGTGGGTAGGGGAAGGTGGGGGTTAGAGAGCGAAGGTGTGGCCAGGACTAGAGAACGTGACAGCTAGCATTAGCATAATTGATGCTACATGGAGAGTGACCACAGCGACGCAGATAGTTACATCTCTAAACGGTCTGAGGTGGAGGGTTTTTCACCCCCCTCCTCACCAGAGGCAGAGAGAGACTTGATCAAGTCAGCTCAGTCTGATACTGACTCATGTTGGCTCCCTCGATCAGGACATGAAGCTCCAGCAGCCTTGGCTGAGCTGCCCTCACACCACACCAGCACCGGACAGAGGAGGTGGAGTGCTCCGCGACAGCCTGACACAAAATAAAAGCATACAGCTGCAGCTGCTCACAAGATCACTAGTTTAAATCAGGAATAAAGGTGTTGGGTCTTGTTTGACTGAAGTTCGGTCCGTTAGGGCTGCAGCTGCCCCACCGCCTTTCTGCCTTTTTTTCCCTCCTCCCGCTGTGCAGGTGGTACTGCTGGTGTGTGTGTGTGTGTGTGTGTGTGTGTGTGTGTGTGTGT
>NW_013952409.1:479961-481028 GCF_001266775.1 Austrofundulus limnaeus | reverse complement strand
GAAACAGTACTATATCACATTTTAGACACATTCTAGACAGTTTATCAGCTAAAAAAAGTTAATTTTGGGGTAAGTTACTCTTTAAGGACGAGAAAGAGACAAAACTGTCTGGTTTATTGTCAAATAGTGAGCCAAATCTGTTCCTGTACATATTACAACTAATCCATCCATTTATCTATATCTATACGCACTTTATCCTGTCAGGGTGACGGGGGTCACTGGTCCCCATATCCAGCAGTCAGTCTGAGGAGCGGGGTACACCCCGTACAGGTCGCAAGTCCATCACAGGGACACACAGAGACAAACGAGACAGCATTCACTCTCTCACTCACACCTAGGGACAATTTAGAGTTACCAGTTAACCTAACAGTCATGTTCTTGTTCTTTGGGAGGAAAACGGAGTGTCCGGAGAGAACCCACACACGCACGGAGAGAACATGTACACTCTACTCAGAAAGGTCCCCGGGATTTGAACCAGCGACCTTCTTGCTGAGAGGCCTATATTACAACTAAATTTGCTATATTAACATTTCAGACTGTGACTACCTCGTAAGCTCAATAATGCATTGAAAACATATTTTACACATAATATTGTACTTCATTATACATGTCCACAACTATCAAAGGGAGCCTTATTGTAAAGTGTAAGAAAGTACACTATTTATAAGCCTCTATAAACTATTTATAAGCCATCTATAAGGGGAACCTTATTGTAAAGTGGTACCAGAAAGGCTTACATTTATTAATATGATTCTTTGGTTTGTGTTTTATCAACAATGGAAAGAAAAGGCAAGATTTTTTTTTCTTCGAGTATAAACTGTAGCGTGGACAGCATTTTAGATGACATAACTCTTCCTTTTGATGCACAAAGGCTGTGTCCAAAACGGCAGGACGGGTCCTCCAAAGGTCGAATTTGTCGGCCGCATACGTCACAGCGCCGCGACGAAGGACGTCCAAAACGGAAGACTCCTCCGATGCGTCTGACAAATACGTCCTTCTTTTTCCCCGAATCGAAGGACAGGTCTGATGGATCCTTCCCGGCCCAGCATATCCCATAATGCATTGCG
>NW_013952409.1:472017-479526 GCF_001266775.1 Austrofundulus limnaeus | reverse complement strand
TTTTTATAGTTTTGTCCCACAAGTCTTTTTTTATTTCGATGTGTTGCAGGCATGCGCTACCTTAAAGTTTAAAGTTTAGTTAAAAACAAAGGCACGGGTAAGTTTTTCTCCTTGCCTTTGTTTTAAACTAAAATTGAAAGACTTGTGGGGAAAATATAAAAATAGTTAAGTATAAATATTTAAGAGACACAAATGCATGTAGAATTTAAAGGAAAAACAACAAAATATGTACGTTAAAAAACAGTAAAATTTAAATTATGTGTTGAAATATGTAGACTAATTTATAACTAACCTGGAAAAATAAATATTCAAGTCATTTCAAACAAAAAACATGAGATAAAGTTCTCCTTTGCTATTTTAATTGGTAAATTTTAAATGTATTTATTTAGTGGTTCATTTATATAATTCTGCTTTTATTTCTAATTATGTCAGTTTTGGTCCTCCATACTGCAGAAGCCTGATAATCATCTATTCATTCATATCAGGTGTGTTGGAGCAGAGAAGCAAGTAAAACATGCGGAGCTGCGGCCCTCCAGGACCAGGATTGCCCACCCCTGGGTTAGATGGTGTGAAAAGCATTCAGAGACCAACAAGAACAAAAACGGCTGCAATCATTTTGATAAAGACGACTGACATTGCTTGCCTTCTTTCACATGCCCACCCTCCAAAAAAAAAAAAAGGGTAAAAGACTTTGAAATAAAAAGGCTGTCATGATGACAGTATTGCATCTGAGGTGCACTCCCTCCTTCAGGCCTTACGGTGTCACATTTATGTGTTTTTTTAAATAAAACCTGTCACCTCACAATCATTATGCTAAAGTTCACAAATTAGTGAGGTGGCATGATTCACAACCTGCTTTTATAAAACTTAAGGCTTTTTTGTGTGTGTGTGTGTGCGAGTGTAGGAACAGGTCAAAATAGCCGATTCGGCAAAAGCCATAAAATTTACCTTTTGATTTAAAACACTGTTTTCTAAAGTGTAAGAAAAATAAAAGTCACTACAGAGGACAGCAATCTGCAGCGTTTTTGCAGTGTGCTGCTAAGCTGTCAGGTGCTCAAGTGAAAACGGTTGTGGTCAGAGCGCTAAGAGAGRAAATAATAGGGTCGAGGAAAACTTAATGAAGGGTTGAGCCAGCACTTCAGAARTGGGCACAAGAGATAAAACCAAGACAGGAAATGAGAGGCGCAGGTCAAAACCAACTACTAGCTTTTTGTGGGGCTTAATAGCTCCGGCTGTAAACAGAAAAAAATAAATTAATAATAATTTGTCTTGTTAATAGTGATAGAATGAAATGTTTTGTGTGTAATGTTGTCCAAGTGGGCGGTGCAAGGTGTTAAAAATACAGACATCTATTAAATGTAAAACATAATGAAACAAATCCAAGCGCCTTAAAGTTTCTTTATCACTTTAAAAATGCTCTAACTGTATAAAAACAACACATTAGTGAAGAAATAATATAAAAAAAAATGTCGGATTACCTGATTATGAAACAATCCATCAAGGACAGCAGCGGGAAACAAGAAAAAAAAGAAAGAAAATGTTAGGATTTTCAGAGAAAATGCATCATTATTTCTTCAAAATGAAACTGCTGTGATTTCACTAAACAGGAAAACAATATCCTCAGTATATTTTACCTTGCATGTTTATTTTCTTAACTACAATTTAGTGTTTTTTCCCCCTAAAAAATACTTTGGCTTGCAAAACAGGGAAAAACAACACAAATGTTTTTTTTATTAGAAGTCTTTACTTCGTTGTTTCCTTGTCTCATTGTTATGGTGATATTTGCTGCTTGGTTGCCATAAAAAGGTGACAAGAAACCACATTTGCTTGGATGTACTACAGAACAACACTTGGACGGCTGTTCAGATAAACAGAATTATTTTATTTTCATGCTAAATGCTTTAAAATATTTCACTGCTGATCTAAAAACATCCCCGCAGGCTGATTCCTGCAAATTTGAACCGATCAGAGCAGTTCATAGCCCTTTCCAACCTCACTTAAAACAATCTGAAACATTGCTTTAACTGATTGGACTAAAAAAGAAAAACAACGTAGGATTATCACGGGCTGCAGAATGCTGCAGTTTAACAAACATAAGTCTGATCTGTCCGAGGATCAGAGGAAACGTGAGGAAGCTGCACTTCCTTCGCTGCGTCTTTACGCCGACCTTTAAATTGAAAACATTGATATTCATATAAAGCAGCCACAGTGTTCTGGGCCAATGAGTTGTAAGACAACCCATCATGTAAATCCCTCCACACCGAATCTCTGCTGCCAAACAGCTCCATTTCTGATTGGCTTTTAAATCCTGCCAGCCCTGATTCTCAACAAGCTTAAACATCGATAGCAATTATTTGATCTTTATGCGTCTATCTCCGTCTCATCATGATTCCCTCCGTCTCTCACCGCGGCCCAACGGCCAATCAGTCTGTCTGAGTCGGTGTCAAAGATGAGCCAGTAAAGGCAGCGATCTCACTCCCTCCTCATCCCCAAAACTTCCTACGGACTCCTCCAGAGAGAGAGAGAGAGACAGTGTCACCCTGCATCGCATTCGTCTTGTAGCTCGGCATTGTGGGAAAATGGTTGAAAATTGGCTTTCCCAGGTCGAACCGTCTCCTTCATAGATCACTGAGATGTCCTCCAGATAGCCGGCCCACATCCAGTGCCYAGACAGCACGCTCAAATAACTCTCCCTGATAGCTCTCTTTCTCTCCCGGCACTATCAGCGAGCAGCTGAGCTCCTATCAGATCCTTGTACGACGGCAACACCGCATGTTGTCAGAAAGACTCTGGGGAAAAGATTTATGTAAGCTTCAGTAGGAGTCATGCTTATTAATACACGAGTCAGTATTTACAATGTTAGTCATAAACCTGTTTGCATCTTCTTATACGTAACTTTATTATCTTCAGGTTTTCAAATTTTGTTTTATAAAATCGCTGAATGTGCCCCATGTGGAGTTAAAAGTGCAATTTAGGGATTTTGGAAATTATAATTTATTTCCTTTTGATGGTTTAATGCTTTTTTTGTGTGTGGTGATAAACAAACTGTTCCACATCAAAGAGAAGCATTTCTTAAAAATGTTATGCATTAATTGGGCATCTTATGGGTCTACAAGCTGCAGGGAAATTATCTGAGGTGCCMTCCACACAGGGATTTTTTTCTACTCTTTTTTTGTGAATACACATAAAGTGTTTTGTAATTCCAGCTTTGCGTCCACATAGAAACAGTAATTAAGGAGTCCCAGAAGTAGAGCACAGTACTAAACAGCTTGGAAAAAAAATACACATTTTTTTAACAACTTATTTGTTTTTGCCGTTAAGACTCTTTAGTTCAGTTTGGACCAGCTCCTGTCAAAAATGRGTAGTTTTCACAAAAAAATCCATAGTACTCTCATACGATAAAAGCACTCAGGAAGGGGTTGTGGCACGACATGACCCATCCCTTCCTTCTAACTGAAAGGAACAGTCGAGGACACATCTCAGCTCAAGAAAAGCATTGATTTTGTGGAACAATACTATTGTTGCAGTGCTGCAGAGCAGGTCAAGAGATGGTTATTTAATTGATTCATTAATATTATTTATTTAATATTTCTTATAGGCTCTGAGACCTAATATAAATTCGAAGCAGAGTTTTTGAAAAAAAATTGGTGAGCATTCTCTAAACGTTAGTGTATCTGCAAAATAGTGGGAAAATATGTGTAATTTATGGACAACTTAACATGTACGCCTTTATTGCGGTAAGTCTTGTGTGGTCAGTAAGGGAATTTCAATTTTCGGGGCTTTATTTGTACTGTTTTGAACGTGGTACCTCCTGGTCATCTATTTTCACTGTCTTTCCTGGCTGACACAACTCTTAGCACACCTGACAGATAAAGCCAATCCTTGTCAAATGTTACCATTCCTAACCAGCCTGGTAAAAACCAGCCCCTTGTCCTTCACTTGTACAGAGGGTCTGGACTCTCGGCTACTGAGAAGCGATTCTTGCTGGAGGCGTAGCCTCTGTTGAAGTTTAAAACGATTGGATCGGTTGGCCGTGACGTATGTGTGCGCCAGCTCTACTGTGAAGGAGGCTYAGCTAAGAAGCTAACCAGAAATTGCGTGCGCTGGAAGCAACCCTACTGAGAGGAGAGAAGTACCGAGCCAAACGAGACGACTGTAAATGAGAGCTGCAGGCTTTGTCAGACAAATTTAATTGAATTTGCGGACTGGCTTCATTCACTTCCTCCACTGCCACTGCTAAACTACAAGCAGACACTGCGCAGAAAACCAACGTTGTTCAAAACTCCTCCTCCTGTTTGCTGATTGGCTCAGGTAAAATCGTACCAAAGCAATCCTTGTCTATGGGAGAAATCCCAGATGYAGCAGTGAATGGAAACTAGAATTGAGCGGAACTGCACAGGAAGGCAAGGGTCAGGCTAATTTCCAACCAATCAGCTYACAAATTAAACACAATTGAGCTTATTCTGAGAGAGGTGAAAGGGAACGTACTAAGATTACAGTGGAAACATAGGCTGCGTCCAAAACYYRYGGCCGGATCCTCCGAAGGCCGAATTCGTCGGCCGCATGTGTCACAGCGCCGCYACGAAGGCCGTCCAAAACCGAAGACTCCTCCGATGCGGCCGACAAATGTGTCCTTCCTTTGGCCCGAATCGAAGGACAGGTCTGATGGATCCTTCCCGGCCCACCATATCCCATAATGCATTGCGGCCCGACCAGAGATTTTTTTTATGCTAGTAATGGCGGACGAAGCGAGAGAAAAAGAGTATGTTTTAAATAAAAATGTGGCGATATAAAAATAAAAAATTTCTAGCGGTTGTAATTTTAATACTTTATCATTTGTATAGACGTGTTTTTAAATATTATTTTTGTCAGAAAAAAACGCGAAATAAACATACACCTACGGTGGGTCAAATAGCTCTTCAAATATTACCTTTAAGTTAATTTTATTGTTTTGTMATATTAATAATGCTAATATATCGATATTTTTCTAATTTTGATCTAATTTTGCTTCTGTTTAGCGTCGTCACGGTTGCTACTAGGCAGCACGTACGCCGGGGTAAGGCCAGGAGGCTAGACCGTCCAAATTCACAGCCTCTTTTTTCCCGGTCTTCCTGGTCTACCAAGGACCCGGCCCACCTCAACCGGGTAGGCTGTGTCCTCCAGAGGACCCGACCCACCGTTTTGGAGGCAGCCATATATGTATGTGAACGAGTAACGTTAAAGGTCAAATTTAACCTGCCAGAATTACAAACAGATCAAATTAAGCAGCTAATGAGCAAAATGTTTTTTTAAAGCACGTTTCCTTTAAAAGCTGCAGTGGAAACAACTTTAGCTTTTTATGGAAAAAAAATAACACAGATACACACAAAGTTTTGTTTCTCATCATCATTATCTTCCCAGCCGTAGTACTTGCAGGTGTGTGTTAACTGTGGAACAGCTTTAGATGAGGTTCTGAGTCTGAGTTTGTTTTATTTTTTTTTCTCCTACTCTTTACTGGCTTGGCTGGGGCACAGACGCTCTCATTCTCTCTGGCAACCAGCCAGCTTTGTGTGTGTGTGTGTGTGTGTTGTATACACAAACAATGTTGTTCCTTGATGTTTGTGTGTCTGTTTTGCCTGAGCAGCCATGGGGGACGAATGTAACAGCTCTTGACTGATAGCAAGCTAATCTAGCATGATGTACAGAAGGGAAACTGTGAGGACCGGGGAACAAGGAACAGAGGACAAGAAAGGAGAATGACAAGAACGGAAGGGGAAGAATGAGATAACTGAGGGAAAAACTTGACGTCACTCAGATGGCTTCTTTTATATTTCTCCTGCCTTCTATTCTCTAAAAATGGAACGGTTCGATAGGACGGGAGACTGACTCATGTCTATTCCGCTTGTCAGATTCTACTTCACTGCTTAGCTGTCCGTCTCTCTGTCTAATTTTCTTTCACTTTCTCTGATGGTCCCTTTTTCCCCTTCGTTTTCTCTCTTACCCTGCTTTTCCATCAATCTCTCTCTGAGGGACAATTGGTTTTATTCAATCTGAGGAACTGCTGGCAAATCAAACTTTGCTGCATATAAGGAGGAGAGGAGGGGCGGGGGAGGGTGCCATACAAAGCAAACTAAAAATAACTTGGACTTGCTGTTCATGCACCAATTTGGATTGGTGTTGTACAGTAAAGAAAACAAAACTAACTTTGAAAATGGGACAATTCACTTTGACCATTCGAGTGAATAGTCTCACATCATTTTCTGGGGTAGAATAACCAACCATGTGGATGTGACAAAAAATGCAAACAAATGACGTAAAAAGTGCTCCACAACATAAAAACCTCACATTCCAAAGATGGCTTCAGCAGAGCTCTGGCTGTGTTTGTTGATATGCACTGCGTGGGGAGGGGGTGAGGGTAATTGACCAGTTATAGCCACTGGGAGAGGTTAATTGAGACGTTCCCTCTGATGACGGTGGGGGAGTTTCAATTAATGTTGTGAAGGTTGCTGTGAGAGACAAATCCACAGGAACACCAAGTCCATTAAAGGTGTAATTAAGAGCAGCATTCAGGTACAACACATAGGCTGGCTCCTAATGAACATCATTAAACTAAATGGCTGCAATCGCAAGGTGAAAGAAGTAGTAAATAAATTGTCCATGACACCCACAACTTTAAAGAACCAACATTTTTTTGGAACAAGTACACAATTTACAAATACACCTTAAAGATAAATTCTAACTTATAAATGAGAAAATTATCAGGGGTGAATCAGCACACTGAGATGTTGATTAAAAGAAGATAAAGAGAAAAGCACTGGGCATGTTGAAACCTATTTATGGATAATAACAGTTTTAAGTACTGAAAACTAACTYACTATAGTATCCCACCATCCTGTTGAATAAGAAACATAATCAGGATGAAGACTGTCAATAGATACCGTCGCACGCTGCTCTAAATTCCCAGGCTTCATTGATTTTCTTCCTCTAATATGCCATTTGGTCGCACAGACTACAGTAACATGAGCCAGGGACATGCTCCACCCAGGTCCCTTCCACAATCAGTATTGAGCTCAGTAACACAGTTTCCAAATATTGGCCTGGGGTGAACAGCACAATAAAAATGGAATCCTTTATTGATGGATAGAGCTAATGACTGTGCCAGTACAGCCATGAAAAGTCAGTCCCAAACAAAGAGATTTTAAGAACAAATACATTGAATACTATATGTTTTAGAAGTGGATTTTGTAGAATTTAATAGAAATCTGGTAGAAAAGAAAGAGTTCAGGTAAACTAATACATTTAAGAGATATGGATTTTGTAAAAACACATTTGGAGGCCATAATTTGTTAAAATAAAGCAAGCTAATAGTCACATGTACATCTTTTACCTGGCAGACCTACCGTATTTATTCGTGTARAATACAATCTCATGTATAATATGACCCCCCTTTTTTGAGCTTAAAAAGCATAAACAATTTAATTCTCAAACTACTTCCAATTTCATACAGACTTCAAGATTTTTCAGACTTTG
>NW_013952409.1:469489-471112 GCF_001266775.1 Austrofundulus limnaeus | reverse complement strand
ATGTTTAATGTGCAATGATGTTAAATTCTAACCTGTCAAATTCTACAAAATTGTTCGGTGTCCCTGTGATGGACTTGCGACCTGTCCAGGGTGTACCCCGCCCCTCGCACTGTGACTGCTGGATATGGGCACCAGTGACCCACGCAACCCTGAAAAGGAAGAAGCGTGTACAGAAAATGGATGGATGGATGGATGTTTGTTGTTGTTCGAGGACCAGCCAGGTCACATGCTAATGTCATTGGTACTTTATCATTATTAAGGTGCAGGAATACTCCCCCCCTTTTTTTTTTTCCACATCATGTCACCTGCCTGGATCTGTTATTATCTCGCTCTGAAGCACGGAGGAGTGTCAGAGGTAAGCTCATTTCAACTACTTTTTATGACGCGGTCTTATTTCCGGACTCAGGCATTTTGTGAATGAACCCGATCTTTCAGTTAAAATACATAAGTAAAAATATTTATCCGAGTACAGTACTACCCCCCAACTTTATGGATGATTTTATGGATTTAATTGTACGTATTATACTTGTATAAATACGGTAAATGTCTTTAAAATTGCCAAAGTTTCAATTTGGGCACCAAATATCCCAAATTCCAACTGAAACTTAATTATTAAGTGTTGCCCTTTCCAAAAATAAATAAATAAATAAATAAAATACATTTAAGGTGACTTCTTTGTTCAAAATTATAACCATTGCTAATTTTCTGCTTTGAGGTGGTATGAATATTTCTCATCCATGCACACTAGTGAATATTTGACCAAATGAAGATATTCTCCTAAATTGTTCTGAAAAATTGGGTTGACAAGGATGAAGCAAACAGACACGGGATACAAAAATGTCAATGTCTCTGGCCTTGGCTGCCACACACGTTCCCAATTACAATTATACCCTGAAAGCAGWGGCACAATTAATTCTTTGCTTAAATGGGTTTGAAATTTCCAGTGATTCTATCACGGTGGAGTTAATTATATTTTACAAGGGATGAAATCCTCTGTTAACAGCTTTCTTTTCACATGATGGCAAAAAAAGAAATATTTGGATTTRTTTATTCCTTTACTACATGCACCCGTTCTGCCTGTACAAGCTCTAATGTTTGAAGTTATTACAAATTAATTTCAGAGCTGACCAAATCTGACCATTCTGGACAGCAGTGGAACTGATTCGAAACTTTTTATTAAACTCATCATTGGCTGGGAAGGCCTGGTAGGCAGAGAAACTACACAACCTGGTCTAATATTTTTGTTAGACCAACTTTAGGTACAATTTCATTCAATAATTTTTTAGAAAAATAGCTTTGTCCTGCTTCAAAACCGATTTCCATCCAGAACTGCAACAATTTTCGCTAAAACCCCACCTGCCTCACTTGCTCCACGAATCAGATATCTAAGTCTATTAAATGACAACTGTAATTTACTGGCACTGTTACCATTTGTGTACCAAGCACACATAGAAAGACCATATCAACTTCAGCCTCGATGCTAATCCCTCTATGAATGTTTAACTTCGACTAAAAAGAAAACAGTTTAGGTATTTGATTTGATTTATTTATTTAACAGGAAAAGATGATTAAAAATTAAGCCTCAGCATAATTGCTGTTTTACAGCAGGTTCCTGTTCTGCAG
>NW_013952409.1:464550-468684 GCF_001266775.1 Austrofundulus limnaeus | reverse complement strand
GAGATTTCAGGAAGTCTCGCGTGATTTAAAATCTGACATCTGAATGTTCATGAATGAAATATCTTTTCGTGTGTGGTGTGTTGTCTCTTGCCGTGTGACTGTACAGTACACCACACACTGTAGGACCAAACCTGGTATATCCATGATGTTTTATCCTCACGTGTGGGCTCTCTCAGTCTTTGAAAATTGGTCGACTGGTTTAAAATCTTGTAGTGTGACTCAGCCTTTACCCTTTAGAGGACAGAAAGACAGGAAGGTGCTCCACTTCCTTCTGATCTGCTTAAAAAATCCTCAAATGGTGGCCAAATAAACAAAAGCACCAATAGCTTAATTAAAATAACATGTTAGGTTTACTTCAGGCTCGGGTTTCTAATTACAGTTAATTAATTGGGTTGGATCAGGCTCGGACACATTTTCACAGGATGGCTTGATCTGATTTTTTAGGCTGATTTTAAAATTTAACTGGCATTATTTAACACTTTCCTTTAACAGTAGACACCTGTGTATTGGGAATTTCTCACTGAAATTCCTAGTTGCTTATGTTCAAATAAGCAATTTTGGGTAATTCCATTATTCAGATGTACATTATGCTGTCTTAGTTTCTCTGTACTGCTTGTAAAACGTTACAATGAATTTTGTGTCACAGCGACACGCTTTCACGAGCTTCTTAGTGCCGCTGCGCCTTGAAAAACAGTCAATTATCTAAATGTTTATTTAATGTTGTCTAGCACAGCATTGTGTTTTGTTGCATATCATTGCAGTGTGTTGTCAGCAGGCAGGTGCATAAAGCCTTGAAGGATTACACTCATCCTCAGAGGATGTGCCAGAAGTGGACGTCCAGGACATAGGGCCTTGGACTAATCTGGTTATACCACTATTGTTTGCCACGGAGTCGTTAAATGCTGCTAGCTTGGATCAGTATTAGTGACATCATCCCAAGCTGTCCAGTGTTCGCAGGAATGCAATATGGCAGATTTATGTTGCTCAGATTTAATGCGGAGCAGCTTTATGTTGTGTAATTGTGGAAACACGACAACAAGGCAATGGTAAATACTCCATCCAGATTCAAATTATCCATGTATAGATTGCAGGGATAGGAAGATATAATACACACATGTATATTCAAAAACCTGCCCCCCACCACACACACTCACAAACTTAGCACCATCCAGCAGTAACTAATTAATTGGATGAAAAAGCAAGCCATATTGATTTTCCAATGACACGGACTCGGGCTTTCAAGATCACAGCACAGCCAGAACTGAGAGCAAACGTGCACGTTCCCTGTTTGTGTGTTAGTATCRGTTTGTGTACAGTGCTTTTCATGTGGGTTATCGGGGACAACCAGCTTTAATGCCCATGTTTAGGCTCCTGCAAGCAGCTCACTTTGGTGCAGTGTGCGTCACGTCCATAAAATGTGCCCCTCGCCACCACCACCTCCTCACACCTCTTGAGCACAAAATGAGAATCAGGAGGGAGACCATCCGGTCTCCCTGATTTACAAAGCAGTTCACTCCACTTTAAGAACTGAAGTGGCGAGGGTCGTACCAGCGAGGTATTTTAATGAGATTCCATGACGCTGGTTTCAAAAACTGGTTCCTTCTTATCATTCTGGGCCGACAAAGTGATGAGATAACCTAACTTAACATGCTAATGTCATATGATTCACACAAGTACATTTTTAGGCAAATATGCTACTTTTTTTTAAATGTTGCTTGCTATAGTTTTAAGTTTACAGCAAGGCTATTCAATTAAATTGCTTGGGGGCCACAGTTACTGCAGGTCAACAGCTCAGGGGCCAAACATCCAGTAATAAAGTCATTTTATAAACAAACCAAGTATTACAAAGATCTGTTGCCTTTGAAATTGTTTATTTTTTTATTTATTCACCTTTCTTRAACCAGGCAAGTCCCGTTGAGATCACAGATCTCTTTTTCAAGGGCGGCCTGGGCCTGAAGGCAACCTATTGTACATGTTTTTGTGGGGTGGGGGAAACCGGAGTACCCGGAGAAAACCCACACGAGCACGAGGAGAACATGCAAACTGCGCACAGAAAGACCCCAGGTCTGAACCGGGGATTGAGCCCTGGGCCTTCTTGCTGTGGGGCGTCGGTGCTAACCACTGAGCCATCGTGCCGCCCAGTTTTGCGGTATTTAATCATGAATATAACATACAGAACCCTATAAAAGTAGTGATAATTAAACAATATCAAAATCAAAAATAACACATTATGCCTCCTTTAACACAAATATTATTTTGACATCTATGAARTGCCAAATTTTTAAACCAATTTTATTTTCACTTTCATGGTTTTTATCTTCAACTGCTTGTAATTTTGTCTTGAGTGATCATAGAAATGGTTTTTACCAGCTTCTGGACAAGATTCTGACATTTCTGTAGAAACCAAACGTGTCTATTTTTAACTAAAACAACTTAGAGTAATTAAATTAGAAAACCAGGGGTTTGGGCTTAAGAGATGAATGAACCGATTGGCGGGCCGAATTGTGGTCACTCGCGGGCCGGATACCACCAGTTGAATAGCTCTGGTTTACAGTGTTAGTTATAGCTGAAATTGTTCTTACACCAAGTGAGCCCAAAGGTTCATGAAATGGCAAAAAAAAAATGTTAGTGTAATTCCTCATTTTAGGCATTGTAACAAAATTTACACTTTTTTAACACTGCACACCTTAACTGTGAAGAAAGTGCAAACTTCCTTTGCCACAATGAATTCAGTTTAACCCGTGTAAAAAAAAAACCTTTGTAAGACAGAGTTACATCCTTATTGTGAAGAGTTTCACCACACCGCCTCTGCAGTCTATAGGAATGAGCATTAACTGTGTGCAGGGAGGTATGTATATATTTTTGCCGATGGTAAAATGAGTCTCCTGAGAAGTGGTGATGGATTTAAGCTGCAAGACAGTGAGAAAGAAAAGCGACTTGTGCTTGGCTGTGAGACACAAAGCCCTTAATTACACTGTAAAGATATCACAGGAATAGCAGCCTGCCTGGCTGTAATGGGATCCAGATGAGGGAATTATACCATTTCCTGACAAAATGGCTTCAAGATGGGGGGACAGCGCTACCGTCCTGACTTCTAATAGAGCTGATGAGGGAGAGGGGAGTCAAAGAACTTCAGAGGGGCGGCCTCGGTGTGGGACTGCAACACAGTGGGGAGCAGTGTGTGTTAGCACGGCTTTGCAGCTCAGTGACTCGGGAATTTGTGGAAAGAGGGGAAAAAAAGAACTATCTAGCTCATGTTGCATTTCAAATTCTGTTTATTCTGCAAAAAAATATTGATTAAACCAGCATTACGTAAAAAATCTTCACTTCTATTGAAGTGCATTAATAAATTCTAAATACAAGAATGCCATTTAGGAATGACTAAAATAACTACAAAGATGCAAGTGGTTATGCATTATTCACCTCTGCACTAAAAGTCAGTGATCACCATCTAGGGCAAAAAAAGCTGCCTCTTTGGGAACAAACTGAAACAAGCATACTGCTTTTCATGCTGTAATGTTACACGGCAGTAATATGCACCTAACAGACTGTCTCTAGATCATTTGCAAACGATAAAACATGAAAAGATTTGCTGCACATAAACAAAAAAAGACAAATGAAGTTACAAACACCATTGRGATTCACACGCTTTCCCAGAAACTGTGCAAAATGAACCTTTGAAACAATAAAGTGTCTAAAAGTAATGTTTTTTTCATAGCTTTTGGATATAATTCATGTTAAACGTGATAAAACTGTCAGCTGTAGCTCAAAGACGCACACCTTTTGAATTTAAATTAGTTTAAAGTTCAGCGTCTTTGTTAATGAGCATCTTAGACTGGTAGGAGGTTTTAGCTGCTTGYGTCGAATATATCTGTGTCCTACTCAAGGTTTTGACTGAATTGGTGCAATTTGGGAAAAGGGATTTATCAAAGAAATTGAGAAGGGGGTCTTGACTTCACTAAGTGGGAGTGTCTTCTTTTGTGGGAGGAGTTAGACCAAGACACGATTGGCAGCTGAGAGGACATGTAGCTCGGTCAAAAAGGCCAGAAAGCACCTATGTTTTTAAATCTAAATGTTAATATTAGTCATAGCTTGAGACAGGAAGGTGCTACTAGCTAGGGCTGGGCGGTATAC
>NW_013952409.1:454622-463306 GCF_001266775.1 Austrofundulus limnaeus | reverse complement strand
GATGGATGGATGGATGGATGGATGAATTGTTGCAGGAACCAAATACAGTTTCCTCAGCCTCAAGAATACAGGTTGAAAGCCGATAACGTGAAGGACCTACAAATAGATTCAAATTTTGCAACCCTAAACGTAAAAAATCCAACAAAAACAAAACCATAACAGCAAATCCAGAACATTATAAAAAACAAAAAGATAGAATTGACCAAGAGTGAAAAAAAAAAAAAAAAAACCAAATTCTACATTATGTAGTTGACTCAGGGTTCTGTTTTAACTTCTGATTCCACTTTTACCATCTGAAATCCTCCAAATCTCATGTTTTTCTTGTCCTACCTACATTCTCCTGCTGCCTGATTCCTCCCTTATTGACCACAGCACATTTTGTCAGGTGATATTTACAGTGAGAACCACTCATGTTACAGAGTGGCTCCTGTGTGAAATTGAACTGGCTTATTTTTTATTTTTTATTATTTTTTTTAGCAGAGCTTTAAAAGAAGACYTGTTTCTCCAGCGCACCACTATTCCATTTTTTTTTCTATCCCTCCCAGGCTTCTGTGAGTGATGAGAATAAACACAGAGACTGAAGGGAAAGAAAGACGCAAGGGAGACTGTTTTGGCTGTGAAGTTTAAATGTTTGCACTTCTTTTGCTTCTTGCTTGCAGAAACACAATTCTTCTCTCGATATCACTTTTACGGAGTTTTTAATGCACTCTTCGTGATGTTAAAAATAGGAATGTGTAGATTGAGAYCATCAAAAGCTGGAGGCAAAACCCTGGCTGCTTATGGCATTACCATGTAGAATATAAGGAAAACAGGCAGATTCAAAAGTATTGCAACAATTTTTCTCCCTTATTGCATCAGTGAACACAGGTAAATATTTATATTATTTAACAATATAAGATTAACCAACATCCATAGAATATAAACGTAAAGCAGCATTTTTGTTTACAAGTTGGTTTTAATTTGAAACTGAATGAAGTGAAAAACCCTTCTGCATAATATTTCRGCTCAGTTATTTTTTCCTAATATTTTAGGGTTATTGCTTGTTCTAAAAGTCACGTTGAGATAAATGTAAAAAAACTCTCAGCATATTCATTAAACTAATAGCTGCTATAAACTAGTCTAAGCAGTTGTAGAGCTTCATAAATAAGCTTGGCCCTAAAGGCAGACAGTTAAAATACAGTATTAACATCTAAGCAAACAGATTTAACACAGTTMTGAGTATATGTAATTTTTATTTGTTTATTTTCCTAAATAATTATGCCTTAGATATGCTGGTGGATAAATGTTGCTTTGGGATTGGCCACCAGCGCAGGTAAAAGGTCAAAAATGGAATAATAAATATGTGTCCCATCACATCCAAACAAGGATTAAGTCCAGAAGTTGTACATGGAGAAATAGGCAAATATAGTGTTTTGACTAAAATGTTTAAAAAAATTGCATTTTGTCAAAATATAATGAACTAATGCCTTATCTATGTATCATTTGAATGAACTGTCTGAAATATAATCATAAAATAAAATTTTGAAGCATTTCTTTGAGCAGTAGCAACAAAAAACCTGATTTTGAGGAAAAACGCCTTAAAATTTTGAGATTTTCACTACTGGGCGGCCAACATTAGAGCCTTACTGTACTGGTTGAGAGATGACGACCCTGTCCCTACTTGGGTAAATCTAGAGAGGAAATCAGTRACGGCGAGCTCTCTCTCTGCTTTGCTTTGCTCCCGGTTACCGTTTAATCAACCCATCTCTACTTATACTGCTAATCCGGTGGTAACTCACACAATAAAAATCTGGAATCAGTGCAGGAGGTTGTTTAAAAGTACAGAATMATTATTGTCTGCTCCAGTATCAAATAACCATATGTTTGCTCCTTCARTAATGGACTCTGTTTTCAATACCTGGAGTTTAAAGGGAATAACTTCTCTAAATGATCTTTATATAGACGGTAAGTTTGCCTCATTTGAACAGTTAGCACAGAAATTTGACATCCATAAGTCACAGTTCTTCAGGTATTTACAACTGAGACATTTTGTAATGTCAAGCTCTGGATGTTTTCCTCTACGCCCCCAACTTCTCTTATAGATGAGATTCTGATGTGTAAGTCTGTAACAAAACGCTCTATGAGCAGAGTTTATTCTCTGCTCAGCTCATTTTCTGACTCCAATTTGGGCAGGTTGGAGATGGACTTGGAGGAATCCATATCAGACACAGTTTGGCAAAAAATTATTCAAAATATATATTCGTCCTCAATGTGTGAAACATGTTACAGTTCAATTCATGGTAGTACATCGTCTACACTGGTCTAAGGACAGATTGTGCAAATTCAAAAAGGACTTGGATCCGTCGTGTGATCGTTGTAAACAATCTCCTGCCACACTTCTGCACACATTCTGGTCCTGTCCAAAGCTACATGGWTACTGGCGAGGCATCTTTGACACCTTTTCAGGACTATTTGGACGAACTGTTCATCCATCACCATTCATCTCTCTCTTTGGGGTGGCTCCAGCAGAAGCTTCCCTCAGTYAACATCAGAGGACGGTGTTAGCTTTCTGCTCTCTACTGGCTAGAAGACTTATTCTTCTTCGATGGAAGGATCCACATCCTCCAGTATATGGTCATTGGTTAAGAGAAGTTATGTCTTACATTCATTTAGAGAAGATTAGATATACTGTTAGGGGATCTGTAAACAAATTCTTTGACATCTGGCAGCCATTTTTATCCTACATGGAAAAAAATTCTGCAGATAACTTTGTGTAAGGTCAAATATTGTTTCTTTGTACACAAACCTGTGTTTTGTTTTGTCTGATATACGAATACAAGATGTATTTATGTTTTGTTAGTAGATCCGGTACAGGTGGGGAGGGATGGAAGGGTTCTCAGTGGTGTGTGTTTTTGTTAGTGGTTTGTTAAAAATAATAAAAGAAAAAACTTTGACAAAAAAATGAGATTTTCCCTGTGAGCTAGCAAAGTTTTCTTTCTTTTCAGCTGAGAAATCTCAATATTCAAATATAATTTGAGGTTTCCTCTTTATAAGGACATCAAAAATTCCTCATTGAAATGACAAAATTAGGATTCAGACCAAATATGTATGTATTATTGTAACCAACAAGACAAATTAAGTCATATTTATGGATTTAATTACAATATCAGCATGATCCAGGTATCAAAATGTAGATTTTAAAGCCAAGAATCTTGAAGTGTAATTAGGTCATTTTGACCAAATTTGACTTAATCCTCATTTCGATTTGACGGGTCACATATTTGAAGAAACATTCAAATACATACTTCAAACTCTTGCATGGAAGCTGAAATACAGATAATATTTGTAAAGGATTCTTAAATCTAGATGAAAAAAACCCCACCACAACCACCTGAGGCTGGATAGAGCTCAAATACAGTAAAAGTGACACAAGYAGACAACAAAAGACATTTGCCTGAAGAATGAGAAACAAAACTCCCCAAACAGAAACAAAAAAGATAATAAAAATGCTGACGCAGAGATGGAATCAATAAGTATCCTCACATAAAACTTTCAAAGCATGTCTGATTTTTAACATTACGAGTTTTGGAGATCAACTGATACATCATGCGCATTTACATTCAACGTTGACCAACCTTCACCTTTGCATGACATTATAAAGGTGTAGGAAAGGTACAAAAAAAGACACTAAAATCAAATGTACCAACATTGAATGGCTATACAATAAAATGCCTCAGACAGGCACTAAAGACAAGGTAGGAAAACATAAAAAAGGCAACGATAACGACAGAGTTGGGAGTAGAGAAAGACGAGGAAAAATGAAACGCACAATCGCGGCGGGTTGAGGGGAGTCCAAGTCTCTGGGGGGTGGGAGTGAGGCGCTGCAACAGTATTAAGTAAGTGATAAATATTCAACAGAAGGCATGCAGGCACTCAGGAGACACCTTGACAGCGCAAACAAATACTTAGTGGGAACATTTTAGCAATGCTACCAACATGTAGCAGAAAACACAGCGGTCCCCGGTCAATTTTACTGACAGCAGACAACAGAGGTAGTCTGAAGGTATGGGGAAGACACAGGTGAAAAATAAGAGCGTGCTGATCGCCAGGGGAGAGATGAGCAAGAGAGGGTGGAGACTGCAGCTGAAACGCTGCGGAGGATTGTTTGTTCACACTGACAGTTTTGAACATTTCTCCAGTACTTTGTCCATAACAMATTTCCTCCCCCCTCAACTCTCTCTTTTCTCAAATCTCTACCAATCGTGCACCAATTCATCTCTTCCTATCGCTATTTTAGCTCTGAAAAGTTCCAGAAAAGCTGAACTGGACCTTCCTGTACCTCTTTCTYAGGAGCAATCCATCAGTCACTGCATGGCCCCGGATGGATTGAGGGTAGAGAGAAAGAGAGAAAGAGAAGGCAGATAAACAAGAATGGAGGAGAGTTTTGTGAGTTAGGTGGGCAGGTCAGAACAGTAAGGCCAGTAAGGAGGAGGCGTCTGCACCCAAGGAAATGAGGTAATATATTGGAGTCAAGTGAATAATGGCCATGTGCACTGGGACAAATTCTCCACCTCAGACTGGTGCGCAGGAGCAAACAGGGACTTTTACTTTTTRGAGGTGCTGAGCAGTTTCCACACAAACTGGTTATGAAATAATATTGCGTACATAAACAAACACTTGGACAATAGGGGGAGTCTTTGTAGCAATTATGTTTAAAAAAATGCAGCCTGCCATGATAACAAATTTTGCTGGACGATAGATTGCCTCAGAAAGTATCCTGATAACAATAATATTTTTGGAGACTACAATCGTGTGGAAGTTTCTGAAATTTACGTACAAAAGTTACGAACTGGCCTGGAGTTTGTGATGAACAACACACAGCTACAGCAACTCGTCTATCCAAGCTAAGCTAAGTTAAGCTAAGCTAATCATTTAGGTGTGGAGTATATACCCTGCTTGGCCAAAAAAAATTAAAAATAAATGTCACCACCTGGATTTAACTCTGGTCTTTGATGTGGGGTTGCTACAGTTGGTCAGGTCTAGGTTCAGCAACAGTTTGTGCTCAAAGAATGAGGTCAGCTGACCTGAATATACCGAATGACCAGGTTATTCCATCAATGGATTTTTTTTCTTCCCTGATGGCACGGCCATATTCCAAGATGACAATGCCAGGATTCATCGGGCTGGAACTGTGAACGAGTGGTTCACGGAGCATGAGACGTTATTTTCACACATGGATTGGCTCCACTGAGTGAGAATCTTTGGGATGTGCTGGAGAAGGCTTTGTGCAGTGGTCAGATTCTACCATCATCAATGTGAGATCTCGGTGAAAAATTAATGCAACACTAGCCTGGTAAAAACCAGACCCTTGTCCTTCACTTTGCTTCGTACGAGGGTCTGGACTCACGGCT
Source organism: Austrofundulus limnaeus (assembly GCF_001266775.1). Classification (NCBI taxonomy): domain Eukaryota; kingdom Metazoa; phylum Chordata; class Actinopteri; order Cyprinodontiformes; family Rivulidae; genus Austrofundulus; species Austrofundulus limnaeus. Next base: position 457,916 of record NW_013952409.1, on the reverse strand, counting down.
ATAGAGAAGTGATTCTTGCTGGAGGTGTGGCCTCTGTTGAAATTTAAAATGATTGGATCGGTTGGCCGCAGCGTATCTCCCTTTGAAGGAGGCTAAGCTAAGAAGCTAACCAGAAATCGCATGCGCTGTAAACAACTCTACTGAGAGGAGAAAAGTACCYAGCCAAACAAGATGACTGTAAATGAGAGCTACTGCTTTGTCTGGCTTCATTCACTTCCTCCACTGCKATTGCTAACTAACTAGCAGAAACTGCGCAGAAAATCGACATCATTCAAAACTCCGCCTTCCGTTTGTTGATTGGCCCAGATAAAATAAACTACAAGCAGACACTGCACAGAAAATCGATGCTCTGTTCTCTGATTGGCCCGTGTGAAAATTCTCCCGAAGAAATCCTTGTCAATGGGAGAAATGCCAGAAGTGAAGCAAAACTAGAATTGAGCTGAACTGCGTAGGAAGGCAAGGGCCAGGCTAATGCAACAATGGATGGAAATAAATCTTGTGGCGTTGCAGAAGTTAACCAAACAATGCCACAGCGTGTGGGGTTTTCTTTTAGTTTTGTTGGCTGGCTGTCAAACGTCACTTGTCACGTGTTGTGACAAGAGCACAAGATTAGAAACAAGTTTTTTGAAATTAAAATAATAAAAAAGTAACCAAATCAAAGCTCTTTCCATGGTAAATGGACGGCACTTATTTAGCACCTTTCTATCCAACGAGGATACTCAAAGCACTTTACACTACAACCTGTGCCCTCATTTACCCATTCACACAGAGCTCTGCTATATCTCTATAAAGCTAATTTAGATAAATCAGACTATAGAGACTAATCAGTGCTTTAACTCACATTCAGAGAACTGATGGGACACATCAGAGGCACTGGGGGTTCAGTGTCTTGCCCAGGGGCCCTTTGATGTGGCGGAAAAGCAGTTTCGCATTGGAAGACGACTCCCCTAACCACTTAGCCACAGCCTCCCCACAAAATACTACAAGCAAATACATTTACACTTATTCTTTACTTTCATATCCCGCACCTTCTGGCACACTGACATTTTATGAAATATTATCAAAACACATTGTAATACAATGAGATGCTGCTTGTTAAAATTCTTACATTTATGGATGGTTCCATGTAGCTGTGATGTACAAGCACCATGCATTTTACCACATTACAGAGGCCTTCAAAATAAAATGTAATGTTATTATTAAAGGCACAGTGTGTAGGATTTGTTGTTGTCAGCGACATCTTGTGGTTGAGTGGTTGAGTCATCCTCCCCGGTCCTCCCCCCACCCCCACCCCCCTGCTTCCAAACGCAAAGGAGTTGCTACGGTGTCTCTCAGGTGTCAAAAACCTTTGATAATTCCAACCGCGATGTCCACCAGCAGCTTCAGGGCTAGTGATGTTTCAAGTGGTAAGATTATGAGCTTTAATAAGTAAAATTATCCCAGCTACAATGACAGACAACAAATATTACATTTATAGTATTACAACTAAAACTGTTTTTGACGCCCCCACCGCAAGTTTGTCCTTCATGAGCCTTCGTAGACAAGATGGCGGCTGCCTGTGGTGGCGACCCGCGACCATGGAGATATTAACAGCTTTTTATAAGGTAAAAATAATAAAACAAGGTCTTTGTCTGCAATGATTAGACATGTTTTTATTATTGTCATTAGTGATTATCTCAATTTCGGCTAAAAGAATTGACAAAATCCTACACACTGTGCCTTTAAAACAGCACACTGTTGAAATTAAATGTATCAAAGAGATTTAGAGCTTTAAGTGAAAAGCATACAGCACATCTAACTTTTGGAGTTCACTTCATGTGTCCCAAATAAGGAAACAACATGTCAGCAGTCCCCATACAGATCCCRAACGTCTGACCATTGAAGCCGTTTCTTTCTTGCTTTCAATTCACAGACCTTTACTCAGGTCCTGGAATGGCACATTAACATTTGGAACACATCCACACATCATCCATTAAACCAATCCCTTTGCCCACGCTCCCTCCTTCTCCTCTCCAAGCACGCTCTTCCCTTTTCCAAAATCATTAATAGAATGTAAATCCCATCACCACCATCACTCGCCATGTCTTTCAACAGATGTTGACAGGCTCCATGTTTTATAGGTCAGCAGTGAAGCGCCCGGGCCGGTTAAAGAGGGGTGAACTCAAAGGCTGCTTGGAAGAACAGAACAGAGAGAAAGATGAGTCGACAAACTGCAATGCGGGGTAGTTTTTTTTATTTTTTCCTTTTCTCTTTTGACAAACCTTCAAAACTTATGTTAGCAACGTTGACAGCAAGCAACACATTCGTCAGACTGTTTGCAGACGGCTTTTAGATGTCCTGTGAGACTGGCTCTGCTGGCTACAAGTAGAAAGGGCGAGAAGACTAGCACTCATGACTGCCCAGCAATAGAACACGAGAGAGAAGCAAAAAAGTAGCAGATACTGTAGAAAACTGGCCGGATGGAAAGACAGATGTCTTGCTGTGCAGAACAAAACTGGAAAAATGTGGACATAGTTGACTATTCAGAAAAAGAAAAAAAAACATATTGAACTAATGAATTTTTGAAGATATTTTGTAAAGAAACCTGTCGTACTCTGGCTTAGCCGCTTCCCAAATTCCAGGGTTACGGAGCAAAACTCTCATATATTTGAAATATTGCAGCCTTTCAACTGGAGTTCCTCTGAACGTGGGCCCAGATCGTTCTTATTTTCAGTGATTACATCCTTCACCAGCCAGAACCCTCTGTACAGGTTTCAGACCTGCTGACAACAGGAAACGTGCTAAGGAACTGAAACCTTTAAACAGAAAATCTTTGCAGAAAATATTCTATACTGAGGAATGAACCAGGAAAAAAAAAACATTCAGTTAAGTGAATGACTGCTTCTTTTTACTTATTCTTCATCTCTGTACACCAAATTAGAACTGAGCATGGGTGATTTAACAAAGGTAATTTGAGAAAATTGGCTGAAATTTGGTCACTACAATATTTTGCTTTTGATAATTTAGGATTTGTGTCTGTTTCATGGAATCAAATATCASCAGAGTGAGTCCCACCTCCACCGTTAGCATCGGTGACAACACGGAGGAGTAAAAATGGTATCAACACAGGGTTCATAGCCGTCATAGCAACTATTTGATTAACAGTAAGCCCAAACGAATCTGTCACAATGTTTTTGTAATACTCAACATTCATGTTAAACAGCTAGATATACACTAGGGCTGTGTATTGGCAAGAATTTGGCGATACAATACATATCATGACAGAGGGGTCACGATACAATATATCCCGATATA
>NW_013952409.1:450514-452962 GCF_001266775.1 Austrofundulus limnaeus | reverse complement strand
AAAGTTGACATTTTAAACCTTAATAAAAAAATCGATACAGGGCTTTAGAATATRSAWACAGTATCGGGAAATGAAATATCGCGATATTTCAGTGTATCGATATTTTCTTACACCCCTAATATACACATCCATCCATTATCTATAACTGCTTCTTTCTTCCAGGGTCACGGTGGACACTGGTGCCCATACACCCTGGACAGGTCGCAAGTTCATCACAAATAATTAGTGTTATTTAATTATTATATATATTTATATAATAAGTAATTTACCAAAGGAAAAAAAAACTGATGGCAAAATCTTAGGAGTATTCATACATTTTGGGCATTAAAGTGAAAGAAAGCACATCTGTGTCTAGAAGAGTGTTCATCAATGTCTGATGGGAGTAACTCGACAAAACTTACCTGAATCAGAAGCTACCTGATGAAAGCTGCTCAGGTTCATTTGACCCACGCCTGACTCATTTATACTGAAGTGAATGTAGTTATGAATTTTTGTCTCATTTTGTTAAAAAAAAATTAAATAAAAAATTTAAATTTTTTTAAAATAAAACATTTTCTTTCGTTTTTGGGAAGGAACCGGGGCCATATCATCCTTATATCATATTATATATTTTGTTTTATATTATATCCTGATACCTGCAAACAATGGGATTTGAGACAGAGTGACAGAACTGACAAAAAAAAAAATAAGCAGCTGCCCCCATTAGGTGTAAATCAATCACAGACAGGAAGCTATTCAGGCTGGCACAGGTAGAGAGGAAATTAGAGAAAACCTAGGAAAACACACTTGTGAACACACACAAACACCCACAAATGAACATGTGCAAAAACCCAAGACATCTCTCACACAGATGTTTTAACTAGTGTTATTGAGACTTGCAGGAAATTGGACAGTCAGGAAGTTGTTGGTTGGAGATTGTTGTGTCGTGGAGGCTGTCTCCTGTTTTAAATAGCAACAAGAAATTGGTTTCCTCTTGATAACACCAGGTCACTGTTGGGGGGTCACCAGTTGCAAATCACCTGCTGTAGTTCTGAATAAATCCTTTATTTTTTGCCTATCCCTCGGTCCTGAGATCCTCATGTTCTGTTGATTGGGAGGTACTATTGAGCTTACCCCAAAAACAGAAAGAAAAATTCTTTAATTGTTTAACAATATATGTGTATGTTCTGTTGTAATACCACAATTCACAAAGCTGACACTGCTACATAAAAAATTTAAGTCACACATTTGGGTTAGAACTAGATTTTACTGCTAAAATTGGGAACAAAATTCTTTATCACTGCTCAAAACCCCATGACAACTTTTATCACTTCAAGACACTTTACAAGATAAAATGCAGACCTGGGAAAAAAGAATAGCAAAAGTGTATTGAAAAGGAGGCAAATCCAGATAATAAGCTCAAATGGAAGCAATTGAACACAATCTTCTAAGATACAGTAGGTGGATCATCACAAAGGAAGCAAGTTTAGCCCAGGTTGCATCGAGAAGAGAATACAGTGTGAAACCAAATCTCCTGCGTGAGTTTCATACATGTTAACCCCTTAAGACAATTACCTTTGTCTTGACCCTCAACAAGAAGCTGGGAGGGGAGGAGATGGCCAAGTTATTTCTTTACAGCCTGTCAGAGACAAATAAATTTGAAGCAATCTGAAAGATTGCRCTARACCTCTGTATACATGCAAAATGGGAGGAAATCTGTGTAGATTTTGGACAATCTGTTAGGGGTATAAAAAATTTGGATTAACTGAAAACCATTTTATTTCCTGATACTGTATTGATTTCTAATTAAGGCTTAAAATGCAAACTTTCATGCCAACGGTTCATTCTTGTGTTGTAATTTAGCCTCCGACTGCTAGTGGACAGCGGTCAGCCAGCCGTTTGGCTCCCCCACCCCTGAGGAGCCTGAGAGTATAACGCTAGCTCAAACGTTAGCGTTGTGAGTAAACATTAGCTCTAATGCTACGTTCACACCAAACGTGTTTTGAGCAGCAAAAAAAAGTTCCCAACGCCTCCAGCTGGACGCACTATGTTCAGACCGGGACACAGAGCAGACGTGCATCTGAAGAGGGAGGAGCATCTTGGTTTTTTTCCCGATCTGTCTCTCGGCGGATGAAATAAAGATAAAATAAAGAAAATGGCTTTGATTTATTTACTAAAGAGCAAGCGAACGTTGCGCACACCAGATAATTAAGTCACCAGATGATTTAGAGGCGGTCTGCATTGAGTGAGAAGTAGTGTTGAGAGCAGCACACAGCTTAAGTTTCACTTTCACTTTGCTCTGTTACTGCCGAGAGCCTGCAGGAGTCATGGGCGGGGTGTGTGGGGTAGGGTGGAGCGTGGGGAGGTGCGCTCTGTGATGAGAATACTTGGCTTAAAGACACGTCCCAATGGCATTCCTGGTCCCAAATGATGTTTCTGGTCCCCACCTGTCGTTTTGCTCCTCAGCAT
>NW_013952409.1:442595-450194 GCF_001266775.1 Austrofundulus limnaeus | reverse complement strand
GGTGTACTGGTTTTTTTTATGTTGGGGGTGCGGCTTATAGTCCGGTGCGGCTTATAGTCCAAAAAATACAGCAAAACAAAGGGAATCACTAACATTACCAGCCAATTCTACGTGAGACAAAGATGCCAGAGGACATGGCAACTTTTATTTGCGAATATTTATGCCCGTACTCGGAAGGGGAAAATGAAGGCTTCTTTCTGATTTAAACACCTTATTGACTTGATTTGTCTAAACTTTAAACTATCTAATTTACACATTTGCCCTAAACCAGTTGTTTATGGTGAAGAGAAAAAAAAAGTAAATTAGTATTTTGCAACACAGTTGAGCTTATTTAATTTTTTAAGGCATTTATAAATCAAAATTGAATTGATTTAGGGAACTGAATTCGATACCCAGCCCTAAAATGCAGTTATTCAGTTCTGGCCTCTTATCTGCTAAGTGACATGTAAGATATAAAATTCACGATAAAGACAGAAATTCTCACTTGTACAGTCAGATGAGTCAGACACTTCATGTTRATAGCAACATTTTTTTTCTCATTCTTGTATGCGATGTGGCTTGTCGAGTGTAGTGAACTCTCAGGGAACATGTATGAGCATATTTCTGTCACTGCTTTTATGACATGAAGAAACATCACATAGACACATGGTTAAAGGGTAATTTTTTATTAACCTTTAACCATGCAATAATAACGACTAGGAACGTGGCTAAAGAACACTGATTGTCGGAGGTCAAATACAATCTTGAAAGGACTATCTGACAGCAGAAATGTCATGTAATAAGTAAATGTAAGTGTAAAGACTTGTTCCTGGTGAGGTTTAAGAGCTTTTCACTGAGCTTTCCTGAGGTGGAGGCAGCAGGTGGGAAAATAATCGGTGTGTGGGAAGGAAAGAATGGTGCTGTACCTGGATGATGTTTCTTGGGGATTTAGTAGCARGTGTGACTCAAAGCAGGGGTTAGCATTTTGATGTTTCTGTAAAGCACAACTTGAAGCGAACCTGTGCAGACATCTCATTTTTTTTTCTTTTACGTATTAGGTTACTTATAAATCCTGAGATCCTCTAAAAGATCATAAAGCTTTGTGTGCAACTTGGTGTTAACACAGTGTTGCACTTACACTTGATTTTAATCAAATCCAAAAAGCTTTTCAAAAGCTTGGAGTAGAGCCACTGCTCCTCTGCATGGAAAGAAGTCATTTGAGGTGGTTCATCTGATTAGGATGCCTCCCTTTAGGGGTGTTCCTGAAATGGTAAGAGACCCTTGGGAAAACCCAGAACTCCCTAGAGGGATWATGTATCCTCTCTGGCCTGGAATTGCCTCAGGGTCCCCCTTTATGATCTGGAAAGTGTTGCTAGGGAGAGGGATGTCTGGGTTTCTCTCCTAGACCTGTTGCCTCTGCAACCAGATTAAGGATAAGCGGCATAAGATGGAGAATTTATAAATTAAAATCTATAAATGGCAATTATATAGTTTAAACTCTTCAATGGGGGCTTCTGAGATCAGACTGTGTCTATCGCAGGTAAAGGACAATAGATTAGTAGTGAAGAGTCAAAATAATTTGTTCTARTGTAAAATCAGCTTATATTCAACAGAATTATCCAGCTGAGTTCTGCTGAACAAGATAAACAAACAACTGAACGTCTYCACTTTWTATTCAGTGACTTTGTTTCTGATTYTCAGACTTTGATGCCTTTCTTCTACCTTTTTCCTTGTGGTTTTTCCAGTGTTTCTGAAATGAACTCCTGATTAAACAGTGAGAGCATTTGCGTTCCCATCTTTGAATGCAGTGAAAGATATATTTATTAAAATAAGGGGCAGAGAAGCAAAGAGAAAACCAGAATACCTCATAGTATGGAAGGTCTTTAAAAGAACTGCCTATTAATAATTAATCAACCATTTTCTTATCTTTTCATCAAGTCCATAAACGTCCGATAGAAAATGAGTAAAAAAAAAAAAGTTAAGGTCCATAGCTTGCTAACAAGAGCATCTGAGTGTAGCGCTCAGGCAGAGGGGAGATTATTCTTCCATGGCTTTTGATGATAGATGGTATCCTCTAAATGCTCTTGTGCTGTGACACTATAGTGGGTCCGAGGCAGATAGAGATAAAGAAGATTAATTTAAAATCTAATTTTCATGCTGTAATTATTATGTATCTCTACACATTTGGAACTGATATACTTAGGGTCTTGCTCACATCTGATATGGCGCAACATCTTCAGGGCAATTTAAAAGCTATCATCTCGCCAAAATCTTTGCTTTATCCTCATCTCTRATCTCGGCTTGTTTTCAAAAACATACCAATATTTGTAATTTTATTAGAATTTGATGAGTCGGGGGTTTTCTTGGACAAGCAACGAAGTTTAGAAATTCTTATTTATTTTTCCTTTCTAAAGGTTTTTTCTTTTATGMTTTTTTTCTTGAGCTCTCCACAGCTGTAAAAGAAACGTCAATGTTTAGTTTTGTCTTGTTTCTTTTAGCATTTTTTTTTATCTTATCCCCACATCTTCATTACGAAATTTCGTCCCCTTTAAATTTCGTTTAAACATTCAGACTGTTTTTGTTGGCATTTGAAATGCTGTGCAGMAAAATGATTCTGAATTCTGTGGACCTGCAAGGTACTTGTGGGTAAGGAAATGTGGGTAAAGGATGTCAAAACAAGTCAGAAACACAAAGTTTTACGTTACCCCACATTCCCCAGTGCTGGCTTCACCAGCCACAAATCAGCTCCATCTCACCGAAAAACGTGTATAACTACTTTATTTTTTTTCCACCTCTCAAAAATGCAGTCACGTCAAAACTCACTTTCACTCAGTTCTATTTCTGTTTGTGAAAGGAAGTGCCCATTTGACACAATGTGATTGACAAAAACCAAATAAATAAATAAAAATAAGTACTTATGATGTCTGTTTTGAAAGGACAGTCAGAAAGTCACGCTCGACAAGAAGAAGAAGAAAAAAAAAACTAAAAAATGCTTTAGGATGCACTCATAAATCCCAGAGGAACATCATCCTCGTCATTCTTTTCTTACCACACACCTCCTGCTATTATTTTCCCACCTGCTGCCACCACCCCAGGAACAAGAAACCCCTTTTCCCTTTTCACGTGTCGTCACCCCCACCTTCCTGAACCATTTGTGAATCACAGTGTGCGCTGTATGAAAAGTGGAACAGAGCATTTCCAAAATGCTCCCTCGCAGCTTCACAGTAAATAGATATATAATTAACATAAAGTGCTTGTAGGGAGGGTAGGAAAGCAGAGATTATGTATTTCTCGCACAAGGAACTGGCTCACTTTCATGATAAGGCACACTGGTATGAGACTGACTTAAAAGCATAATTGGGAATAAAAAAAATAGAAAAAAAAACTTGGGGATGTGAGCGCAGTGCTGAAACCGAGACCATCTCGCGTTGAACAAAAAGGGAAAATGCAGTGTTTTTCTGCACTTAGTCATCTACATGATGACTAAAACACCCTGGAAATCTTCATACAGTCATGCTGTACAGTAGTTAGAAGAATGTAACACTACCAGTGGTAAAGGTTAAAGGGGACCTATTATGCAAAATTCACTTTTTAAAGGTTTTTTTTACCCAACTTTGGGTATGTACTTCTTTTAAAAAAACAGTCCTAGGACCAAACAAATGCACCCAGGGGCATATTTACTATAAGTAAATGTATTTTTAATGTATATTAACGACAAGTTTTATACTTCCGTCATTTTGTGATGTCACAAGCRGTACGACAACCCACCGGAACCTGCGTTCAGCCCCTTACCTAGCAACCCCCGGGTGAGACTCCACCTCCTCAATATAAAAAGCCATCACCGTGTTGTTGTGTAATGTGTAGCTCTTTCACAACAAGCTCCAATAGGGCAATGGGTAGTGTTGGACCAGAGAGTGGCACAGACACTATTTAATTATTTATTTTCATCRGTTATGAACACGTTTTCTCATGTACCTCTATTGTTTAGCTTATTAAAGCCTTGTTAAAGCCTATTTGTTCGAGTTTCTGAAGTATTTTGACCACTGCTGCTCCCTGCTCTGGTAACAGCATGCAGAGTGAGCGCAGAGCASAGAGGATGGAGAGAAAAAAAAAAGCTGTGACCACGACTCTGCCTCTGGGTCTCATATGGTTGTACAACGGAGCTTCTGCTATTATTAGCCATGCTAACGTAAATGCTGGCTTTGGAGGGCGGAGTTAATGTCAACAGATTTTTGGAGGGCGTTACCAACAGAGCTCATTAACATAAACAGCTCTTCTGAACTGAAGTCAGAGCAGGCACAACTAGAAAATGGGAAATTTTATTATCTGAGAATTATTTTGTGKYTTAAAWTGAATGAACATGGTCTGGATAGCCCACAGACATTCCATAAAAATTTCTAGGACCCACAATTGGTCTCCTTTAAGCAAAACTTGATGTTTCTCAGCTACGCTACCTTTAAACAAGAGTCCCAGATGTAACCGAACCACCCACACAACCGGCAGCTTCGGTATGCATAACATACACAATCATAAACAATTTACTGTCCCTTAATGGGATTTGATCTAAGTTGCATAAGGCAGTGTTCTTGGCTGACATGTTGGAATCCAGAGGTTTGCATTACCTCACTCATGCCGTAAGACTGAAAATATACATCGGAGCCACTGGGATTGTAAAGCAATCCTATGGAGGCTGGGCATCTAACTGAAACAGCAGAAACAAACCCTCCTCCTTCATTCTGCGTATATGCAGACTCCTCAATCCATCTTGTGTTCTGCCCTCCCAGTGGATATATTCTGTGTTACACGGTTAGAAAAACCTATACAAAAACACACACATCCACAGAAGCATCTTTGTTTTCAGCTGGGGTCTTTGGACTTCCTGTGTACTTCAGGATGTGTTTGTACAGATGCACACTCTGGGTATTTTGTGTGTGCTCTCTTATTTCTTTTCACCCTGATGAGAGCTGTAGGAGTAAATGGAAAGCAAAATGAGATATGATGTAGCAATTCTCCTATTTTTTTTTTTCAGAAGAAAAAGTTCAATTTACGTTTGAAATAAATTACTACCAGTTCAGAAAACAAATTCAGTTTTACCTAGATAATTAGAAAGTGCCGCAAGAAAGCCAAAAGATGCCATAATTTAGTCATGCATTAAAATAAAAACAAAATAATAATAAAGTGAATGAAGTCTATGGAATCTTTGAAAGTATGTACCCAGAATCTGAATTCTGACCTACTGTCACCATGTCCTGCTCTGTTTTTGGCTACTATCAGCCGAATAAAAGAGCCAGAACAAACTATATTCTAAGTTGAAAAAGCTAAAACTACTGTTAGAGGTAAAAGAAACAAGTAGCTAGCTAAAAAATTAAGTATGGCATAAAATATATAACGTAAAATTATCAAAAGGCTAGATGCCAAATGTAGCAAAGAACTATCTAAAAGCAAAAAAGAACAAAGGCTAAACGTAGCAAAACGCTATTTAAATGAAGACAAAGCCTAGCAAAATGCTAAGCATAATGTGATGTTAGCTGAAACTGAAAATAACAGTAGCTAATTAAATGCTAAATGTAGCTAATTGTTTGTAGAACTAGCTAAATGCTAAAAGCAGTAAAAGTATTMTTAAAAGAATGCTAAAAAGTGTCAAAAGGCTAGCTATATGCTAAACGTAGCAAAGAACTATCTAAAAGCTAAAAAACTAAAGGCTGAAGGCTAAACGTATTAAAATACTATTTAAATGAAGACAAAGGCTAGCTAAAAGCTAAACGTTATCTGAGACATTTAGCTAAAACTGAAAGAAGCAGCAGCTAATTAAAAGCTAAATGTAGCAAAACAATTGGTAAATGTTAAATGTAGTTTGTAAAAGCTAGCTAAATGCTAAAAGCAGTAAAGAATAGTTWAAAAAGYKYGCAAAACWAAATATTAAAAGGCTAGCTAGATGAGAAAAGTATATAAAAGCCATTAAAGAAAAAAGAAAGAATGTACCCAGGCCTTTCATGTCAGGGTTTTAAARTAAGATTATCTTMTGAAGCATATTTATAAAATAAATTTACCTCCCAGAATATTTTTTCTTCTCTGTGTACAGAAGTTCAATGAAATCTTGTGAAGTTTCAGCTCACACTTGCTGTAATATAGAAAATTCGGAARGCTTCAGAGACATTTTAACAACACTGAAAATGTAGAAAGAGGGTACTACACATTGAGAATCATCCCATTACACAATTTAACACCATGCATCCTACGCAGCAGACTGGAAAATTAGAGTCCTCTATATTGAGCACCTCAACCCTAAAGTGGTAAATCGGATGCTGCCACATGCTGCCGGGTTTTCTCCACATATCACAGTGCGTGTCATTGGAAGTGAAGGCAAGCCACTGGCAAGAAGCGAAGAATTACAGCACTTTGCCTTTAATAGACTCTGCTGGTGACTATGCTAACAGCTACACCTTTGAGCTGCCCAGTCACTGAGAGAGGGGCTATGACAGGCATGAAATGCTACCACTGGGACAAACAAAGCTACCGAGACAGTTAGAGTCAGTTAAAGACGGTGAGAGTGACACGAAGCACACAATACCTTTGAAAGTGCTGCACTGAATAAACTGATGTTTGGGCTGTGGAAGACTGAGCAGTGCACAGGAGGTTCTGACTGTCTGAGACCCAAGGTTTTCTAAGGACAGGGGACCACTATGAGCCCAAATGGCTGACAACTTGTACTTTTTTCCATTCTAGTATGGCTTCAATCAAAATTATGTAGTGTCTGGTTTGATATTTGAAATACGGAAACAGATTGAAGAAGATGGAGATGAAGGCCCAAAAAGTATACTGTTTGGGAATATGTTCAAGTGAGGGCTGCTTCAACGTGTTTGGATGCTGAACATAAAGACTGTGTTTGTACAATACATCTGAAGACAAGACACCCTCCCCCCCCACACACACCAACAGCTGTGTCCACCTATACATATGGGGACATTCCATTAACTTCCATTAATTTCTACAGCCTAACCCTGACCCCTTACCCTCAAACTAACCTCACAGGTACCTACCTGACCCTAAACCTAACCTGAACTCAATTCACGCCATGATCCTAAACCTAACCCCCATCCCACCAATGGCATTTAAACTAAATGGGGACTCAGCTTAAGTCCCCATATGCACCCACATTAGGGTTGGGCGATATTAGTAAAAAAAATAATCACGATTAATTGTGGTATTTAGCCAATAACGATTAATTTGACAATTAATCCCTTGGAGTCCCTGGACATGTCCTAGTCAAATGACCGATTTAGTGGGAAAGATTTGCTTTTTGTAAAATTCGGTTCCAAATTGTGTCAAAATTACAGACTCCAGGCTATACATCACTTTTTAAATTGTGTTGATAGATAAGTCAATTACAGAACTTTTTTTTTAATGTTCGTCATATTTGAAGCGGAGGGGAGCATCGAGTGTGGGTGGCATTCGTATTAATCGTCAAGTGCCAAAAAAATAATCGATTAATGTTTTTCTGGCGATTAATTGCACACGATATGATTATGCTGAACCCTACCCCACTTGTATGTGTTTTGTCTTAAAATGGTCCTCATATGTCACGAAAAAACCCATCCCCACACACACACACACACACAC
>NW_013952409.1:438370-441015 GCF_001266775.1 Austrofundulus limnaeus | reverse complement strand
ACACACACACACACACACACACACACACACACACACACACACACACACACACACACACACACACACACAGAATGACCATCCTACTACAGGGTTTCCCCCAGTGTTGTATTACACTGGTGGGCTTCCAGGCTTTACTGCAGATTATTCTTCGGTGGTGTTCGGGCGGCTCACATATTCTTCTTTGTTGGTATTCCGGCAGGTCACCTGCAGGTTTGGGTTGGCAGACTGAGTATGGAACCGAGGAATCAAAAATTTTAAATTCGAACGATTCCAGCAGAATCAACGCATTAGTCCCAGTTCCAATCAATACCCTACCCTAACACTAAAGGTGGTTTTCCAAATTTGATACAATCCAACCATAATTTAATAAGTTGCATAGACTGTGAAGTGTAGTGGGATTGTGACTGAATGGCGGGTGCCTTCTCAGCAGATCACTCTAATCTGATTAACTGATGGTACTGCCAAAGGAGTTAAAACTGCATACCTAATTCACTTTTTTTTCCCAGTCTAACCTTGAGTGTACACCACTTCTCTTTGAATGTACCCATCTTTTACGAGTACCATTCGTTAAAACCTGTCCACGCAGGTTTTTACAAATAGTGCAGGAATTTAAACTTGTCCTGCACACATTGCAAGCAAAACTTGATGACTRTACCTTTTATTTTCTGTCTCGTAGTGTTCTTTCTGCTAATTTGGCCCTGAAAAAACAGCACGCAGGCAGGGATCAAACCTGAGAGTAATAAACAAGAAAGGTGTACAAAGAATGAAATCAGGGATTTTTTTTTTTCTTATTGCACAGCACTGACCTTGAGCAGAATAAAATCAAAACGTATTGTCTGGAAGACCCCTCCATGTTTCGAAATCTTTTGCTGTCTTCTTTTGTATTAAACAGAAAGGAACAGCAACACAAAGGAAGGCAAGAAAGGAAAATCAATGACTGTGCCAGGATAAAAAAGAAAAGAAAAAAAAAGTTGATGACAATGGACAATATGCTGCTCCTCTGACTTAATAAAAAGTTAAAGAGGCGAGTGAATTATACATGACTATATGGAAAGACATCAGCCTGCACATCCATAAAATTGTCAGCTGTGTATTAACGATTCCCTTTGTCGAACTCTGTCCCAGCACACGCCAGCCTCCACTGCGATCATCTGTGCACATTTGGCAGCACGTCTTCAAACACGGCAATGCAAGAGGTTCTCCTTCATTTATCATTCTCCAAATAAGCTCTACAAAGGGGATACGGTGAAGGGGGGGAAAAAAGTGATGGAGGCAGCAGTGGGAGCTCTTCTTGGCACGCACTCCAATAGCGATACCAATTGTACGAATTCAAATATTTATACTGCTCCTTCTGAGACTAAAGAGCGGCTCTGTATGTGAGCGAATTATAAATCCCAGCAGAACATGTGATCTGATAGTTAAGCAGGTGATTAATATTTATTCTGCATATATGGCGTCTTGCGTCGTCACCTTTTCTACYCGGTGTTGTTGGGAAAGACAAAGAAAACAAACCATTCTGACCTTCGCTTTATGACGTCCGGTGTTGCTTTTCGTGACGCGGCTTCTCGCCTTTCTCGTTATTTACACGCAGCCGCCCCGCTGCGCAGCATTGCGYGCTTCAACGAGGGCACGCAAAAAAAAAGGGACAAGAGAGCACAGGGCTGGCTCCGAGACCCCCCGGGGGGATGATGTATGTGTGAAAACGTCAGCCTGGTCTGGGAGGCTGACATCGCCACAGAGGTAATTAGATACTTAGATGTCATGTTCAACAAGCTCCCTCTCTTACTCCTTTAGCTTTTTCCAGCTCTCCCCCTCKCTGCTTCTTGGTTCCTCTGTCCGCCTCCTTCATCTTCTCACATAGCTAATTTGGCCCATTTGGACACAAGAGATACAAAAGGGGAAAAAGTAGTACCAGAAAAACGATGCTCTATTTTTTTTACTAGTGTATGTATTGAAATTATGCAGGACTCAGACTCAAATTGAACCATATTTGTAAGCTCTTCAACTCAGTGTAGATCCAAAACGCAAATCTAATTGTATTGACAGGAGTTATGAAAACCTAAAGCCTGTCATCATAAATTCTACTCGGGATCAGATCCTTGTCAAAAACATCAGTCCARGTTAGAAGTCAATTCGATGTGTTTGCAACTCAAATGGTCAGGCCTTCATTCTGTTTCTCAGTCACATACTCATTCCCCCTCCACTAAGTCTCTGAGGAATGATTACTGTTTACAGCTCAGTCYGATTTTCCCTAATTATTAGCTTTTGTTTCAGGCTGTTTTTCAGGCTTATAATTATCTTAGAAAGCATTAAAGTGGTCAATGATTCTGGACAATTTGTTTCTGCAGAATTCCAAATGGATTCGTTGTGAAACGAGTAGCATTAGTCAGCAGAATTTGGCTGATTGCTTGATTCAAGTAGCTGGCAAACTTCAGGCCAGACTCCGTAGATGGTTTGGTAAAAAGAAATGAAAAAAATAAATAAATAAACAAGCAATGGAACTTTAAATCTGTATTCTGTCATAACAGGATGACCTTTTATACCAGGGGTCCCCAAACTTTTTCCTGTAAGGGCCACATAACTTTTCCCTTCTCTGGTGGGGGGGCGGAGACAGTTTGTAACAGAAAAAGTGTGACTATTGCAGG
>NW_013952409.1:417430-438107 GCF_001266775.1 Austrofundulus limnaeus | reverse complement strand
GGCTGGCAGGAAAGTTGACATTTTAAACCTTAATAAAAAATCGATACAGGGCTTTAGAATATCGATACAGTATCGGGACATGAAATATCGCAATATTTCGGTATATCAATATTTTCTTACATCCCTAGTCACGTTATATGCGTGTATGAATGAAATAGTTACTAACTAATAATAGTTAATAATGAAAATAGTTCATAACTGAGGAACATTTTATCGTAAAAGTCCAACTTTATAATCAAATATAAATACACATACAGTATATGAAAAAAAAAAACTAAATGCTCTCTGGTATTGTTCTGGGGGCTGGACCAAATGGGGAGGTGGGCCGTAGTTTGGGGACCACTGTTTTATACAGAACAAGTGAGAAGAAAAGATGAGTGTAGGTCAGAGGTCATCAGCAAAGTGGAATGCTACATAAACGTTCCACATTTAATACGGTTGAAAACCCAAACCATGGCACACTGCAAAAACCAAGTCTTACAATCTTARATCCAACCAAAAAGTATTARTGATCTTGTTTTGAGGCTGATAAACTAAGCAAGGCCAGAATYTGTCAGATTATTAATCTTGTTAGGTTGGAAACTTTTCTTATTTCAAGGGGTCTTAAGGCTCCAGCATGCTGCTGCAGAACTGCCGAAATCATACCAAACTGTCGCAGTTTTGTGAAGAAAATTGCATCACTCCTGTTCGTATTGTCGGCATTTCTTGTCGCAACCCGCAGGTRGAACTTTTCACCCCCTCCACATGAGAACACATACATGTATGGTGTGATTGATCAGAAGTTCATGGGAGTGTTTTTGTTTGTGCTGATGATGCTGCATTTGCTTCAACCACTCGTTTCAAAATAAAGGGAAGAAAAAAGCGATCGCTTCCAGAGAGCCGACTGCTGTACCAGGAAGCAYRGATTTTAAAAGTTTTAGTCAAATGGCCAAAAACTCATAAATGGGGATAAAACAAACATTTTTCATGGTGGAATCTGACTGATAAAAACTTTGTAGCTTAATCCGGAACCAGTTTGAGGACAAACAACGTCGAGCGAGCCGCGGACTTTTTTTTCCCTCGCATTGGACTCCCCCAAGAAGGAATCCCACGCAGTGACGTGTGCTGCAGCGGGAGGGGTTTCCCAGGAGCTCGGCTCGGGGTGTTTCAGGAACTATGAAAGGCATGTGCGAAAACGAACGCCGAACAACCACGTGACGGCGCGTCGACCGGTCAGCTGCCAAGCGACCATGCTGCAGGCTTTCGAAAGTGCATCTGTCATCCTGTCCTGACAGATTATTTCACTTAATTTGAGGAGATTCAAGCTATAATCTAGTATTTCTTAACTTGGCTAATTTTTGCAGTGCGTTGGTCCTGATTTTACAGTGCACCCAATCATGAGACACTGTACAGTTTTCCATTAGCCARCAATGGAATAAAGACTCATTTAAGTCATGTTTTCTTCTTTAAGAGATCTACAGGCTTTTATTACTTTAATCATTACAGTTAATAAGTTCCAACTCATTAGGAACAGTTATAAAGACTTTCCTCTGCTGCAGAACAATCTGAGCAACAAACGTCCTTCTATTCTGTGTCTGCATTTGATGCCCACTTCGTGAAACATGACAAACATCCCCACATTTTTCATCCTTTAAAAATGATCATTTACACACACACCCCCAAACACACACAAATGCACACACGCTTTGCTACTAATTTTAGGCTTCATAGCAGACATTCACCTGGTTGATTATAGAGTGTATAGAAATCCCTGAGCTGCACTTTCATCATCAAGGATTAGAATTACCAAATCACACATTTGCATCACTGCATAGATATTTCATTTGTTTTGTCTAATCCATTAACTTGTCAGATCAGACGTCTCAGAATTGGAAAATGTTCTCCTTTACTGTGGTGAATTTGAGCGTACAGAAATGATCCGCCTCAATCCCTTGTACATTTCTTTGCACAGACAGTGAATCATTTCCCCAGCCTCGGGGAAAGGTGTAATGGAGGCCTGGTAAAAGATAATGTAATTTGCAATAGATAATAAATAATGAATAGTCAGGACCCAACTAAAGTATACGGGAGGAAATATTATCTGGTGTTTTAACTGTAGGCTTGGTAAGTGATAAAGTGGATCTATCCCCAGTTAATACTGCTGTCTAGCCTGTGGGCAAAAAGCATTAAAACAAGCCAAAGAGTGAATGGTYTAAAACGCTCCAAGCCAAAAGGAAAATATAAAACCTTCAAACCTTCTGTCTTTTTCTTTAGTATAAACATGACGTTAGAGAGTTGAAGTGTCACCACCAGAACAAAAGAATGGGCAAACAAAACACACCCAGAATTTTTGTTTTTCCTTTCTTTTGGAAATCTAGACCAAAATTACTGGATGCATCATCTCCATAAAAACCAAAAATAAAAGTCATCCCACAGTTCTGACTTATTGCCTTCCTTTCCATCCTGATTCAACAGACTATTCGTCGTCTCTCCCACGTCAATCCTCAGCACAGGCTTATYTTTCAGCATCTCACAGGAGTCAGTTATCCGGCGTGTCTTTCATCTTGCTGAGGTTGGTCGGAGAGATGAGAGTCTGGGATAACAATGGTTGCAGGGGTGGGCCCAGGTCAACAATGACTGACTGCAGGATTTAGGATTTGTGACAAGGTTAGAGCCCACTGTCCGAGCAGACTAACTCCAGCTCTCATTTTTTGCMCCTTTTCTACAGTAATCCCTGTGTTACTTTCTGCTTAAACTGATGGATATGAGTCAGGGGAGGAGAGGAGGGAGTAGGGCAGCAGAGGTATCCGTTTTAGTTTTTTTGGACATTTATCCCTGTTGACCATCAATCAAAACACATCCACCTCATCCTCTTTGTTCCTGACCAACCGTAGCCCTCTTAATCAGAAGTTATTTTATTATCTTTATCCAGSAAATTCTTCTCTTCGTCAGTCTTTGACAGTTTTTCCAATCATAACAAGTCTACGTTTTGTCTAAACAATGGAAGGACAATATAGCCTGAAAGCTATGGAGTTCTTCCCTTGTAAAATTAGGGGAAAAAACACATATTCATTTGATTCAGTTTTGAGTTTTCAATTGCCTAATGCCAATGATAATTGCCGGTTTCCAATGACTGTGCATTCATTTATATGTGCTAGCAAAATACATCAAGACAATTGAAACTCCCAGAAAGTAACCATTGCATCTAAAACATTACCTCTCCAAGTCCAGTTCAAGATGGCACCACAGAACAATTTGTGTCATTTACCTTCAAAGTAAAAATGTCAATGTTTAAATAAAATAAAAATGCTAAATAAAACAATGTAACCTGAATAATAGAACAAAATCAGAGATTCTGGGTTATTTTTTATTTTTTTTGGCTGATACCCCAATTTTCAGTTTTTGAATACCTCTGACCTGCCGATACCTATTTTCTTTCAATGAACTGACCCATACACAGTCATACACATTAAAGATTATCTGCTGTCTAATTACAAATATAACCTCAAAGAAACCGTCTACTGGCAACAAGCACCGTTACCAAGTAAAGCGTAGCTATTAGTGGTTCTAAAAATGATGATAGATGATAGATGGCTTTACCTAACTTGTATATTTGGTCATTTCAGTGTATTTGTGATTCAGGTTGTAGGAGATAAAAATCAACGTTGGAGACAAAACGTAAGCGAAAAAAACTAAATATTGTTTAGAATTTAACTTAAATTTATTTATGACTGTAAATATTTGACTAGAACCACATAATCACAACATTTTTACTACATGTAAAAAAAACAATCTAATTTAAAATGTAATTGTTTTATTTAAGATGAGAATTCACTGAACATTATAATTTAGAACCATTCATTTTTGCTACATTGAGGTTTATGTGATCTTCTACACATGGTTCCTGAGAAATAAACAAACAAAAAAAAATTAGTTATGTGGAAAGGAATTGTTCTGAAATCCTCCTTTTTCATCCAAGCTTGGAACTGGCAGTGTCCTTACGAGACACTCAATCAGAGCTATTTGGGTTGTTTTATGTCGTTTTTGTTGTATTTTTAAGCCTTTTTTCTTATTATTTTCAGAGCCAGTAACAAATAACAGTAAAGTATTTTATTTTATGCCACTACTATTTAACAATCTTTGTAAATATGCTTTTACTTGACAWTATTACCAATATAAATGGACCAAAAAGAGACAGAAAAAGCTGTCGTTGGCAGGTGAATGTTGAGTTTGTCTCTTCTAACTGCAGCTGACAGAGCTTTGGGATGGTGGAGGGGGYTTTATCCGCTGCTGAATGATTGGTGCAGCCCATAAAAGTCTCCAAARATACCAGAAAAAGTATCTAGATTTGACTCTAGTTGGTTAAAAACGGTGCTAGAAAGGTTTGAAAACMGACTAAATTTAGCGAGAAAGTCGCTTCACAACAGTGACCACATTTCGTTGGTGTGTTCATAAACCAGAAAAAAAAACAACAAAACCCATCAGATTTGTTAGAACTGACCATTACTGACTAAAAACAATTAGATTTTTTTTGTTCGGATGGTTTCCAGTTCAAGCCAATCAAGGTGAAAACTGGCCGATACCAGTTTCAGGCCGATCGCTCGGTGGATCCTTAAATAAAATACAAATAATTTCTAGAACAGCTCCTGCTGATTCCAACATAGCATACACATTGTTATATCTATTCCTTTTTAATCCATTTCTATGATGAGATAAGTGGTAAACCAGAGTTTCCTAATCCTAGTTCCATGTAATTACACAAAAACAACTCCAAAAGAGAGTGAGGGCAGTCCAGTCCAGATATATTTTTGGTCATGGGTAATTTTCTGTATTCCAAGGCCTGGATTCAAACACTGCAGGGCCTTGTTCCAGACCACTGAGGGATGCCTAATAGAGAAAAAATTTAACTGTGGCATTTATCGAAACTTTGCGCCGCATAAAGCAAATACCTAAAATAAACCATGAGCTCAGAACTAAATAGCTGCCTGACCTTACCATGATTCATCTTAATTCATTA
The DNA here is from genome assembly GCF_001266775.1 of Austrofundulus limnaeus. Classification (NCBI taxonomy): domain Eukaryota; kingdom Metazoa; phylum Chordata; class Actinopteri; order Cyprinodontiformes; family Rivulidae; genus Austrofundulus; species Austrofundulus limnaeus. The sequence goes on along the minus strand of NW_013952409.1, from coordinate 433,111 downwards.
GACATACAACGGAAAATAAAGTCAAAGAAAAAGAGCTGTGCATTACCTTAACGGCCCAGAAAACAATTACTCGGGATTTAATAACTTTCCACCGCAGCTTGAAAAATGTGTTTAAAAAAAGAGGCAGGGGTGTGAAGAGACCAGCGTTAACTGCAGCGCAGRCATCAAAAGCTGTGCACTTACTTCACTCTGTTGCAGGCCCAGACAGAATCCTGCTTGTGTCCTCTAAAGCTCCACCGGCCTTGTTGTTGATGACAATATTGTCCTGGCTCATGGCCAGTTTTTACCYAACAAAATGAAGCCATTTGTTCTGACTTGACAGACTCCAGACTCCAGTTGAAAACAAGTAACAAAAACGACCCACTGGCCCCAACCTCACACAACTACAGGACCATCTTGTGTGGTTTGATCTTTACTGAAAGATCTCAGTCATCCGGCAATGGGCGAGCAGTCTTCCTCTGCTTTTTATACATCCTGTTTGGCAATAAATAAAAGGAGCACATGAACAATCACAAAAAAATACAGCATAGACACACACTGACAGTCTGTATTATCACTGAGGTAACACTTTACTAAAGTCATGCTCGCTGACCAACACAACCTGCGCTTGCTTGTAGTGCTGGGCGGTATACTGTTTTGTACCGAAAACTGGTTTTTATTTTTGTTATGATATGACTTTTCTGAATACCGGTGTAAATAGCCTGAGCACGTGCGGAACGTTTTGTCGCGGCCGCCAGTGAACTGTTTCCCCGGGGACACGTTTCCTCGCAGCACTGCTAAGCGCATTAGCATGCTAACGTTATTGTTTGAACAACTGGCGGCGGGTGGTGTGTTTCAGCCGCTTATATGGTCTGAAGTAAAAAAATAAAAAAAAAATCCCATTTTCACTACTTTACCGCCCAGCACTACTTGCTTGATATGTTCAACTTCAAAGAAAAATAATGTTCTGACTGAATCACGCATGAAATATGAGCAAGATGAAGACTGCTATGTTCAGGGTGATTTTTGCTGCATATAGTTTAACACAACAGAWATGAAACAAACACATTTTTTAAGTTCTTCGTACAACCTAAGTATTGTGTGGGTGTGTGTTCCATATTAACCCAATGATACATCCACTCTAATTCAAAATGTCATATAGCACGCATGCAGAATCAAACAGACTTAAACTAAGATTGCATTAGAGAAACACTTAACTATAAGGCTGCACTGTAAAAAATAACTTGTAAGATTTACGTGAGAAAATCCTGTAAACGATTTATACTAACGTTTGGTAAGCAAATTTAAATGCTACAAATTCATGTAATATTTAATCTCATCTTTAACTAGTAAAAGTTATTAAGAATATAGTTAAAGGTTTGTGAATAAATCAGGTAAATTTTACTTAATTTGCTCAATTAAATCTTGTAACATATACTTGATCAAATTAAGTACAATTTACTTGATTTGCATCAACTAACTCACTCATTCTTTAGCAACAAACTGTTGAGTAACATGTTTCACCACCATGATTCATAACGGCTTAAAAAAAGAATGATGAGGAGTGAAAAAAAAAAAGAGTGCAACAGTTCGAGAGAAAATTGTCATTTTTTTGTCTTGGTGTTTATTGTAACTAGGTAAAACTAAATCAAAATTAATCAATAATTATCTATATCAACCGATATGAAAAGCTTATATTGTGATGRATTTTTCAGCCATATCACCCAAGTGTTTTTTCTCACGATCATCCTTTCTACACAGCCCAGCACCTTTACCGTGTACATAAACACATCATCATTCATTTTTCTTAACCAAAATGTTTTATTGTAAGGTTATGACTAAAACACAAAACAAAAATAAAAAGTGTTGATACTACATTTAACATGCAATGAAAGCAACCCCTCTAAAATTTAGGTGTTAAATTTGTGTTGTAAAAATATCTTTTGGCCGTTTTTTTTTTCCTTGTGGGAAGATATTAGAATACCTGCAGAAGCGCAATACCTCCTATTAATTTGCAGTGATGCTTTTTAAAAGTCAAATTTAATGGCACATACTAATGACCCAGGTTGTATGAGTTGGATGACTTCCAGGACTCTATAACCTTGTAACAAAAGAAAACTTTTTTTTACAGAATATTTACAGGAAAAAAAATCCATCTGGTTTATTGGATCAGAATTGATTTCAGCTTTCACAATTATTGTCATAARYGTTGAGGAAGAGTTGTAACMAAAAAAAGTGATTTAATGCCTAAGRCAGGGCTATTCAACTGGTGGCCCYRGGGCCACATCCGGCCCGCGAGTGARCAAAGTCCGGCCCGCCAATTTGTTCTTTCATCTCTTAAGCCCAAACCCCCAGTTTTCTAATTTAATTACTCTACATTCTTTTACTTAAACATAGACATATTTGGTATCTACAGAAACATCAGAATCCTGGCTACAAGCTGGTTAAAACCATTTATATGCACACCCAAGACAGTTAAAACTACAAACAGGATGAAAGTGAAAAAAAATTGGTTTAAAAATTTGGCAAGTCAGAGATGTCAAAATATTATTTGTGTCTAATAGGAGGCATAATATGTTCTTTTTGCTTTTGATATTGTTTTATTATCACTACTTTTATAGGGTTCTGTTTGTTCATGATTCAATATATCAAAATAAACTATTTCAAAAGGTAACAGATCTTTGTAATACTTGGTTTATTTACATGATGACTTTAATTGCTGGATGTTCGGCCCCTCGGCTGTTGACRTACAATAATTGTGGCCCCTGGAGAAATTTAGTTGAATAGCCCTGGCCTAAGTGTTSTCTTTGAGAARTGAACAATGTGATCTAATAAAATGCAAATCTTGTTGCTTTAACCAAAATTCACATCTGTAAATCCCAAGGTGGCATATACTCTATAACAGTGGTTCCCAAACGTTTTATCTTCTGACCCACAAAGTATCCATGGCAAAAACTACCAGTCTGAGTACACGAACTTCATTAATAACCCTAAAAACACAGGCTTTTTGACWATCTAAACAGCTTGTACACAAATGTAAAGATGTCCTGATGCATCTCAGTAATCCAGGTAAAAAAATCAAAAAGAAATAAAAATTGTATAGGTCTTCTGGACGGGTTCTTCTCTAATGAAACGTTTCGTCTCTCCTCCAAGAGACTTCTTCAGTCTGAGAGTTTCAGGCAAAATTCAGGCTTTTAAGCACTGCCTCCATGTGACTGATACTCACATCACATGGCTATCGTTGACACCTAATTAACACCTATTGTTAACAGGGGATGGAGTGATACTGGCAATAGCAGCACTGTAGGAGGGGGACAACTGAAAACGGAGGCCTCCACCTCTGTTTAATGATGGACGGTCTTTCTTCACAAAAATGGCTTCTTTTATTCCTCTCTCAAGGAGTAAAAGGAACGTTGGTTTGAGAGAGGAGTAAAAGAAGCCATTTTGTGAAGAAAGACCGTCCATCATTAAACAGAGGTGGAGGCCTCCGTTTTCAGTTGTCCCCCTCCCACAGTGCTGCTATTGCCAGTATCACTCCAACCCCTGTTAACAATAGATGTTAATTAGGTGTTAACAATAGCCATGTGATGTGAGTATCAGTCACATTGAGGCAGTGCTTAAAAGCCTGAATTTTGCCTGAAACTCTCAGACTGAAGAAGTCTCTTGGAGGAGAGACGAAATGTTTCATTAGAGAAGAACCCGTCCAGAAGACCTATACATTTTTTTTCTTTTTGACAAATGTAAAGACTTATTTATACTTATTTTGTGTTTTTGTAATAATTATATGGAAAATATAACATCAGCAATTACTTTATTACCTTTAAATTGATTTCTGGAGATTATCCAAGGTGCTTCATGACCCATAATTGGGTCCCAAACCCAACTTTGGGAACCAAAGTGCACTGGTTCCCAAACTTTTCAGCTTTTGACCCACAAAATAACAGTAGCAGAGACCTGTGCCCCAGCTATTTTTGGATGATAAACATTTGTATCAGGTCAACAAAACATGGGCATAGCAACAATATTTTTTATACTACATTTATCCATTTTAAATATACTAACCTCGCTCCTTTGTAACAACTAAGGCAAAAATGTAATTAATTCAGAAAATCTTTTCAGGACCCCACCTTGATGTTTCGCGACCCCACTTTGGGTCCCGACTCCAACTTTGGGAAACACTGCTCTACAACAAAATATCCTTTAAAAATGTTTAATTTACAAAATAAGATTAATTTTGAGAACTGCCAATGACACAGACATTAAATATATTTTTTGTCCTTACAGAACGCACAAAATAACATGAAAGACAAAGTAAAATAATGTCAAGACGACTCCATCCTCTCTACTTCCTTTAACTCCCTGAAGGATTGCCTTCCATCTGCAATCAGCTGCAAAGCAAGAGGCACTTAAAAATACCAACTGTTAACTCTCAACTTCTTTCCCTTARACACACAAACATCTTCTGTTACTTAAACAGATTTATTTACATTTTGCTTCCACACAGCAGCTTGTTTACATCTGTTTCTCTTCATTTGCTTCCTCCCGTTTTGTCCCCCCACTCTTCCCTTTTTCTTCTAACATGTACAAGATTATTTACACARCCCTGTGTACCCTTCCTGATCCCTTTTTTGAAAACCATTTAATTAGAAAAGCCTGGGAGGCTTGCATGCCCCCACCCCCACCCTCATGACTTCTGCTCCACACACAACCTACTAAAGGTTTTTTTCCCCCTTTAATACCAACTCTTCACTCCTTTTCAACTGCATCGTCTGTCTCCCCGTGCTTGCTAATTAGACTGGAAAAAAGAAAAAGTGTGGTGGCGCGTTCCGGTAAACAACACAACAGGTGTAAGGGCATTAATATTCCCTTCGGTTTTATTCACAAACTGCGTCACAGGTAAAAAGGAGACAGCAGGGACAGGCAGCCATGTGAGAAACCAGAGCAAGAGAGTCAAAACGACAAGGAAGCAACATCCCACGTGCTGAATCGGATAACATGGTTTTCTATTAATTAACGGAAATACATCTGAAGAAACACACAATGTTAACTGGTTCAGGAGACTTGGGGAGAGGACACATGCTCATTAAAAACAGGGTTTGATAAAAAAAAAATACTGTATATACATGTAAAAAAAAAAGAAGGTAAACGCAGTGGGCTACCACTGGTCATCATCGCCAACAAGATTACCCCAGACTTTTAGGGGTCATCCCATCGGTGACATCTTTTTTTTTACTTTAAAGAGTTTTGCAGTTTTTTTTCTTACAGAGTTACAAAGAAGATCTGCAAGCTAACAAGTTCATATCACCATCTGTAAAGAAAAGATACCATCAAAGTTGCTTTGCTTCTGATTTGTTACAGACACGGCGGGAAGCTGGCAAACTTAAAAAAAAGTTCGAACCTGAATCTTTTTCTCTGAACTTTCGTAGTTCACAGAAAGGAAATTTTTTTGCTGCATGATTAGGACCACATGGCATGTCCTCTCTTCTGTTGTTTGTCTTGTCTTTGGATGTGACCTATAGAGTACTGCTTTTAAATCTTCCGTTCAGACATGAATACACACAGAGAACATCGGGGGGGGGGGGGGGGGTCACCCGTCTGGGCCTTTTTAAACATACCCTGACCTGCCATCGCCGCTACATCCATTTAAGTAAATAAAGCAGCACTTAGAGGCTTCGAGATGCAAAATAATTTGAAATGCTTTTTTCCCCTTGCTTCATTGTTTAATTTATTTTTTACTCATGAAAAATACAGATTTCAAGTATTATCCAGGAACTCAYTGTTAATGTAACCCATAAATTTGTGCCTTTTCTTTGAAGAGTTTGACACTTCAATACAAGTATGTTACACCCAAAAATTCACCAGTATTCTAAGTATATTACACCTTTCATTTTACCAGATAAAATCCACTGAGATGAAAATCTTTGGCTAAGAACAGTGTTATAACAATTGATCAGTCTTTAAATTTAAGTCGTTAAACACCATGGTTAAGAAAATACAAGCAATAAAATTAAAGATTAGGGRTGTGTATTGGCAAGAATTTGGCGATACGATACATATCATGACAGAGGGGTCACGATACGATATATCCCGATATATTGCGATACTATAAGCAAGGCGATATATTGCGATTTTTTTGTCCATAAATTCTATTAAATATAAACCTCTTACAGGGGAAAAAACGAAAAACCAAAATTTATTGTCTCATAAAATTCTAATATCACATAGACATACTTTTGATACATTTAGCTGTGTTCTGCTTTGTATGGGTTTTATTTTATTTGTTTCATATTTCATCCATGTTTTCAATTATTAGACTAAATTCGACAATAAATAGTTTGAAAATATATTTTTTGCAGCTTTTAGTTTTTAATATTAATTTACAATATGGTCACCCAACACTTAACAATAGCCTCTACCTCAAGAGGTAGAGGAGCCAAATGGCTGGTTCACTGCTGCCAAGTAGTGGTCAAGAGGCTGAACTACAACATAAAAATGAATGGCTGGCAGGAAAGTTGACATTTTAAACCTTAATAAAAAAATCGATACAGGGCTTTAGAATATCGATACGGTATCGGGAAACGAAATATCGCGATATTTCAGTGTATCGATATTTTCTTACAACCCTATTAAAGATTAGTTTACAAAAGCCAACAAATGAACAGGTAATGGTTAAAAACAGGCATTGATCGATAATCTTACAAACACTATCTTTTGCATTTGAACTGTAGGATCTGAAAGAGATGAGTCCAGACAGTTTCAGATCTGTCTGTTGGGCATTCCACATCGAAAGGGCAGCAAAGCTGAACGCTCTTTTCCCTAACTCAGTTCTGACATGTGGAACCAACAGGAGGACAACATTGTTAAAGCGTAGGGCATAGCGGCTGCTAGTTCTTTAAAAAAAAGGTGTCTAAATAAGATAGGACTAGAGGGGCCTTGTAGATTAGAGTTATCCAGTGTGTATCTGCGTGCAGAGAGACCAGCCAGATTTAACATACAGCTCACTGGGTTTTCTGACTGGAACTAGTGATGAATCCCAGAGATGTCAAGCTTGATTTTAAAAATTAATTCAAAAAGATAATTCTACAAAACTATTCAGGAAGGTCATTTTAACCACAAGTCACCACTGAAACCAACTTCCATCGACAGCTGCAAGAACATTCGAAGCCCAGAAAGTTGCTAGTTGTAACTTTTATTTGCATAAATTACATTAGTCAAATTGGAAAACTGGAGAAGAAAAAAATAAGAGGGGTGCCAGAGGCACCCAAGTTGGTTTAGATAGAAAGACTTATTAAATTTGTTTCGCTCTCTCTCACTTCTCATTAAACTTGGTATTACAAAGTTAGGCTAATGAAGGTGAGGGCATTGTATACAGCTTCATCTGGTGTGTGGGAGTGTTTCGTGTACTGACAAGTCCTTGTCAGCTGAACTCATAGGAATAACAGGCTCTTGTCACAGGCCGTGAAAGGGCGCTCATGCTACGCGACCAAACTCTCACCAATCCAATGTCCATAAAGTGACTTAGACAAGGACTAATGACAGCAGGGACAGTAAAACACTGCAGCCCACACGCTGTTAATTGGCTTAGAGCAGACAGTTGACATGGCTGATTCGGCAGCTAAAGGTGTAGACTCCAGGACATGGTAGCTTAGTCACGCAGTGTACATTTAAAAGTCAAAAACCAGACTGCTACTTTCCACCCTGATGCTAATGAGCTTAAGAGCTTTGCATCATTGTGCAAAGCTTTTGTTTATTATCTTACGTGGACCATTCCATCCCTGCCTTTGTGTAACTCAAGAAATAATGTAAGCTTTATAACACGTACTTTGATCATCTAAACAAGAATTGTCAACACATTTACAGTAAGTATCAAAAAGAAAAAAAAATGAGTAGGTCCTCTGGATGGGTTCTTCTTTAGGGAAACGTTTCGTCTCTCCTCCAAGAGACTTCTTCAGTAGGGTTGGGCGATATTGGCAAAAAAATTAATCACAATTAATTGTGGTATTTAGCCATTAACGATTAATTTGACGATTAATGCCCTGGAGTCCCTGGACACCCTTATGTCCTGGTCACATGACTAATTTAGTTGGAAAGATTTGCTCTTCATTAAAAATCTGTTCCCAACTGTCAAAGTTACAGACAGGCTATACTTTCGGGCTATACWTCAAATTTTAAATTGTGTTGCTGGATAAATAAATTTCAGAATTTATTAATTTTTTTATGTTCGTTATATTTGAAGTGGAGAGGAGCACCGAGTGGACTGACCGGGGAAATATCTAGTCAGTCTTCCTGGTGACATTAATCGTATTAATTGTCAAGTGCCAAAAAAATAATCGATTAATGTTTTTCTGACGATTAATTGCACACAATACGATTATACCCAACCCTATTCTTCAGTCTGATGAGTTTCAGGTGAACTCAGCCTTATAAGCACTGCCTCCACATGAACAAACAGGTTAGTCACATGCAAAAGAGGGCCATCGCCTAACAATAGGCTTMATTAGCTCRATTTAYTCACATGCAAAAGAGGGCCATCGCCTAACAATAGGCTTGACCCTCTATGAATAGAGCTAATCAAGTCTATTAGGCGATGGCCCTCTTTTGCATGTGACTAACCTGTTTGTCCATGTGGAGGCAGTGCTTATAAGGCTGAGTTCACCCGAAACTCATCAGWCTGAAGAAGTCTCTTAGAGAGACGAAACGTTTCATTAAAGAAGAACCCATCCAGAGGACCTACTTATTTTTTCTTTTTGAAATTTTCTACCTGGATTACTGAGATGCATCAGGACACTTTCAAATATATTTTTCTTGTCATGCAGGAGACAAAACATTAAATTTATTTCCTTTACTCAAATGGAATAAAAAAGTGTAATTGAAACAGGCTCTTGATATATATGCTGCACTCACTGCAGCTTTTAACAATCCGCATTGCTGTTGAGGAAATAAAAATCATGGCGCCTAACTGTATAATAAATTTGACTCTATAACGGGTCATGGTTAGCTGGTGCCTATTTCCAGCAGTCACTGTGCGAGAGGAGGTGTAATCCCTGGAGGTGTGACAAGGCCGACAAGGCCACAGAGGGACAGGAAAAAACTTTTTACACTCTCACTCACACCTAGGGACAATTTGGAGTTACCACATAACCTAACATGCATGTTTTTTTGGTAGGTGGGAGCTCACCGTAGTACCCGGGGAAAAACTCATGCATGCAAAAAGACATACGTGTCAACCCCTCCGGACTTTTACCTGAATCTTAAGCTACAGAAATCTGTAATTTACGTGATACAGGGGGGTCGGCTTTAAGCAGACTGTCGGCTGCAGAACATGGTGGAGATAACAGCGTCTGCAGCACAGAGGAGCAGAGGACCACAGGACAGGGAATGTACTTTTTAGGGCCAGAGCAGGTTTTTTAATTTTATTTATTGTTTTTTACGTTCCTCACACTATGAGACATCAAATAAATTTAAAGCAGAGGTTTTTTTTAAATCTGTGACATTTTTCTATATGTGCAAATACCTGCAAAATGGAGGTAAATCCGTGTAATTTACGTACGATCTGTACGACTTCATATGCATGTAAGGAGAACACAAAGTACAAAAACATCATTATGGAATTACGCAACATATTCATCTGATTTTTTTCCCTTCCATCCCAAATTCACAACTTTTCAAGACTTAAAAGTAGGTTCACAACTGATTAAAACATTTGTCATTTCCAGATTTCCAATGAGGGTTGGGCAAAACCATATCGTGAACAATTAATCATCAGAAAAACGTCACAGTCTTCAGACTAACCTTTTCCTCTCTTTGAGCTTCCCTCCTCTCTCTGAAAAGGCTCTGACTGCAGCTCGAGCCACCTGCGCGCAGGTCGGGTCAAAAAAACAAAATCCCAGTTCCATCTCAGTCAGCTGTAGCTCCACGTTTTAATGTCACCTCATCGTTTTCATTCAAAGACACAAAGATGACTAAACACTAAACTACACTAACTATAAAATCTATACATCATAAATCTGTCAAATCTCATTGCTCAGTCCTGATCTTGCCGTCTTTTCATTACTGCTGAATTTTACTCATCTTTTGCATCTTATTATTTTCTTCTTCCAGTAGATGTTTTGGCACTTAAATAATTTCAAGGTGGGGATGAGATCAGAGGGTAGAGCAGGGGTGGGCAATCCTGGTCCTGGAGGGCCGCAGCCCTGCATGTTTTATTTTTCCTCTGCTCAAACACACCTGATTTGAATGAATGGGTGATTATCAGGCTTCTGCAGTACGGAGGACCAAAACTGACATAATAAAAAATAAAAGCGGAAATATATAAATTGACTAATAAATAAAATAAAATCCGTTAAAAATGCACCAATTAATTTTAAAACAGCAAACGTTCCCTCATGTTCTATCATTTAAATGACCTTTCATATTTGTTTTTCCAACTTAGATCCAACAAATAATATATTTTTGCAAAAATATGTAAAATGTAAATTATGTGCAAAAATATATTATTAGTTGGAACTAAGTTGGAAAAATAAATATGAAGGTCAATTAAATTATAAAAAGTGAGATAAAGCTCTCCTTTTTTAATTTAATTGGCACATTTTTAATTGAATTTATTCATTGGTCCCATTTAGATATTTCTGCTTTTTTTTCTAGTTATGTCAGTGTCAGTCCTCCATACTGAAGAACTTGGTCATTCAATGTCTGAATCAGGTGTGTTGGAGCAGGGAAAATCATAAAACCTGTCGGGCTGCGGCCCTCGAGGACCAGGATTGCCCACCCCTGGGGTAGAATGAGGGGTTTTCCATGTATCTACCCATCTCCCACTGCCTCTTGCTGAATCCTGCTTCTTATATGACTAACATTGAAAAAAGTTCAGTAAATTATTTATCATTAATCTGGTTTTACATGGCCTATCAACACAATTTAAAAATTGGTCTATAGCTTGAAGTCTCTACTTTAAGAAGTTCAACCAGATTCTTGAGAGAGCATAACTTTCCGTGCCATGTCCAGGAACTTCAAGAGATTAATCGTCATATTAATCATTGACTAAATGTCACAATTAATCATGATTCGTTTTTTTAACAATATCACCCAACCGTATTTCTAACAGTTTAGTGCTCAAATAAATAGATTTTTTTCCTCTTTAAAGTCAAATTCTTGTTAAATGCAATGCACCGTGGTAACAAAAATGCAGTCATCCCGATGCTATTTTACCAAAACGAGGGCTCACTAGCTTCTAACGGCTGAACCAGAAAACCAATTCACATATCAGTTCTCGCCATCAGCCTCTGATTTACTGGAAACGGCTGCCAAATGGATCTAAATCCTGATAGCTCTCACTTTGCCAAACCTATAGCTTTGACTGCTACTCACAGCCGGAAGCATAATGGATAGGGAAAAAAGGGAAATAAAACAGCATCCACTTATTGTTTGTGCGGGAAAGAGTGCTGATTACTGCAATAGGAGGAAACATTTATTGGGATTCAATCTGTTGATTTATTCATGTCGGTTCTGCAACTGACAGAGACGAGCCCGATTGGAAGGGGCAGGTGGCGTAGCTCTTTCCCTTTGTATTGGATAATTTTATTTAAGTCTTTCATTTTGTAAGTGACTTGGAAAACACACGCCTGCTGATGGCCATTATTGCCAAGTTCAATACAGCAATCATTGCTGGAAAAATGGCAAACTTTCATTTCATCGTGCACCTCTGAATCTCAATGCCACGGGGGCCGTTTGAAGATGCGAGATTTAATCAACGAATGGCGAGGCAAGTAGAAGTCTCATCCTAATCAGAGCTGAGAGAGTTATTATATTCACGCTGTTTTTGCTCGACAATAATTTCACATCCAAGCCAACCTCTTCCTGTGCAGCTTTTTTTTTTTGCAAGGGGGGCAAACTAGAGTGCTAGTAAAGAGCCCACCTTAGGGTCACCAATCATGTTGAGGACTTATACATAACTCTGTCATTTCCTGACACCACTCACTTCAAATGGGAGAGGAATGGCGGACATAAATCGCAACCATGGGCCGCCCAATCAATATGCCGCCCAGCTGACTGATGTGTCATTTGTCATATGAGGAATGCTTACTTTCCAGTACCTACAGTACATAAGATGTGACCAAACTTCGGCACTTTTTTTCCTCTGTAGATTTCCAATCCATTCATGAAGCCATAGTCATAGATCCGACTAACATTTTGTTCACGATAGAATACTTTCAGCACGTTAATTTGGTCAGTTTTGATTGCTTTTATCTCCCATGGATCTTCATTGCGCTCTGAGCTTTTCTTAAGTAGAACGTTGATTGAAATTCTACCAAGACAACAACCATGAAGGGAGAAATAATTAAGAGCTTCATTCATGTATGTGATTATCTGGCACTCAAGCTTAGGGAAAAGGATTCAGTACAATGGACAGTTTTTCTAAAACTTTACCGTCCTAGGTTCTTTCATCAGGGATGTAAATTACCGGTTTAAGATTAGTTTTGTAACAAGACAGCGGCTACAGACGTACCAACAATACAATGTATCAAAAAACGAAAATGCTTTAAAGCAAAAGACAACTCTAAGGGTAGTCATAACTCACATCAGTAGACAGGCAATTATGGGATATCATTAAAAGACATGCAAGAGAGAGATAGAGAGAGAGATAGAGAGAGAGAAAAGAAGGGTTTTGTTGTTTTTATTGAATGGCATGGTGAGAACAGACCAGCAGCCTTTAGGGAAACAAATTAAACTGAGTGTTCTTTTTTTTTGAGTGGTCAGTGAAGGTATTCCATAATTGCTTCCACTTTCTGTGGGTTACAGAAGTTAAATGCCCTGCACATTTATCCTGTTTAATCTATTAATGCAGCTTAATAATTGATATGCAGCCTCTTTGGCCGTGCTCTTGGCCCATAATCAATTAGTAATTTTAATGAGTGGGCCACGGAGCCAGATGAGATGGTTCACTGAGAGGTTTATGGAACCAGGTGCTGCAGATAATAACAAATGCAGCTCGACTGTGACCCTTAAAAGATTTGAGATATTATTTAAGTTCTGAATTTCTAATCTGACTAAAAATTTCGTAATGCGATATTAAAATTTCATCCCCAAAGTGACAAAAGCTTTAATAGCCGACAGGAGGATGACTCAGGGATGTGTACCCTAAACCCTGTAGGAAACTGCCTAACATATACGCAAACCCAAACACAAATATTCTCTGCGACCAAACTAACATTAATTACTCAAAAGCTGATTCTTGTCGAGGCCCTCGCTCATTATTTACTGCATATCACCAGCTGCCGCTGAGTCTTTCTGAAAGGTTAATGAAGAACGGAGCAACATGAGGGCCTCCCAAACCTCCTGCCAGTCCTCTGGTACGGTGTGCATCCGTATACATGTTTGTGTGAGTGCAGCTCGTCAGACACGTATGCCTGCCATTTCTTAATTATTGATAATGAAGCCCGTGGAGACTGCAGTGAAAGATGAAGGGGAAATGGCAACTGTTGCAGTCAGACATAATAACAGAACAAGTCATGATGGCGCCATAATGAGAACAATTACGCGAGTATACCCTCGACAACCACAACAATACGACGCATTCTGCCTTTTTTTTGTAAGCCTGTTACGGTATGATCTTTCCTTCCTTGATCGGAAACAACTTCCACCCCCCCCCCCTTCCCTAAACCACTTTATCCCCACCCCTTCATCATCACCAAAGTTTCCACAACTTAAAAACTATATTCAGGCATGTTTTCCTCTCTGCTGATTATATAGAATTCTTGTCGCATTGTCATCCCAGCAGAAGCCATGAATAATTCTGACAGCCTTTTGGAGGCGTTATGATTACAAACTCGGAAAACACAAAAGGAATGTGTGCACAAACACTACACCCTTTTGTGCCACATCAACCAATTCCTGTGACCTTCCCATCCTCGAAGAGACAGTTTTACATCCTGACTCTCATTAAATCTCCTGGGGGTTTTAGGGCCATMATAAAGCAAACAAATGGCTCGTAATCACAGCAGTAATAACCAGTGGGGTGGTCATTAGAGATGCTATTTTCCCCATATGGGATGCCTCAGCGAGAGCTAGGGACCCTTCCCTTATTGTGCCAGAGTGACTTATTGTCTCTGGCAGCACAGTGACAGATTGTCCTTGCCTGTGTGGACAGAAGGAGGGACTTATCCGCACTGGCTGGCCACCCGCTTGACATCCACGCCAGCGTTTGCGATGAAAAGCTGCAAAACTGTGATTAAATCTAAAACCAGTTACTTTAACTCCCTCTCATGATGGCGTTTAAGAAATAATTTCAAAGCAAGGGTCGTGGAGTTAGTGCCTGATCTCCGAGTCACGGCACAACCAATTAGAAGCGGCATGAATTAAATGCGGTTCAAGCCATTCGCCGTGTTAAAAGAACCGAGGTGACTGTTTGGTACGACTGCAGCTGAACCTTTAAAACTCCAGTCAGAGAGTTGGAACAGAAATGCTCGTTGGACTACAATGGAGGGATCAGCCATTTGAAATTTGTATTTTTGTAACTGCTGTGGGTTAGCTGACTTGTTTTGGAGCTGCTTTCCACCACAGTAACATTGCAAAATAGGGTTGAACCGATCTAAGYAACCTCGGTATTTCTCAACAGACAAGGAAAATTCATTTTCTGGGATTTAAGTGACTGATTTAGACAGACATTTAAAAAAAAATACCATCGTAAGACAAGTTTAAAGAAACAGAGATAATTAATTCTGCTCAAAGAACTGTGAACATTTATGAGTTTTGATCATTTCTAGTAGGGGGCAAAAACTAAATTCACACTAGAATTTCTTTGCTGTGAATAGTGTTTGAACTATGATCATTCTGCACATTAGAGCTTCTCATAACGTAATAGACTAAGGCAAGTAAGTGGTTCTAATGGAAACTAAACCTGTTCTTTAGACATTTTACTTTAATAAGCAGGCAAGCATCTAAATTACCAGAAAAAAACAGACATCAAACACTTAAAACACCAGGAAAGTGTTTGGTTCTTCCAGTAATGATCCAACATAATGCAGGAAAAAAACTGCTTTCTTGACTAAAAGTTTACAAGAATGAATATTGTCATGTTTTAATGTTTGCCACTGTTTGTTTACTTAATTTCTAATTTAGGTGTTGCTAATTGCTATCTCTCATTGATTGCACATAAAAAGGTCCAAATGACTCTCTAGAGCAGTGGTTCCCAAACATTTTAACTTCTGACCCACAAAATATCCATGGCAAAAACTTGTGACCCCAAATACTACTGGTCTGAGTACAAGAACTTTGTTAATAATGCTAAAAACACAGGCTTTTTGACAATCTAAACAGCTTATACACAGATATGAATACTTATTTATACTTATTTTGTGTTTTTGTAATAATTATATGGAAAATATTACATCAGCAATTATTTTATTACCCTTTAAATTGATTTCTGGAGATTATCCGAGGTGCTTCATGACCCATAATTGGGTCCCAAGCCCAACTTTGGGAACCAAAGTGCACTGGTTCCAAAACTTTTCAGTTTTTGACCCACAAAATATCAGCAGCAGAGACCTGAGCCCCCAACTATTTTTGGATGATAAACATTTGTATCAGTTCAACTAAACATGGGCCAGTCACAATATTTTTATATTACATTTATCCATTTTAAATATACTAACCTCACTCATTTGTAACAACTAAGGCAAAAATGTAATTAATTCAGAAAATCTTTTC
>NW_013952409.1:400714-416056 GCF_001266775.1 Austrofundulus limnaeus | reverse complement strand
TACCCTTTAAATTGATTTCTGGAGATTATCCGAGGTGCTTCATGACCCATAATTGGGTCTCAAGCCCAGCTTTGGTGCAGTGGTTCCCAAACTTTTCAGCTTTTGACCCACAAAATAACAGTAGCAGAGACCTGTGCCCCCAACTATTTTTGGATGATAAACATTTGTATCAGGTCAACTAAACATGGGCACAGTAACAATATTTTTATACTACATTTATCCATTTTAAATATACTAACCTCACTCATTTGTAACAACTAAGGCAAAAATGTAATTAATTCAGAAAATCTTTTCTGGACCCCACCTTGATGTTTTGGGACCCAACTTTGGGTCCCGATCCCAACTTTGGGAAACACTGCTCTAGAGCCACTTGTAGTGTCAGAATTCACTAAATGCATGCATGATAATAAAAAGACTCTTACCTTCATTTGCAACCATTCACAGGAAACAAGACCAGGATGAAGACAAGAAAACAGAGAAAGGGAGAAATATATTAGACATTGTGATGACTGATGTAACCCAAACCACATTTGTTCTTTCTTATTAAACAATTTAACATCATTAAGTGAAATATTTAAAGCACAGCACTCACAGCTATTTCATGTTGATAACCAAAGCAAGCAATGAGCTGAGATGAAAAACAAAAACTACAAAATAAAARGTGACAAAATATATTCAGCCCAAGTAATTGTGCTTGTACTTTGAACCCTTTATTTCTTTCAAGTGGTCCAGGAGATATTTCGCTAACAGACACAATTGTTGCCAAGGTTTTAAACCAAGATATCACACAATGCATTAAGCTCCAAGTACTGTATGGATGTATGGATGACTCAGCTGCTCCCACAATAGGTCACATCAATTTCTGTAAAATTTGCCGAGTCAGACATTTTTGTGTTTGCGAATGTTGCTGCAGATGTACATCCAATCATTTTATAAAGGTTTTCTAAAAAAAAAAACATTCAACGTGAAAATATAGACACACAGGAATGTTGCTGTGCTTACTGGCTTTATGTTAAGTGTTTCGAAGGCACGTGGATTTATTCTGACAGACTGGAGCATGCACCGCCTTTTGACAAACAATTTTTTCAACTTATGGCTCTTCTATGGATCTATTATCTGCAGAAGAATCAAAAGAGGGATCAGTAAAGCAAGGAAGGAAGAATATCTAAGGATGAAAAAGAAACCAAAGGAGGCTGAGAGGGTGGAGAGAAGTATGAAAGGACGAGCTGAAGAGGATTTAAAGAGGAAAGAGAGATGTTCTTTCATCTTGTCAGCTTGAAAAAAAAAACCTGACTCCCATCGTACTGCAAATTGAAACAGTGAGAAATAAGGCCAACCCATACTTCTAATCTAAAACCAACCATGGGCTCAGTGCAACAACAAAAAGAATGCCAAGGAGTGAAGACATCAAGGTGTGTGTGTGTGTGTGTGTACAAATAGGAACCATTTTCCAGACAAACACAGCCTTGTGGCGGCCCAATGCTCCTTATGGATACCAAAGTCTGGTCCCCATGGGTCCCCACTTTTGGTAGTGGGATTAGGTGTATTTTGCTACAATGCGGAAACTATTTTCCAGAAAAAGGCAGCCTCTTCACTGTAATAAATTGCAAGTCAGTTAAACTTGCAAATGAATTCCACCTGCTGCCTTAAAGGCACGTCAACTCAACTTGAGGAATACCGTTTCAACTCAGAAGTTAAAGTTTAAAATGTTGATTGCGCTACATTGTTTCTGTTGTCAACAGTTTTTTTTCAAGTTGTCAAAGTTGATTTAACTGTTAATCACTAGTTGTTTTAACTTAAGACTGTGAGTTGAAACAATATTAAACATCAACATAATAAACTTTCCTTAGCTAGTTGACCAAAAACACATTTCTGCATCATAGTAACTCACTATTTTCAGTTAAAATTATGTGACTTTACATTTTAAGTTAAGACTATTTAAATTCCAAATTAGTTTCAACTTACATGATACATGAGAACACACTGAATGCTTGCATAAATTTCAACACTTATTAATAAAAAAAAATGCTTAAACACAATACAATCTTAACACGTCTTCACAAAAACAAACAAAAAAATATTGGAAGCTTTTTAGATATACAGTTTACATACTGTAATGTTAATGATTAAATCAAAGAAATATACAACCTTCATGAGTATTGGGGACCGAATGCGCATCGTGGGGATCAATGCCAAGTCCCCACAGGTACAGATGTTAATTTCGGGTGTGGCGTTCGGTTTAGGACCAAGATGTGAATTGAGTTTTGGTAAGGTTTAGGGTCAGGTAGGTACCTGTGAGGTTAATTTTAGGGTAAACGGTCAAGGTTAGGCTACAAAATTACCAGAAAATGAATGGAAGTCAATCCACAGTCCCCACAGGGATATAAAAAAAAACCTGTGTGTGTTTGCTGGTGGTTGGGTTGGTCGAAACAAAACAAAAACAACAAATCTCTGGGAAAAATAAAACGAGATTAAAAGTTTGTTCTAAATCAGGGACCATCAGATGGTGGTCTGTGGGCCATGGYGACTTGGGCGGGTGGGGGAGGGGGTAAAGTGGAGGTGGCACACACCGACAGTTCAGATACAAACAATGTGAGAGGGGGAAACATGTCCTGGTCCTTAAGATGTGTTGTAATTTGTCAGTTTTTGTAAGACTTTTCCCCCCTTTCGTCTTACCACGCTCACTTAGAGACGCAGGCAAAACAACCAGACTTTTCATTTAAAGACAACAACAAAAACAATACTGAGAAARTATTTTAGCCAACATCAAAGTATGATAAATACCATCTTTGTGTGACATTAAAAAGATGGATGCCAATATATAAAACTGACGGAGCTTAGTTAAAACAAAAGTAGCTTTCAAAAGTCTATAAAACAAAGCAGCTTCCAGCTACTCTGCTTCTGAGCATCAAAATAAAATGCCTCGTTTGCTAATTAAAAACAAATGCTGTGTATAAATGTATAATATATATTTGAATAATGGATGACTATTTCCCTCAGACACTAAACACCATCAGACTGGATTGCTGTGAGGCTTTTATTATTATTATTATTTTAAATGTATTTTCTACTTCAAAGCCCAGCCTCCACAGAGTTTGCTCAAAAAAAAAAATCTGCCCTCTGAGCAAATGCTGTTGGTGACCTCTGCTCTGAAGAGAGCTTTATGTAGTTTTGATTTGAGAGGTGAGCTAAGCTTTAAATGTTTTCTCTGTTCAGACGGTATCAGATGTGTTGCCGTTCTCCTGTTTTTATAAAACCATGTCAGACTGAACTGCATCTCACATATTAACATCCATTTCCCCCTGAATCACACATGCCAAGCTTTTTACATTATTTCACCTCAGCTTATACAAGACTAAATTTATCTTCAGTCCAAAACTAAGTCAAAATCCGACTATCTTCCAGCAAAACAGCGAACAACAAAACCATTCCGGTAAAATAAAAGCCTTACGTTTCCCCTCATGTATTATGCATGCACCATAGTTTTTAATTTTCTCTGTCAGCTTAAGTGATTACAGTGCATCAGTGCTGGCCATGCAGAAAATAGGGAAACAGTACTACTTCTAAGGCATTAACTCAACTATTACCAAGTGCATATGTTTTTCTGCAAATGATGCAAATGATTTGCTGTTGAGGAAAAAAGCGCAATTTCTTTTCCTGACAGTGGTGTCTGTGGTTGGGTCAGAGGGGCTAGTCTATCAGAGAGTAAGTGGAACAACCTGGGCTGTAAAGAAGGCCTCTTTACTCCATTCCAAAGCTCCAGCCAATGAAGCACTCGGCCAATTTCCCTCATGGTGGCAATCTGGCTTTATTGATCCAATTTTTATGATGGTGGTCCATGTCTACTATGTCCAACAAACTCTCTACAAAARGGGGGACTTTGCTCTCCTGAATGCATAGAAAAGCTTTGTTATTTCTCTTTTTTACCCAGAGTGATTTAAAAGTACTTGGGCAGCCGGAAACAAGGAAAAAGCTTTGGGTTCTGTTCTTATTCAGCAAAGTCTCTTTTGCTAATTACTTGTAAGAGGTCAAAGTCTTGAAAAATCCTTTCGACACTGCACACTTTTTTTGCTCTTTAATCATTAAATTCCTAATAAATGTGCTCGACTAATTGGAGCATCTAGTGAGGTGCATCTCTGGCCTCATTTAGCAAAATGATCCTTGTGCAGTATTTTAAAGTTTGAGCTCTTGAACATTCTTGATCGTTTTTGGTAAATGGTGCAGCTGACCAATCCTGTTTTAAACAAGCCAACTTTATTTTTTATTTTTATGGATTTGGTTAGCTGGTCTCTTAATAAATTTTTGGAACAAAGTTTTTTTTCTTCCATGGGAGAACATGTCAAAGGTGGGACCTCTGTTCTGCTCTGTTCTGGATGTATATTTGGATTCCGATCACCGGATTCTACAGATTGGCTTGGTGGTCTCCTGGTGTTCTACAAACAGCATCAGGGGATTTTCATTTCCTGGCTGCCTGACGAATATGAAGGATTGCCGTTCTATCAGCACTCAGACTTTTGCCTTGAGCGAGCTGTACTTGGTCTGCAAGCAGTTCTGCTGAGGGTCAAGGGCCGGCTGTGGTCTGTACAATGACAATAAAGGTATATCTTATCTTATCTTAGTATTGGATGATATTCTGATTTGCTCCAATATCTGATTTATAAATCTACTGGAAAACAATCACACAAGCTTGTTGTTGCATTGAGGCACATTATAAATCCATCCATCCATTCATTTTTTTTGACCCACTTCTTTATTTTAGGGTCACAGGTAGTGCTGGGCGGTATACTGGTTTGTACCGAATACCGGTTTTTATTTTTGTTATGATACGAATTTTCTGAATACCGACATACTGGCTTAAATAGCCTGAACACGTGCAGAACGTTTTGTCGCGGCCGTCAGTGAACTGTTTCCTGGGGGACACTTTTCCTTGCGGCACCGCTACGTGCATTAGCATGCTAATGTTATTGTTGGAGCAGCTAGTTGCAGTGGCGGGTGGCGATTCTGCTGCTTATATTGACTGACATTTTTTAAAAAATCACGTTTTCACCATCGCTGAATGTAGTAAACACCTCTTCGGTGACATGCACTGTTATTAATGCTCGATTAGTTAATATGGAGACGTTATGCTGATGGAGACTTAACGTGGTTCTATTGTGAAAAGCCCGAGGGAAGTAGTTTGTAGTGGAATTGGAATTGACTGGTGTGCAAGGTGAGTCGTGCTGATAAGCTTTATTAAATAACATAAAACAATAAACCCAATAATCTTTTCTTAACCCTCCTCCTTCACAACGGACCAAAATGTGTGACTACTGTCTCTGACCACCAGTCAGAGAAAAGAAACATAGGAGGGAAACAGAGACACAGAGGTACAGTAAAAAAGTCAATAAGCAGGGTTTGTTCATTTTATTATCAGCTGACCTGTGATGAAAAGAAAAATACCGTGAAACGGGTGTAAATGTTGAAAATACCGTCATAGAAAATTTGGGTCATATCGCCCAGCTCTAGTCACAGGTTTCACTAATGCCCATGTCCAGCAGTCACTGTGCGAAGGGCGGGGTACATCCTGGACAGGTGTACATTATACAAACATTATATTAAAAAATGTACGTATCACTTTTCCCAATTTGTTTAGGGCTGACTTAAAAAAATGATTTTAATGGTTTATTTTTATGAAAAAAAAAGCAAATTACAGGTTTCCACCAAGATGCAGTAAACTGTGTCTTTTGTCATATTCTATGTGAAGACAGCCACAAGGCAGCTTTTCTTTATGGGAGAAGTGCCAAACCCAGCAGGTATTAGAAAAATATAATAGGTCTAAGGACAAAAAGTCTAGGCAGCAAATGGAGCTCTTTTCCTTTAGTGTAAACTTTAGGCTTTGCAAATTAAAAGCACCAGGATCAAATGTAAAYCCATAGAAGAAGTTAACAACTTACAATCATCTCACTTTCTCTAAATTAAACTATAAATCAGTTTCTGATTAGCTAAGTAAGAACCCTTATGTGTTAAGCTCTCATGAGTTTTCCTTTAAAAAAAGAATCAGTTGTTTTCCTCAGCTTTCCGTTCGGCAGCCTCCACCTCCCCAGCTGGATTGTGCCAGATGAAATTAAAAGTGTCAGGACCACCAACCAGACCGAGTGCCAGTCCTGAGCCTGTTCACAAACATCCAGATAATCAGCTTTCAGCCTGAGTGCCACCCTCACTCCCCCATTGTGATCCAAGACTCTAGTAGAAACAAGGCAGAGACGTGTCGGAGTGACCCGGGTTAAAAGACTTAAGCCTGACCACGAATTCCCTTCTCAACAAACCTGCACCAGCAGAAAACTAAGCAACGTTTCCAACCTCATACCCATGACGTTCCATCAATTACTCATATTTAAACAACTGCTGTAAAGTATTCACACATACTTTTTGAATTTTCAAKCTGCCGTCCGCTTCCTCTGCATTGTGTAGCCCAGTGTTTGCTTTTTGTTTTGTTTTTTTGCTCGTCAGTGTGTGCGAGCACGGGGAGGGGAAGCGCTCAGCACAGATTCAGCTCAAAGGTAGTGTGCGCTTCATGAAGAATTTGCATCCGCATTCATCAGTTCATTTACAATTATAGCGCGTTTGTCAGCTGGCAAACACGCACCTGCACAACACACACTCACACAGTCTCTGTTAACACCCAGTGACAGGGCGTGCTGCCACCTTTCTTTATTTTCATCATTGGGTCTCTAAGGGCCGTTATTGAATCTACCCCTGTCAGCCGAGACATCAGCCTGACTTAATTATGAATTTAGTCAAGGACAATTAATTTTGCTTTAAAGAGAAAAGACAGATGATATCAAAGAAAGAAAAAAAAAGAGTAGAGATGTGAGGGAGAAGGAGGAAACTAAACAGGAGACAAAACTAGGAAACCAATGTGGAGAGAGTGGCAACATCATTTTGGTCAAATTTTGTTATCATCACACAGATTCTTTTTTCATCATATTCTGTACATTGGCACCTTTTAAAATGCTTTCTATTTGTATCAAAATGTGAAGCAATGAAGCAAAGGTRAAGTCTTTTGAATGTGTGTTAATGAGATTACAGCTCCTGTGATGTAAACTGCAGTGGGTTTAAGTGTGAGAAACTTACAGCATTTTATTGCATAAACATGACAAACTACATTGCCTTGGTGTAATAATTTTATTTTCATTGATGTAGCATTTTGGCTTTATGTGTGGCACTACTGCTGCATATATGTGGCAATCACCAGCCTTTATTTAAATCAGAATTCCTCTATGAGCCCTGTGGTAATGTCCGAATTGCAATCTTATGTCATCATCTAGCCATCTTCTTCCGACCATCCTCTGGATCATCTTGTAAAAGCTTTCTGTTGATCTGCTCTGGCATATCCCAGTCTTACAATTTGGCTTTTGTTCTCTTCGTTTCTGAACCAAAGCCATGGCAGCAACTTATGCACCATTTTGTGTGTTTGTAGAATAAAGACAAGTAGATGTTMGTCTACAGTGTGACCAGTCACAGTATGCCGCTGGTCCTGAAAGAGTATCATGTAGGCAATGTTGGTGCTTTTACACAGTATAGTCCAACAATGCAGTATCATTTTAAAGCCAACTTGTTCCTGGAAATTGTCTCAGGATCTCTAACTTGGTGTTTTGTGAGCTAGCCCGAATTTGGGAGTCATTATGATAGGCTTGGGCAGTACAACAATAATTTGGTATATGTTGATTTTAAAGATGGTGACAGTAAAAAAGGATACCAACTAGTTTTCTGACCACCTCAGCTCATTCTGAAGACAAACGGAGGAGGGAGATAGAGATGCTGTCTGTCATGCCGGTAAAAAAACCTCAGAGCATTGGGTTAGAGACACAAACGTTACACGCCGACGCCTGAAAGGGTGGGCTGGGGTAATGTTGACAGACAGCTTTGGGAACCACCCAGCTGCAGGTTCTTAAGTCAAACAAATAGCTGGACTCCTTTCAGTTTAAAACTTTCAGTGATTTTTTTGTATTTGTTTCCCAGAGACAAGCAAGCACCTTTCTGCAAATGAGGAAATACCTACAAACTTTATCGGCACAAAGACTGGCTAAAGGTATGCAGRAGCACAAAACAACTGTGGTAAGAGTCAGATTATTTTGAAACTTAAACCCTAAAAAGATGTGCTTGTCTGTATTTTGATCTGTTCAGCATAATAAGGGCCAAAGCCATTCTGTGATTCCTGCTGCTCTGAATGACAGCAACACAACAGAGAAGCAGATTTATTTATTTATTTCCCCACGCCTTTCTCTGGCTCTAGAATATTAAGCTATCAGGTACAGAAAAAGGTGCTGGTTGTGATATTTTCTTATAGACAGTAATATAAAAAATAATGCTGGAAATGAAAGGCAAATACGGAAACATCAGATCAAGTTCACAAGGTCCCAAATCAAGCAAACATAATTAATGTTAATAAAGTATTGACTCATACTGCTGCATCCAGTTTCATCTAATCTGCATTTTAGTGCAAGTTCAGCTTTCAAGATGTCCAAACTTTCTTTACCTTATTAAACTAAACTAACTTCAAGACAAACATGAGAAAGATTTAGTGAGATGAGATGCAAAGTTGTTTTTTTTTTGTTTGTTTGTTTTGTTCTTTTCCTGGTTTGTTTTTCCTCTGACCTCATTAAAGAATATCCTCAAAATCTTTCTGAACGTGCTGCTAAACACATTGAGGGCTTAAGAAGAAATTCCTGAGCAAGACTTTCACAAATTTTGTTAACAATGTGTCAAACATTTACAGACCGATTACCATCCAGCTCGAGATGCAACAGAGGAGATGAAAGCCCGCCTGTCTGTTGAGTCTTTTGATTTGATTTTCACAGAAACTCTGGCAGACGTGCAATTTAAATCAAGCTCCTACTCTGTTCTACTGGAAAACTATTTACCATTTCTAATGGAAAGATGCTTCTGATTGTTGACAACTAGTATAAATTACTACTGAACTAATGGAACATTCTTAGATTATTCTAAAATACCACTCAAGAGAAACATTTTAGTAACTCACCAAATCTTCAGCTAAAATACTGATGATTATTATCAGAGATTATATGAAAAGGTTTTTTAATTATATCAATCAATTTTGGCTTTAAAAACCAAAAATATACATTACAGAGGTAATGCACAATAGTTAGTTTGGTGATATGGTGTTGATATCATGACAGATACAATATATTACAGTATATTGCATATATATTTTGTGATATATTGCCATTTCTTCTATAAAATGTATGTTTTAAAAAAATCTATATGTTTTATATTGCTTATTTCAACCACGTTTTCAATGGTTAGACCAAATGTGCCAATCAAATAGTTTGATAATATTTGTCGCAATTTATTACATTTATAATATTAGTTTATTTTCAAAATATGGACAGCCACCACAATAATAAAAGCCTTATATCTTGTTCAGTAAACTTTGGGGAAGATCAATGATGATCAATTGACAAACAGCAACCAGTATGTGTTACTGTCTCTACGGTCCCTTTTACGTAAGGTGGTAGCGTGAGTACACCAATCCTTTCATTGTACTCAGTGTTTTATTTGGTCAATGCTATCGGTGACTTTAGAACTGTCCCTCGGGGGCCCCATTCAGCTAGGGGCACTAGACAAATGCCTACCTGCCTGCCGTATCTAGGCACTTCGATAAATGCATTGTCCGACCCCAGCAGTGTGTGGGTCAGGTTCTTGTGATCTTCTTCTTCAGTCACTTTTTTAATGCTTAGACCCCTCAATATAATTTCAAAATACATAAAAATGTTTTATCTGGTTTGTTTTCTGCTTTGGTTTGAAAAAAAAAATAGTTGCAAAATTGTGATGCACACTTAAGTATGTCTACAGGGTTTCCCATCTGTTTTTAGTGTGTAATGGAAGTAATGTAGTACATTCAAAGGTTAATCTTCAACATCATTTGATGATCTCTAAATCCTTAATGGTCCTTAATGGTCCATTTAAAAAAAAGGCTAAATAATTTTGGAATCAATACATAGAGCTTTACAAGTAAAAAAAAAAAAGGTAAAACAACTCTAAAATAAGTTTGAAATTTTTATCAAAGTCCCTACTGTAGCGTGACGGCTCTGAATGCAGGCTGCAGTCAGAGAAAGAGCTTCTTGTAAGAGTAATGTCAATTTAGCTGAAAGTGTGGGACATTCCGGCTAATACGGGACAGTTGGCAACCCCATCTCAGCTTTGAAGGCAGCAGGTGTRGTCTAATCCGCTCAGATTCAGCCATCAGTACTTAGTGCAATGCTAACATTTGTGCTAGCCTTATACTCTCGGGCTTCTCAGGAGTGGAAGAGACAAACGGCTGGTGGACTGCTGCCAACTAGTGGTCGGAGGCTAAATTACAACACAAGATAGAACTGCTCCCATGAAAGTTTTCATTTTAAGCCTTAATTAAATATTGATACAGTGCTTTATAAAATCAATATAGTATCTGGAAATGTAATATTACAATATTTCAGTGTGTCAATATTTTCTTACATCCCTAGTAAAGGACAGACGATTGATTATTGTGGCTGTTGAAACAACTCAAGGCTAACTTTGACCCTGCCCCCCGCACATGTGCGCACACACACAATAAGGCACACAATTCACCATTTAAAAGCCTAGGATGTAACCTTTTATTACTATTCAGTGTTGCAATGCACAAAAACAACAAAAAATTGACACAATATCATGGACCTAGCTAGGGCTGCCACAAACGATTATTTTTATAAATCGATTAATCACCGATTATTTTTTTCGATTAGTCGACTAATTTGATCATACGTTAATTGAATATAAACATACAGCTTATCGTGCCAGAATGCAGCTGCTATTATATAACCATGGTTAGATTTGAGCTATATGCTAACTAAAAATAATTGCTGTSYAAGGCAAGTTCTGCCTGGCAGATATTGCACAGGTTTCTCTTTCATTTCCTTAAAATGATCCCACACTTTTGAGCTCTGTTGCTGGGTAGCCATGATACCAGAGTGTAATGTCTTGTGACGTCCACGGCCTACCCCGGTTATCACTTACTGCATGTGTGTGCCAAGGACAGAAAGGCAGATGTGGCAGTGGAAGGTGTCAAAGCAGTTTGGAGAGAAAAACAAAGTAAAAAAAAAAAGAAAACGATTAATCGATTATTAAATTAGTCATCGATTATTTTAATAATCGAATAGTCGTCGACTAATTGACTAATCGTGGCAGCCCTAGACCTAGCACACATATTGGAGTTTGGCTCAAGGCTTACAAAAAAAAGGAAGAAAGAAAGTATTGATCTTTGAACAAAAAATGCCAGTGTCACTGAATAGCCAAGATTCTCAAACACTGAGAAAAGAGATTGTGAAAAAAGAAAAAAAAATGACTGGGGCCTTAAAAAGTAGAATAACACAAGCACAAACACACCCACTTCAGTGATAAACAGCCCGCTGCCAAAGGCCAAAAGAGAAGCACTTTAATTAAACAAAATGGATGCAGAGAAACCTTGACATTGCACGAGTGCCGAATATACTTGAAAATACTCATGAGCAAAAAAAAAAGAGATTAGTGTTGAAGCACAGCATATCACCCTGAACAACACAAACTACAAAACTGCTCAAGCCTTTGTGTGTGTGTGTGTGCAAGAAGTTGTCGGCTTCACTATTTTTGCACTGTGCAGAGGAAACAGAACAGAATTCGTCCTAATTGAGTGAGCGTACAGTTAGCAAATTAAAACAATTACATCTGCAGGCCAGTTGCTCACTGGACCATGAACTGCAAAACAACAATATGGAGGGCGATTTCAGCAAGACAGAACAGCCTCATTAATACAAACTGGGGGCGGGGTGGGGGGGAGACGAGTGTAATCAAGTTGGAGCTTATTCAGCTGAAAACATCTAAGATTTCGCCAAAGATATGCAACTACAGCTGGGTTGTGAACAAGCMCAGAGACCTAGATAAGCGAGTGTTTGTGTCTTGGCGTGTGCAGTTGCTGCATCAGTGTGTCTCGTTGTGCCATCGTGTTTCTCTACAAGCTGCTTCTCCCGAGTGCAAACACACGCCAAATCAATTCAAATTAGGTCATCTCTTCACTCAGTCTAATGTTCCATAAAAGATGTAAAAGGCCTCATCTGTATCGCTGTCTGTTTTTGACATTACTTATCTCTAGGTGTCTGCTGCAGCCTCTCAGGCAGTGCGGGCCATTTCTAACGCTAAACGTAATGAACTGTTACATAAGCCTCCTAAAGCCCGTCCTGCCATTTGTGACACTGAGGGTGAGAAGTGACTGTAAGTGGGGGAATTTTCAATAAAAAAAAGAGCCAGAGGAAATTACAAGCCTTAAAAGGGTCCTTATCTACTWTTCTTCCAGCAGTGACAATAAACCACAACTACAGGCTATCAGTGGATGGGTCAGATTTAACTAACTTCTTGACAAGAGAATTTGAACAAGTGGGTGGAAAAGTGGTGGCTTGTAYAAAGAGGTAATGCTGAGAGAAGTGAGTAAAACACTTAATGTATTTATTCGTGTATAATACGATCCCATGTATAATATGACCTCCCCATTTTTGGAGTTTAAAAAGCATAAAAAATTTGATCCGCAAACTACCTCCAATTTCATACATACCAAGATTTTTCAGCCTTTGCAGTCTTTATACATATCAGTTAAAATGATCATTGGACTGTTCATTTTATTTTAACAACATATGTACTAAAAGGTATTTTGACAACAAATATATATCAGCTGTAGCAGCATCATATGAATTCTGGCATTTTACACATAGTCCACCAGGAGGCGCCAACACAAAAGTCAGAGACTTCACATGAGATTTGGGCCATCTTGTGGGGGAGAAGCAGATTACTTCCTACTCACGAGCGCCCCCTCTGGTGGGGAAACATTTTTTTCAGGGATACAAACTTTTTCAGAACACCAGTAGACGGCAGCCATTACAGACGAACATGTGTTTGTTGTTGTTCGAGGAGCGGCCCGGTCACACGCTAATGTCATTAGTTCGCTATCGTTACTAAGGTGCTGGACTGCTTCCCCCCCTTTTTTTCCACATCATGTCGTCTGCCTGGATCTGTTATCTCGCTCTGAAGCATGAAGGAGTGTCACAGGTAAGCTCATTTCAACTGCTTTTTACGATGCGGTCTCATTTCTGGACTCAGGCATTTTGTGAATGAAGCCGATATTTCAGTTAAAACACAAGAAAAACATTTATCGGAGTATAGTACTACCCCCCAACTTTTTGGATGATTTTATGGATTGAATTTGACGTATTGTATTTGAATAAATACGGTAATTTCCCTCTGCTGAACCCTGTCAAAGCAATAGCGAGAGTTGAAACTGAAAACAAGAAAGATTCTGTAAACATGCAAACAGAGGTCTGTAGACAAAACGTTAAAGTTTGAAAGGTTATTTCAATCATTAGCTTCTCGGTTCTTCAAAGAGGCAGGCATATTAAGCCCACTATCACCTAAAACCARTCAAGCTCTCTTCCAAACTCTGCATCAGTTTCAAAGCAATGAGACCTGAGCTGAACTTTCCTTTCCCACCTTTTCTCTCCTGTCTCCTCCAACACAGCATAATGAAAATCCCAGAGGGTAGAACCACACTCAAATTTGAACTTGAGAAAAGAGAATAGTACCTATTGGATGGAAGAAATCTAGCTCCGTTAGGAGGTATTGAGTCTACTGTGTGAGACACTGAGGTCAGTACTACAGCCATGGGTTTAGGTTAAAGAAAAGTGATTCTCTAAGGATGTCAAAGTGAGTACTACAACATAAATATGGAAGTTTGGCTGTACATGAAAGAGAAAATCTTGCCACTTAGTTCTGATAACCAGCCTGCATAATTTAAAAGTCTGTGCTACCAGCAGACTGCTGGATTTCCCAGAGTTTATTGAGAACTCTCACATTAAAGTAGGTCACTAACGTCACGCTAATCAACACTGAAGTACCCAAATAATTAAGGCCTTGTCATTCAGCGCCTGTATGCGCAGCATTCCAGCCGTATCATTTCACAGTGGTATCATAAAAACATTATCTTTGTAGAGTTTGCCACTTCAATTCCAAAAATAAACCAGTGAGCATCACTACAAGCTGCACAGTCAGGGAACTGCTCCAAAACGAAACGAGTCTACAGTCAGACTAAAAACAGAAGGCTTCCACCAGCTTTTTTATGAACTGAATTATAAAAGTGAGGGTTTTACCTAATAATATTTCATACTATACTTGTTCATTCTATAATCAGCATTTTTTCCCCAAATTGTCGAGTCATCAAAATTATAAAAAAGGTTTACTGTCTGCCTATTATGCATTTCTTTAAAAGAAATACTGAAGAAATGGCACAAGTRTAACCAAAGCTTCCAAATGACCAAGTAAAAGGAAACACTGCTTACATCACAAGCATTATAGTCATATACTGGAAACATTTAACATATTTCTATGGGATTTCCAGTGTATACTGTACCATCATTGAGCCTTTGTAAGGACGGCAGCAAAGTGCATTTAATTAAATTTCACACACTGAAGTGTCAGAATGAGAAACGTTCCCTTCCCCACGTCCTCTCTTTCACACAGAAAAGCATAACACTGTAAGAGGGAAGCAGATGAGATGTGATTTGAGTGGGTGGGAGCAGACAATCACGAGAAGTGAGTGGCTTGTTTTTAATTGCCGGTCTTAGATATCGCAGGCGTACAAGGAGGCCAGCGGCACAACTTGCGCATCCGACTGCTCAGACACATGCAGCGCAAACTTGCTAAAAATCTTTCTTCGGCTGTGCGGTCACTTCTCTGCAATTTTTTTTCTTTTGCACAAGGATGAGTAATGGCTGGAGGGAATGAGAGGAGAGGCAGATTGATGTCTGGATGGAGAGCAGAGATAGGGGAAGAGCAGYGAACGGTCACTGATTCTGACACCTTGGATCTATTGTATGCACAAGGGTGCTCAGATGAAACCATCCAAAGCCATCAGAGTCTGACTTATACTCACACACACACTCACACACACACACTCACACACACGCGCACCGAGAGGAATCTCCATACACAGTGCGAGTCAGAGTTGGTTGTGGCTGTAGCATGTGTGACAGGCTGTGATATCATTCTGTCACACTGCAATGCACCCGGATRTGATAGTGAGGAGCAACAATAAGGCATTTCTGGTCATGTCCTTTCTCTGTGGTCGACCGGAGGAATATAGGTCGAGTTGCACACTTTTACATTTGGCTTAATTCTTTAGTTTCCATCCATTTTCTGTACACACTTCTTCCTTTTCAGGGTTGCGTGGGTCACTGTGCAGTCACAGTGCGAGGGGTGGGGTACACCCTGGACAGGTCGCAAGTCCACCACAGGGCCACACAT
>NW_013952409.1:396729-399463 GCF_001266775.1 Austrofundulus limnaeus | reverse complement strand
GGGGAACTCCAAGGCGTTCCCAGGCCAGCCGAGAGACATAGTCCCTCCAGCGTGTCCTGGGTCTTCCTCGGGGCCTCTCCTCCTCTGATCACTCGACTAATCGAAAAAAATAATAGGTGATTAGTCGAATATAAAAAAAAATAGTTTGTGGCAGCCCTAGATGCAACCATCATCTATGGCCATGAGATGTGGATCATGACTGAAAGAACGAGATCGTAGATACAGGCAGCTGAAAGGATCTTCCTCTGTAGAGTGGCCGGGCTTAGCCTTAGAGATAAGGTGAAGAGCTCCGTCATTTGGAGTAGAGCTGCTGCTCTTACGCAGCGAATGGAGTCAGTTGAGGTGGTTCATCTGATAAGGATGCCTCCTAGATGCCATTCTTTAAAAAAGGTGTTCTGGGCATGTCTCCCTGGTAGAAAGCCTTGGGAAAGACCCGGGACTCACTGGAGGGATTATCCATCCTCTCTGGCCTGGGAACGCTTCGGGGTCCCCAAGGAGAAGCTTGAAAGTGTCGCTGGGAAAAGGGGTGTTTGGGTTTGTGTCCTAGACCTGTTGCTTCCAAGACCCGATGACAGATAAGTGGCAGAAGATGGAAATGGACAATTCCTTAAAGATTTAYTCATTGTGTTGTATATAAAAAAGACCAACAATTATTCTTAATTGTCTTTTATTCACTGAAATTACAGGGATACACTGTCATCATCTGGTCACCATAACTGGTGAACTGCTTATTCAGTGACCAACTAATCTAAAAACTCAAATCTGTTTTTTTCTGATATTTTTCTGATATAGTAAAAAAAAAATCACAGGGTGCTCGCGAGACCTTAAATTAACAGCTGAAACTAGCACACCGTGAGAAATTTGAAAATTAGATTTGGACGACCTGGTTTTTTTGCTTTAAAGTTAAAAGAAAATCATCAACTAAAGCAAACTTTCTGATTAAAGTGTCTCTCCCTGAAGGCAGTCTTTTAAATTACTGTAAATCAAGGGAAATCGCATGAGCAGAAAGAATTTAGAGAAAGTAGATTTTTCCGACTTAATTTGTTAATTTTTTTTTACATACAATTATATTCCAACACAGGAGTGRGCAAACGATCCTTGTAAAAGAAAATGCACGTTTAACTTTATCGTCTGCTACTCAAGAAGTGAGATTTTATTCCAATCTCAGTTTTTAAAAGCAAACGACGAGCTTTTTTGCAGACATCTTCAAAAGCCCGTCTGAAAACGAGCTGAGCAGCAGCTAATAACAAATGGCTCGCTGGTGGCAATCTGCAGCATAAGCATCTGCTGAGATGTACGTGATCCCTCAGTTGGTTCAGCCTTGTGTTTTGTTGTTTGGCTAGAAGAGGCGGAGAGGTGAAGTGGGCCGTTATTACGCATACAACTACGCACACCTGAGACTCCCAAGGCCCGACAGTGCAGGTACTGAACTGTAAGTAAATCATCCGGATCCCCTTGCGAGTGTGTTGGGGGGTGAGATAGTGTTGCCGTGTTTGTCTATTCCTTCATGTGCGCTTCTGTGCCGCTGTGGCGTCTCCAGAGTAGCCTGTGTTTGTGTGGAGATGTGTATTATTTGGATGAGGTGGGGGTGGGGGCTGAGAAAAAGTGTGTGTGTGTGGAAGTGTGCTGCCTCATACATGTTTGATTGGAGGATTTGATCAGCTCTCCATAAACAAGGCCCCTTCAGTTTAAGCAGTACGGCCCATCTGAGCATGCGAAGGTAAGCCAGCATAATCGCCTGATTGACATTCATAGAGCATCCTCACTGGCCGGTGACTCTCCACTCCTTTTCTTTCTTCTTCTCTTCAGTTAAATCCAGCCTAATTCAGGTCATTTCAATCCAACCGAATTGTTTTATTCACCCCTCCTCCTCCTCCTCTCTTTTTAGGTTTTGTTCCATTGTTATGTCTTTTCCTCTCCTTCCCACTCCTCTTCTCTGTTCTTGTCTCCTCTCTTTAACCCACATCCATTCAAGTCTTTTCAACCCAATTCCTTCCCTCRATTTCCTCTCCCATCTCCTCTTTTCTTTCCCGCTCTGCTCTAATGTAATATTTGTTCCTCTTATCCCCCCCTCTGTTGCGATCCCTTTCGTCTGCTGCCACACGTAAAATGCATGGACGGTCATTAAAGACACACACGTAGATCCCCACACACACACACACCGGGCTATAACGGCCCTCGCTCAGAAAGGCATGAAATAAGCAATTCCAAATAAAAAAACAATAATCCACAGGAAAACAGGCATTATTAATCCCCAAACATTTTGTTGCTGCTTGTTGAACTGGACACMTCTCACAACCGTACGCAACCTCGTTACCAGAAAGCTTCTTTTTTTTTCACTGTACTCGGAGTTGGTATTTTGCCCGTTACAAAAAGTCATTTTTTGGCAAAAGTTATAAAGTTGAAGCTCTTTAGTTGACTTTGCTTGACGTTTCTTTTCCACCAGAACTTTTCCAGTGTTGTTTGAAAGGCACAGTGTGTAGGATTTTGTCAAATCGTTTAGCTGAAATTAAGATAATCACTAATGACAATAATAAAAAACATGTCTAAWCATTGCAGACAAAGGCCTTGTTTTATTATTTTTACCTTATAAAAAGCTGTTTATATCTCCATGGTCGCGGGTCACCACTAAAGGCAGACACCATCTTGCACCGCCATCTTGTCTACGAAGGCTCATGAAGGACAAACTGCGGTGGCGGCGTCAAAAACAGTTTTAGTTGTAATACTATAAATG
>NW_013952409.1:394619-395842 GCF_001266775.1 Austrofundulus limnaeus | reverse complement strand
GGATGGATGGATGGATGGATGGATGGATGGATGGATGGGTCATGTTTGTTTCCCTCCAAACAGATGCCTTAATATCAATTTAGTTTTTGAAAGCTGTTTTAAACTACAGCTGGTGTTTATAAATGTTTTGCCACATTTTGATTGATTGCTGAACATTATTTCTAAAAAAAAGGCATATTAAATAGGATTTGAACACACTGTTCTGAGCAGAACCTATGATATCTTAGAAGCTCTGACAACTTAAGAAGTCTTGCGAGGATAATTGATAAATTGTGAATGCAGCTCTTTGCCACAGAACAGTCAGGATTCACGACACAGATGGCATTTATAAAACAAGTGACAGGAAGAACTGAGCTCATGTTCTGCTCTTCAAATGCTATTTTGACTTTGTCAGAACGTCTTGAACTAAGCGCACTAATTGTTGCGCTAATTGAATTTTTAAACAGGGCACTTCCCGCACTTTGGTTGGCCGTCTGTCTCCATAATATTGTTTGCAGTTTCTGACAAAAGTGGTTATATTCTCTGGCACAAGAAAGGGTTGTTGTTGCAACTCTGGTTTTGCGGAGCTAGAACCGATGCATTGGCAGCAAAACACTGGTGCTAAGAAGGCACCGGCTTTAAACTACTCCTGGAAATAAAATAAATAAATAAAACTAAARTACCCCTGGAAATGCTTTGGAGGGGGAAGACTGATTTATACTTCGAGTCACACGTCTTGCTCACACTGCTGAGTGACAAAAATATTACACGTCTGRTATCCCCCGATGACAGCATAACGTGCATTAACCCCAGTCAGAACTCTYTGTTGCAGGCCTTGCGGCTCACAACAAGTGATTGGTCAGAACTTTATGGGCTTTTTTCTTCTTTTTTTGTTTCATGTGGAGCAGTGCAGATTTGTGGAGCTGCATCTTGATAATGCAAATTTCTGCATGTCATTTTGCTGAAAATGATCTGTTCTCTGAAGTCAGTTTGTGAAATTAACAAAATGCAAAGCTTTGATGAGCAGCTGGTCTGATCCTATTGACCATGTGAACGTACAACCCATGTTCACATTTTCTTTCCAAGGCCGCTGTAACAAGAAAAAAAAGTGTTTTCTTCCTCACCCAACAACAATACATTATACAGTGAAAAAAGAACATACAGCGGGTAAAATAAGTATTGAACACATCACCATTTTTCTCAGTAAATATATTACTAGAGGTGCTAAAGACATGAATTTTTCA
>NW_013952409.1:392238-393515 GCF_001266775.1 Austrofundulus limnaeus | reverse complement strand
TGAAAAATTCATGTCTTTAGCACCTCTAGTAATATATTTACTGAGAAAAATGTTGACGTGTTCAATACTTATTTTACCCGCTGTATAGCCTGCTATCACTGTTTCTAATATATGCTTAGCTACTGTATGCGGTACATTGGGAGTGCTGTGGGAGAAATTATCAGAGGTCTATAAAGTACTTGAAAACATAACTAAGTAAAAGCAAAATACCTTAACAGAAAATGACTGGTAAAAATAAATTTCACTGATGCGAAAAATACTCAAGTAAAAAAAAAAGTCTTTTAAGGAATTTCAGGGTCTGATGTTAAGGGGTTAACCAAACTGGTTCCACTAAACCAAGCGCAGAAAAACATTCTTGCCTCATATTTACTCAACCAGTGAAACCAGCTGACATGACTTGGTTGAGTAAATTCAACACTTCAGTTTTTTTAAAGTGCATAAACAACTCCTTTCACGATAGGTTTGGACATATCTAATTTTGTAACGAGTAACTAGATGCTAAATTTTAAAGTAAAAAAGTAAAAGCATCAATTTTAGATTTTAAATGTAACAAAATAAAAGTAAAAGTATCTATTTAAAAACTGGTAAAATTACAAATCCTCAAAAAAAAAAACTTAAGTACTGTAACTAAATAAATGTACTTAGTTACTATAAACCTCTGGAAATTATTTATCCCGTTTCATCTTTAGCTACTCTGTCAGAAAAAGACATCCAAATGTACATCATCATTGATCCACTGTTACCATATTGAAGCATAAAACAAGCTTAATACTGAGACTCTTGTGCATTGAACCAACAATATGTCAGTGTGAACATCTGGACCTTATTGTGTCATTGGGTTTTGCATACCACCTTCTGACTTTACCAATGACAACTGGCTTTCAAAATGAGTTTTCACAAGTTTTCTGCATCTGGGCAAACGGTAGCACCACAAATAATACGTTAACTACATTTATGTACATGTGGTCAACACCTGCAAAAAGGTCTAAAGTACAGAAGGCAGCCATAGGCTGTGTCCAAAATGGCAGGCCAGGTCCTCCGAAAGCTGAATACGCATACGTCACAGCGCCGCGACGAAGGCCGTCCAAAACCGAAGACTCCTCTGATGCGGCCGACAAATACGTCCTTCCTTTGGCCCGAATCGAAGGACTGGTCTGATGGATCCTTCCCGGCCCAGTGTATCCCATAATGCATAATGCGGCCCGACCGGAGATTTTTTTATGCTAGTAATGGCGGACGAAGCGAGAGAAAAGAATATATTTTAAATAAAACATGGT
>NW_013952409.1:390280-392024 GCF_001266775.1 Austrofundulus limnaeus | reverse complement strand
CCTACAGCGGGTCAATTAGTTCTTCAAATGATACCTTTAAGTTAATAAGTAAGGAGGGGAGGCTAGACCGTCCAAATTCACAGCCTCTTTTTTTCTGGTCTTCCCGGTCTACCAAGGACCCGGCCCACCTCGACCGGGTAGTCTGGGTCCTCCGGAGGACCCGGCCTGTCGTTTTGGACACAGCCAAAGTTTGTGCATTTTTCATGTTTTTCAACACTGCTTTGARATATAAAGAGCTCTAAAAAGAAATGATACTTTGAACTTGGGGTCTCAGTATCTGCAGGCAGCTTAATATCAGACAGTGCTGTGTGTATGGATGTGTGAGAGGACTGAGGGTAAATCAGAAAACTATCTGCTGTCATTGAGTCACAGTGAGGAGACATGAGAAAGAAGTAATTAGTAAAAACAATTTGAGTTACAGGAAAAGATGCAAGCAAAGGAGAGCGAAGATTCCAGTGGGAGAGAAGATGGGGGTGAAAAAGCAGGACGAAGACGTGAGGAGTGGAAAAAAAAGCCAAGTAATGAAACAAAACTCCAGACACAAAGGTAACAGGAGAGAAGGAAAAGTTAAGGGGGATGGTTAAAGAAAACTGCTTTGGTACACTTGGATATTTTATACTTAGCGCAGTAACTGCTGAAATCTGGGAACAGAAACAAAAGGCTGCTGAGGCGTCGCCACTGCTTTATTTTGAGATAAAACTGAAATGGAGCAGATATGAAGCATCTGTAATAGCCTGTTATCGCACACACAGACACACACAAAAAAACTAAAGTGGTATTCTTATTGCCAGAGTGTAGCATTCTCAAAGCATGAAGAGAGTCTGACACATTTTATATTTTAGTCTTTTTTAATGAGCAACAATGTCTGCATTGGAGGTAGGAGGGCTGGCAATAGAGTTGGTTCCAGGGTCTGGATTTTGGAGCGTTTAYCTCATTGTTGGTTTTGTTGTGCAGATCACCATTTGGCTTCTTTTACATACTTTTTTTTTTCATCATTATGGTTTTGTTTCTTGTTTCAATTTCATCTAATGCCTCGTCATCATCATCGTACCCTGCAAGTGTCACCGGTGGACCTATAACTGTAGAAATGTGAGTTTGACAGACATGAAGAGGCCGTGCACATTTCCACAATCGTTTCAGTTACGACACTTCTAAAGTTTGGGTACAAAAGGGTGCATGCCACATATTCCCCCCCCCCCTGTTTTTATACCCTTTTCTTCATTGTTTGGTTTAAAAAATATCTGTGTGAGTATTATGATTTAAAAATGTCTGCATATTCAAAAAAAATAAATGGTGCTGGCACAACAAAAAAAAAGTATTGAAAGAGCATCCATGTCTGATGCTAAAACACATTTCAGTTTTAATCTTTCTGATTTTGCTTTAAAAAAGGAAAAAAATGTTGTAAAATGTATCAATTTTTTTGCATATTAGAAAGTAAAAAAAAAAGTTATAACGAGTAATTTTTGTAAAAAATGAGTGCAGCAGGAGCATAGAAAAGCACCTAGTCCTTCAGTTAGCAGTTGGCAGCAAGGTAAAATGTGAGTGATGCAAAGATCCTATATTCCTCTTGAGAGCAGTGAGGCAGACAGAGGTCCCGTCCCAGCGGCTAGTATTATGCCAGCTTGATGTTGTTTTAGCTTCAACTGCTGAAGCTTAGCGTCGCTGACACGACAGCAGTGTGTGTGTGTGTGTGTGTGTGTGTGTGTGTGTGTGTGTGTGTGTGTGTGTGTGTGTGTGTGTGTGT
>NW_013952409.1:381505-386708 GCF_001266775.1 Austrofundulus limnaeus | reverse complement strand
GGGGAGGACCAGGGAGAATGATTCAACCACTCAACCACTAGATGTCGCTGAAAACAACAAATCCTACTCACTGTGCCTTTAATCAAATCTGTCAAAATATGGATCAGTGTTTTCTAACCTTACCGGGGAATACATGAGGGGATTCAGGCTCTGTTCACATGGGAGTGATTTATTTGGTAATATGCAAAAAAATTTAACACTAACTCCAGCAAAGCTTTATTCACTAAGTTGGATAAGCAGACAAACCTGATGAATGATAGCTTTAAGTTGAACKGATCAAAGCAAAGCTCCCCAAATTACAGAAAATTTAAAGCTAAAAGTTTATTTAAATCCCTTCATTTAAAATTCTCTGTCAACAAAACTTAAAAAGCACAAGTTACAGAAAAATATTTACAAAATATGTGAAGTACATGAATTTAAAAGRATGAGATATGAAAAAAGTTTAAAAAGACAGACGTGTTTTTGAACATTGCGAGGAAAGTTCAGCGGTCCCTCGCAGGACGATTTAGCTTTGATTATCTCGGCTTATGTAATCTAAAGCAGGTGCGGGCATAAAGTGCAGTAAAAGTCCAATGCATTTCTTAAATTATTTGCATGTTCAAATTTATGARACTTTTAGAACAAGTTAGAACAGTCTTATGTTGTGCCATGTTTGTCAGATTGAGTTGCTGGAATTGAAAGATTGTTTTAATAAAAAAAACAGCTCTAAACCTCTGTTGTATGTCAGTAAAACTTGTCTCCGTACTTTTATTTCATGTTATTTTTATTGGTTTTATTGTTACAAGACTCAGCCCTGTGATAATCTTTGAATAACCTGTCTGAGCTACGCACGCGGCGCTTTCCCCAAACACCGGCGGCATCAAAAGATGAAGATGTGTTTTTCAGCTGGGATAAATATCCATTTCACTCAATGCACAGCTGGGGGTCATTTGGTGCAGATCTGTCCCTGCACCAAGAGAGAGCATTATGGGGGGCTTACAATGTGCTGGTGCTGACTGTATTGTCATTGAAATTGTAGGGGGGCATTATTTGCACCTCCTGCTGCTTTACTGTTGTGGTGAAATCTTTAACGCAAACTGTTCTCGTGTTACTTATACATGGRCACCAGTAGAAACAGAGTCAATAAATGGTCTGTTGTAAAGCTACTCTACACTTTAAGAAGATTCTTTTTGGTGTTAGTGCCATTGAGCACACAAAGCTAGATAAAGAACTACTGKAGATCAAAGATTTATTACTTTTAATTCCCTTTTAGCTAAACTCCTGCTTGGATAAAAGCCATTTAAGCATCCATCTGAAGCAACTGGCCCCAATCGCAAACACTCTCTCTCTTACACACATATACACATTCAGGGGCGTTTCGAGGTCACCGACATCCTTTCATGTGTCTTGTTTTAGGAGAACAAAGCCTCAAATCCTTACAATCTCTCTCCGTTGTTTCATCATTTTGTTCTTTATGTCTGTTTCTGTGATGAGGTGAAACAAAGAACGACACATTGTAATGCATTGTGACTGAAAGCCAGGTGATTCCAATGAATGTGCCCACTGTTAAAAAGTAGAAACACAAATCAGAGAGTAGTCACCACATCAGCCAACCAACAAACCATTAATTGTCAACTCAGTGTGTTTAAAGACCTCAGCCTGAGTAGTGGGTTTGTTGGAAATGTTGGTGAAATGTGTTGTCTTTCCCATTTCATTTTAATTATCATTACTTACCGTATTTATTCGCGTATAATACGATCTCATGTATAATACGAGSCCCCCCCCCCCCCTTTGAGCTTAAAAAGCATAAAAAATGTAATCCTCAAACTACCTCCAATTTCATATAGACTTCAAAATTTTTCAGCCTTTGCTGTCTTTATACATATCAGAAAAATGATCATTGGACTGTTCATTTTATTTTAACAACATATGTACTAAAAGGTTTTTTGACAACAAATATATATCAGCTGTAGCAGCATCATATGAATTCTGGCATTTTACACATAGTCCACCAGGATGCACCAACACAAAAGTCAGAGACTTCACATGAGATTTGGACCATCTTGTGGGGGTAAAGCAGATTACTTCCTACTCGTGAGCGCCCCCTCTGGTGGGGAAACATTTTTTCAGGGATACCAAATTTTTCAGAACACCGGTAGACGGCAGCCATTACAGACGAACATGTGTTTGTTGTTCGAGGAGTGGCTTGGTCACACACTAATGTCATTAGTTCGCTATCATTACTAAGGCGCAGGAATACTTTATTCCCCCTTTTTTTTCACATCATGTCGCCTGCCTGGATCTYTTATRATCTCGCTCTGAAGAACGGAGGAGCATCGTTTCAACTGCTTTTTTTGATGCGGTCTCATTTCTGGACTCAATAATTTTGTGAATGACGCCGATATTTCAGTTAAAATACATAAGTAAAAATATTTATCCAAATATTGTACTACCCCTCAACTTTGGATGATTTTATGGATTTAATTTTACATATTATACTTGAATAAATATGGTAATACACAAAATTGTTGCCCCCTCTGGTGAAGAAATGTTTTTTCAAGGATACAAACCTTTTCAGAACACCGGTAGACGGCAGCCATTACAGACGAACATGTGTTTGTTGTTGTTTGAGGAGCGGCCCAGTCACATGCTAATGTCATTAGTTCGCTATCATTACTAAGGTACAGGACTACTTTTACCCCCCTTTTTTTCACATGTCGCCTGCCTGGATCTGTTATTATCTCGCTCTGAATCAAGGAGCAGTGTCAGAGGTGAGCTCGTTTCAACTGCTTTTTACATTGTGGTCTCATTTCCGGACTCAGGCATTTTGTGAATGAAGCCGATATTTCAGTTAAAATACACAAGTAAAAATATTTATCCAAGTATAATACTACCCCCCAACTTTACAGATGATTTTATGGATTACATTTTACGTATTATGGTTGAATAAATACGGCATGTGAAACAAATATCCATCAGAGGTTAAGATTGTAATATGCGACACTGAGTGGTTTTTGTCTTAACAACACTTCCATAGCTACAGAAAGATATAGCTAATCCATTAAAAATTGTGAAAAAAAATGTTCTTCCACATCAAACTACTTCTTCAAAATAAATAAATAAATAAATAAAAACACCTTTATGATGCTCATCACTGCGGATGCGACAGCTTGACAGATTGTATCTCGATAACAGTAATTTAGTGCAGCATTAGTGTGTCACTGCTGCATATTTCAAACCCCCCGAATGCCACCAGCCACATAACAATGACCACAGTTTTGGCTTAATAACCCACATCGACATTCTAAAGATGCTTGTCTTTGTCAGATGAGACACAACTGCTGGCATGGATTTCACAGAAAAAGAACAAAAAGACAAGAGTTGAATTACACCTCAGACTATGGTTTAATAATAAAAAAACTTCTATAGATTTTTTCTAAGCTCAGTAACAAGAAATGATTCACATTTCATTTGCAGAGGTATATTTATCAGAGTCAACTTAAACTATTTTTGCGCTGTGCATTTGTAAGATATGTGCATATAAAACAGAATATAAATCTGTGAAGCTGCTTTGATTAACATTACGCCGCTCTCTCTGCGGCACATTTAGCATTTTAGCATTTTGCAATAATCAAAGTTCATGTTAAGGTGCTGGATGCAAGTTGGGACAAATGAATTTAATTTACTGTGCAGACGTTTGGGGCTGGGTGGTATTTCAAAGAGGGTAGAAAATCATGCATTAATGTATTTTTTTAACCAGTAGAATGACACCATCTGTGCACCCAGCAAAGCTGGGCGAGTGAGCATAGTTTCCTCACATTGAGCAAGTCCTTTTCTTTATGTTTCAATGTGCCAACCAGTTGGATAAAAACAGGGTCTTCTTTGAAAAGTGACCCGGAGCACATCAGTTTCTTCTTTCACCTCTGTCTGCCCTGGGAGCAGAAACCTGACTGTGTCCTAAACAAGTGAACCTTTTTTTCTTTGTGACATTTAGAAGAAAATAAAACATAAACTCTGTTTTCCAGTTCTCCAGTCAGATGTATGTCTTCAGATGGGAAAAGCCTGTTTCTCTGCTTTATATGTTTATCACTACAACAGCTGTTATTGGAGCAGAGTTGGGAAAATTTGATTTGTCTTTCAGTGAAAGTCACATAGAAGGAGGTTTCATGGTTTTAGATCCATTCTCACATTTAAATCCTTCAGTTACAAAGTGGAACTGCAATGCTTTGGTCTGAATTTATCCTTATTGTGACTCCACAAGCCCCTCTTTCACCCCTTTTCTGAGCTGTGTCTCAGATCAACTCGTCTCTTTAAATCCCAACAAGGTGCTTCACCCCTCTTTAACYTCCAGACCAGGACCATTCTAGTTTTTTATAGAGGTTTATGATTATTTAGCATTGCAGAAACTTTATTTTTTTTAAACAAATTAATAAAAATATACCAATAATAAAAGACTTGTCCATCCAGCCTTACATGTTGGAGTCAGAGTCTGACCCAGAGTCAGAGGAGAATGAAAACCACCAAAATCGGTAGTTCCAGACCTTATTTGGTAGTTRGGTTACGAATACTGTGATGTCATAGTTCAGAAAATGTCAGAGAATAGCGAAAATTGAACAGGTTGAAAAATATGACCCAAACAGAATATAAAGATATCTACGCAGCACTAGGAGAGACTAAATTCAACTTCTCTGCACTCCTTGAGACTCCAAGTACACAAAAAATGTATTTAGTGGATAAAAAATGGATTTTGCATGATTTGTATCCTTTAAATCAACTATTTTTATAAAATGGTACATGTAGTTCAAATCATACACAATTTGGTGCATTATTATTTAGTCTAGTTTTACTGGAATTTTTTATTTTATGCCACATAGCCCTAGGGGGTGCGACTGTATTGGCATAAGAGTGGTGAGTTTTCCATGCTTGTCCTGAACGCAGCATCGCGCAAGAGCGTAATGACGTCAGCAGCCGCTGCTTCAGTTCAGTCTGAAGCTTGAAAACAAGCCTTGCAGCTCCTGGAGTAAAATTTACTGAACAGACTGCTCTCAAACAACAGAGGAGCTTCCCGACACACGTCTGACCTAAAGAGCACAAGCAGCCAACAAGTGTTGGACGTGTTCTGGATGTTCAAAACGTAGCTTAAATAACTTTTATTTATTTTAACTGCATCCTCTTTTCTTTATTTGATTTAAACTTTTTTGCCTTCCATGGACCTCCATCACAG
>NW_013952409.1:378038-381003 GCF_001266775.1 Austrofundulus limnaeus | reverse complement strand
CACTATATTTCTTTTAGTTGAATTTTATATGCTTTGGTTGAGATTTTATATTGATGTTAAATCT
Source organism: Austrofundulus limnaeus (assembly GCF_001266775.1). Classification (NCBI taxonomy): domain Eukaryota; kingdom Metazoa; phylum Chordata; class Actinopteri; order Cyprinodontiformes; family Rivulidae; genus Austrofundulus; species Austrofundulus limnaeus. The sequence goes on along the minus strand of NW_013952409.1, from coordinate 380,939 downwards.
TTTAGGCTTTTTTTGTAAAATAATTGACTCTAGAGTGCATATTTCGTGTCCATGAAAAAACTGCTAAAGAAAATATTACAATATTAAAGAACTGTTCTTGTTAATTTGATGAAAACATTTTAAATATCCAGTGCACTCACATCAGAATAACTTTTAGATTWGTTGTTAGAATAATCGATTAATCGAAAAAARAATRGTTAGATTAATCGATTAGAAAARAATCGTTTGGTACAGCACTAATARYTATACATGGTMMGATCTCTTGAATCTGATAGGTCTGGGTTGGTCTGAAGGCCTATTCAACACCGAGCCATCCCTGAACTATTTTAGTCCCTTTATAATAAGCATTGCCATCATAATGTTGGGTTGCAGCAACAATGTCAAAGAAACATCCACTACAGAACARGACGCTGTGATCAGTGTTATACATCACTGTAATTGGTTTTAATTATTGCATTATATTTACACACACAAAACACTGTGATTGCTCCATTCAGTGTTTTCATAGCTGCTCTTGCCCTTTTTTTTCCTGCTTACAATACACCTCACATCCTCCCCTCACACAACCACAGTCACACACATAATGCCTTTGTGCTATACAGCCTGTAATCAGATTCTAGCATTAACAGGATTAGACCAGAGCAGAAGTTTACCCTGTGCAGAGATAGGGAATGAAAACTGTCTATTATATCACAGACAAGAATACGGCAAACACAGATGTAAGATAGCAGAAGTGACACGCTCCATCATATCAGATCACAGCAAATGATATCAAGCAATCATAGATCAAAATAATACACGTTTCTTTCCTTCTGCGACACAAGAGGAAGATCCTGACTAGGCAGCAATATTCTGAAATAACTTTAGAGCAGGGCATGTTTTGCACCACAGCTGCTTCCCGTCTCATCAGATCAGGTCTCGGTGCCTTCAGGCCCGAAACTAAGTATCTTTGGACATTCAGGCTTTGTGATGGACAGACACCCGCCAGATGAGGAGCCCAAAGGAAAAAGGCAATGTACAGACATGAGGGGAGGGGAAAAAAAGAGGCTGTAAAATGTTCCTGGAGGGTAAGGGGAGGGTTATGAAGTAGTGAGGAACGGTGCCAAATCAGATGCTAGCACATCAAAACTAGCCACAGGGGGTGAAACAAGCAAGGAATGACTTTGGGAAAACAAAAGGCACACTTATCCAGCCCTCCACACAGACACACAACACAGTCCTTCCTGTCTACAAAGATGAAAAACCAACTCATGAACAATTCCATCTCTTTCCGTCTCCCCTTTGACACACACACATGAAGCCCACCGACCTGTAGACAGTGAATTTTCAGCCCACCTTCACCACATTTCAGCCAAAAACTGCATTACCCTGACAACCCAAACTGAAACAAGCACAAAGCAGCACCCAGATCCACATTGTCAAACCTCTGAAAACATAGTTTATGCTTCTCATCCCCACCACACAAAACAATAACAAAAAAAAGGCACCCATCGGAACAAACGATAGAACGCCACGCCCAGTGTTCCCTCTCATCTGGGACTGTAACGAGCCACTTTGAAAGAAAGAAGAGAGTGAGGTGGACATGTGGCCACGAGAGATTGAGAAACGGGTGTGCTGTGTTTAATCATTACTGAGACAAGATAGGCCCACGTCGGTGGCAGTGGTACAATTGGCAACCCCGGGTCATTCATTTAGAGTGACATTCATTAGTCTGCCCTATAATCTGCCACCTACACGGAGGATAGGATGAAGAGCATAGCGGCGAACGGTCTCAATGAATCACAAGCGCGGACACTATTATACCTCGACCTCCTCTCGCTCACTGGCTCCCAAACAAGGAACCTTATCAGGGTCTGTGTGGCTGCTAAATAATGAGGGTGCCAAATCCTCCACAGCATGGCTGCTGGCTTCATCACAGAAACCTAGCCGATGAAATATACGGCAAAAACAAATGCTCAAAGTACAGAAGGAATAAAAAACGGGGTGGAAAAAATTGTTTGTTTATACATTACAAACAGAAAAGCTGAAATGTTTTGATTGAAGTTTTCATAGGGAAATGTGCCTTTTGCTTTTTTTCCCAAAACCATTTCATGTCTGTTCGTATTTCTGTGATTTGTTTCGATACATTTATTTTAGYAACTTTTGCCACATTGTTCAAACARGTTTATTATCATWTGTTGTGTTATAAAAACCCAGGAATGCATGATTATAGCAGCTTTACCATCAGTATCAGGCAATGTTAGTCATTTTGTTAGCATATATCGGTGTTGGTCCYGTAATTAAAACTGTCCGATTTTGATTTTCCGCTTGCTACTGTTTTTCTGCTTTGGGAGGGGAGAGATGGTTGGTAGAGCGGTATCTGTTTGATCATGATAGGGATGTTGCACAACCAGGAATAACTGAGGTCAAGAGCTATGTCAGCAAACTGGTRATTTTTAATGGTATTGATAAAAAGAGTGTTTCTGTGTGTGTGTGGCTTCAGCTTTGGTGACATTTGGGGGCAATTTTAAGAAAAGAATCCTACATTAAAAAAAAGACTTTATTGATCCCAGATTTGAGGACAACTGGTGCATTTGGGGACAAAAGTCGAGTCCCCATTTGGTTTAAATGCCATTGGTGGGTTGGGGGTTGGGTTTAGGACCAACCCAACCCCAACCCACCATTTGGTTTAAATGCCATTGGTGGGTTGGGGGTTTGGTTTAGGACCAAGGTAACCCCAACCCACCATTTGGTTTAAATGCCATTGGTGGGTTGGGGGTTTGGTTTAGGACCAAGGTAACCCCAACCCACCATTTGGTTTAAATGCCATTGGTGGGTTGGGGGTTTGGTTTAGGACCAAGGTAACCCCAACCCACCATTTGGTTTAAATGCCATTGGTGGGTTGGGGGTTTGGTTTAGGAC
>NW_013952409.1:374627-378028 GCF_001266775.1 Austrofundulus limnaeus | reverse complement strand
TGGATGGATGGATGGATGGATGGATAGATGGATAAGTAGGTAAATAGATAGATAGGTAGGTAGATAGATAGGTAGATAGGTAGGTAGGTAGCTAGCTAGCTAGATAGATAGATAGATCATTTTTGTGTTTGTTTAATATAAGTAAATATTGGTTATCAGCTATATACATGCAGCAATATTATCAGATACTATTGTCTAAAAAATTTTTATATTTATTTATGTACCGTTATTTAACCAGGCAGATCCCATTCTCTTTTTCAAGGGAGGCCTGAGCCTGAAGGCAACCTATTATACATGTTTTTGGGGGTGTGGGGAAAACCGGAGTGCCCGGAGAAAACCCACGCAAGGACGAGGAGAACATGCAAACTCCACACAGAAAGACGCCAAGTTCAAACCGGGGATCGAACCCGGGACCTTCTTGCCGTGAGGCGTTGGTGCTAACCACTGAGCAGCCGTTGGTGCATCCCGTTAAAAATCTTTATAGTGTAAAGTACAAAACGTAAATTTTTAATTTAACAATATATTTTATTGTAAAAAAACTTGCTTATTTAGCAGAAATTTGCTTTTAAGGGCATTTTTTACATATTTTAAAGTTATTTTCACCCTTATACGCTTTTATTAAAACGTTTTCTTTGTTTTTGTGATTTTTAAAAAATAATATGCTAAATTTGACATTTTCCCAACGAGGCTACACTCCCTCCGCCCTCCAGGTTTCCAACTGAGCACCTCAGCTTCACCTTTACGGGAAAACAACCATCAGAATATTAAAGAAGCAGAGCTATGCAGCTTTAACCATCCTGGAGCAGTGACACACTTTTCCTATTGTATTTTTTTTTAATTAGGGTTAATTAGGCTCTCAGTGGGTTTGTCCATTCTTCTTTCTCCACGTCGGGTGATTGAGGAGCCGCTCACAGAAAAACAGCACACTGCTGGGAAAAATGGAGAGGAGGGAGGGAGGGTGTGTGTTTCTGTCTACGGCATGTGCTAAACTTAATGACTGGTTTCCGGATAAACTGGCGCACACACACACACACATAAACACACCCACAGTCTCACAGAACTACACAAGGAAAAAAAAAGCACCATTATCTGAAAATTGCCACAAAGCAGTTTTGTCAATAACACACCACTCAAGGGAGACGCAGATGGCTTTAACACCCAATGCTTCTCCAGCTAATTGGGGCGTCGCTTGTCTATCTTGAGCTGCTGTGACGTTTGTAAATACCTGCAAATTTTAGGTGCGATGGATGATCCTTCACCACTTGTCACTGCTGCTGTAATGAAACTCTGGAATATTGTCTGGCTAAGCAAAGCTATCTATTTTTTTAAACAGATGTTTAAATTTCCAGAGTTGGCCTTTAAAACCAATAAAAATCTATTTGTCTAGGTGATAGACATTATTGTCTTCAAACTATATCATCACCTATATTATGACTTTAATTTACATTTATTTACAAATTAAAAAATAAKAATTTAGGCCAATTGATTTGAACAAAGCGATTACACCGAATTGAAAGATTCAGCACATTTTGCTAACTTCCTTAAAAGTAGAACTTTTCTACTAACTGATATTTAGATTCTACCAAATGTTTTTCCTTTATATTATATTTGAGTTTAATTGACTATTAGTTATGAATTGGAGCTATATAAATAAATTGAACTGACTTGTATATTCAAAGTGAGAACCACTAGTTCCAGGTAAAATAGACAGAGGCTTCTCTGTCTAGGAAAACAAATGACAAAACAAGAAAGTGCTATATAATGCTTAATTATAGATACAAATTAAAGAGCTTGTTAACTAATTTTCCTATAAATCTGGTATTTTTTTATTTTAGCTTCAGAAAAACAAACAAATAACTTGCAGCTTTTGCATTAAAGACTTGTCACTCAGTATAATTACAAATATATATATATATAATGTGGAAGTATTACTCAAATAATAAAGAGAGAAAGAGAACTTGTAGGTGTGTGGAGTAGCTGTGGGCAGGAGATTGAGGTTGGCAGTGAAAAGAGAAAAGATTTTAATTATTCGTCACCTTTTTATACTCCAACACAGGCAGAGACTAATATTTCTGTGTTGCCAGCAGAGGAATGAAAACTTAATCAATAACTGAGTCATGAATATAGCCAGACTGTCTCCCCCCGCCCAATGTTCCCTCATAGTTCAGCCCACTGTCTGGTTGAGTGAAAATAGGGGATAACGCCATTACTCTGAACTTGAAGCGGAGAGAATACTTATAATCAGTGAGAGATCTAAATCCTAATGCAACCTGAAATGTACGCACCATCTCTCCATTCCATTGAAGCTTGCAATAATACAGAACTGATTGGCTAAARGTCAGATTTTCTGAACCTGCAGTTTGGGTCATATTTTACATCTTTTCTCTGATTGATYCGTTCTGTTCTTCGATGTTCTCCTCCCTGACGTGGAGAGCATTTGAGTCATTTAAGCAACAGACTCAACTCTGCAATCAAGACATACTGTACTGATAGGTGAATCAAAATATGAGAGTTCAGTTTCCCCATTCTTGTTTTTCCCCACAATCTGCCTCACATACAAGCTCGAGTTCTGGACAATCACAAAAGAACCTTAAAGTGTCTTGGAAAAGCTGTGGTATAAATCTTTATCGTTATCATTCTACTCATTTTAACAGCTCAAATTGATGCTTAGTCCCAAGTATTGTCATGATATGGAGGAACGTTTGATAAAGGAAGACGTTCAAGCTAGGATTTTATTACAGACCAAGTAAGATTTTAATAAAGTCAGCAGTGGTGGGCAGCGCTAATCCAAAAATTAGCTCCGCAATTTCTAAAGCGCTTATGAAAATATTTAGGTCCGCAACTTCAAAAGGGCTTATGCCACAGAAAAACTAACGGAAGGAAATTTTAAAGCGCAAGTTCAATTTGACACCAGCTGGCAATAATTCATGTATAATATATGCACAACACTGCCAACTAGTGGTGTATGAACCCTTTTACAACTTAATTCTACAACCGCTGATTGGGGATGTGATTTCATGAAAAAGAACTTTGGCTCCTGGTATAAAAATTAAAAAGTTGTTGAGGATTGCTAGTTCGGCTGATTATTTAAAAAGTTGTTGAGGATTGCTAGTTCGGCTGCTTCTCTGTCTTTTTCTTTAATCAATAAAGTAATTTTGAAACTGTTTATTGGAAAACTGAAGCGATGCATTCTGGGTACGTGACGGATTTGATTTGTGACGGGAAACGAAAGCACGGAGTACAGGAAACTATCTTCACTTCAAAATAAGAGCTTGGATTTTAAAGTTTTCCATGTAGTTGCTCCAGTTGACCACTAGATGTCAGTCTTTGAAAAGGTTTTTATTAAAGTTCATCAAAGTTCTATTAAAAGTTCATTGTGTGTTTCAAATAAAGTCTTGAAG
>NW_013952409.1:372106-374153 GCF_001266775.1 Austrofundulus limnaeus | reverse complement strand
TGACGGATTTGATTTGTGACGGGAAACAAAAGCACGGAGTACAGGAAACTATCTTCACTTCAAAATAAGAGCTTGGATTTTAAAGTTTTCCATGTAGTTGCTCATGTTGACCACTAAACGAACAGTCTTCATCAGCATAACATCTTTAAATCATTTCTGAATCTCTAACCCCTTTGCTTCGACCAATTACACCAAGTATTGAGCTCCATCGTTTAAACTTTTTTTAAAGGAGCTCCGATTGTAAAGTAAAATAAATCAATACATACAAAATTTTAATATGGATTACAAACGTTAACTTTTTTTTCTGGGACAGGGAGTTCTAAACATTACCTTCCTGCTACGTAAGCAGACACAAAACTTTGTGGAAAATGAGAACCGTGACTGAAAGCAACAGTCAGCAAGGATGTATACCTTTCCAATAAGTGTGTTTATCTGGGAGGGGTGCTGTTGGACAGATCATGCGTGTTGTGATTCATTGACAGCCATACCTTCCACTGTRCAAGACAATGATGGCTGGTGGATAATTACTTATTAGCGGTACTGCCTGTTAATTTTAGAAAGTGCAAATCCGCTTATGAATTATAAAAATTAGTAAGACCGCTAAAGCGCAAACGAAATATTTAGGTCTGCAATTAGCGGATTTGTGCTTAAGCGGGCTGGTGCCCACCACTGAAAGTCAGCCAGTTTGGAAGCCCCCATTTATAGTGTATATTTACAGGAAGCAAACAAAAGCTTTTTGTTAATGTTTTTCCAAGTATTGCAGAATCAGGTTAAGTCTGCTTTTCATTGTTATGACAGAAGGATGTAGCCTGGATGAATGTTTGCAACTAAATTTTTAGAGCGGTATGTTTGTAGAGCAGGTTGACGACTCATTGAGCTCGTTTATCCAACTCAACCCTCCAGTTTTAAATCAGGCAAAACATAGACTTGCCATCAAATTTTGTAAATTACATTTTTTCTTGAAAACATTAAACTACAAAACTACTGTTTTTACAGCTTCACTTCATAGTCATTTAGTTGACTCAGTTTTTCAAATGATTTCAGTGCTGCAAAAATAAGACCGTAGTATAAAACAAAAAGACAAAAAGGTTGAACAAAAGATTCAAACTCCTTTTCACCACGTCTGACTGTAGAAACAAAATATAGGATCGAGATCAGCATTATGATGGAGGATTGCAATAATCAGATGCGTGGCTGAAAAAGTAGGATTGTGCTCCACAAATTTGACAGGAGGGTATATAAATGTTTTATTGAATATCTTGTTATGGAGGTCAGAATACATCAGCATGAAATGCCTGCTCTGCTGTCATAAATTTATGTTATTTATTGTTCAAAAGGAGGGGAGAGAGAGAAAAGATGTGCAGCTCTGCATGTTTAAGTGTGAGGTGTGTTTGTGTATCCTTACACTGGTGAGAGTGATGTCTGTGCACGCATTCCTCTGTTTTGTTCATTCTCCTCCCTCTCCATGTTGAGTCTATCAGGGATGAAACTTGTTGACCTTGCGACTCCCCGAGAACAATGAGCGAATGCCTGCTGGATGCTAAACAATGTGGAGGCATATGCCTATCTGTGTGTGTGTGTGTTTGTGAATGTGCGTACTTMCATTGAAAGCAGGCGGTGCATAATCAGCATGGGTGGAAGCTGAGCTGGACAAGGTGAGGAAGGRGAAGCCAGCTGAATGTGTTTGGGGAAAATATTTGTGTGTTTCACAGCCAGATGCATAATGCAGACATGTTGAAACAAGACAAACACTAACGCTTGGAGGGCCGATTCATTTTGTTTGGGTACAGTGAGCTTGCACTTTTTTAAACTTTGAGTGTGAGTGAAAAACAAACAAACAATGTTTTAGTTATGTTTGTGAGTGAATGTGTGTGTGTACTTTTATTTGTTACCTTTTTAGGACTGTTTCTGGTTTACACACCTACCACCAAGGAGGTTCTATAGAACAGCTGGAGTGAGCAGAAACCACATGGCCGTATGATCGGCTGGTGAAGCTAACGGCTAACGCTAAACAGGCAAGAGTCTGGATTTCCCATTACTGTACATG
>NW_013952409.1:360042-371340 GCF_001266775.1 Austrofundulus limnaeus | reverse complement strand
GATTTAGCCTTCACTTACTCCTATCAACTGCTGAAATCAGCTCTCATCGTCACAGTTGCGTGACAAAAACTGTCATTTTATTTGAAGCTTCTACTCTTCCACCCCTTCTTGTTACAACCTGTCAGGAGAACCTTTCATGCCCCTCCACATGAGGAATTGTTATGCGATTGGTCAGAAGTTTGTGGCCGTGTTTGTTTATNCTGTTGTCCTGTTTGGTCTCAGTTTCTGCTCCTCCATGTTGTCAGACACTACCAGTGGACGGGATGGGCGGGGCTTAGTCTAGTGATCTTTATATTTAAGTCTATGCCTACCTCATCAAGCCTTATAGGGACCAAAGACTAGTCTTAATATGGTGGAACTCCATTTTTAAGTTGGGGTTTAGGACTAAGGTGTGAACTGAGCTTAAGGTTAGATTTAGCCTTCACTTACTCCTATCAACTGCTGAAATCAGCTCTCATCGTCACAGTTGCGTGACAAACTGTCATTTTGTTTGAAGCTTCTACTCTTCCACCCCTTCTTGTRACAACCTGTCAGGAGAACCTTTCATGCCCCTCCACATGAGGAATTGTTATGCGATTGGTCAGAAGTTTGTGGCCGTGTTTGTTTATMCTGAAAGTGCTCGGACGCTGRATTTTGCTTAGTGCTGGGTGGCAAACCTTTTCTTACKAAAAAACGWTTTTTAAATTTTTGTTYCATGAATTTTCTGAATACCGGACAAACCGGTTTAAAWAGCCAGAACACGTTCGGAGCGTTACGTCGTGACCGCCAGTGATTTGTTTCACGAGGGACACTTTTCCTCGCAGCACCGCTATGCACATTAGCAAGCTAATGTTATTGGAGCAGCTCCTCAATAGCTGGCCACTGGTGACGATTCTGCTGCTTATATGGACTGACYTTTATGAAAAACTCTTGTTTTTGCCATCGCTGAGTGTTTACACCTCTTCAGTGACGTGCACCGATTTAATGCACGACGTTAATATGGAGACGTTAATGCGCTTCTATTGTGAAAAGCCCACGGTGCACTGAGATTAGTTCACGGGTGCACAAAAGCTGAGTTGTCCTGTTAAGCTTTATTAATTAACACATAACGATAAACCAGATAATGATTTTTGATCCACCTTTCTTCTCGACCATACTAAAATGCGTGACTACTGTCTAGAACCAGGCAAAGCAGAAGAAACATGTAGAGGGAAACAGTGACAGTGTGAAAGAAACAAGTCAAGAAATAGTTTGTGTTGCAGACAGTAACTTCAGCTGATGATGGTTTACTAATTAARAAACAACATTTGTACATTTTATTATCAGCTGAATTATGATGAAAAGAAAAATACCGTCAAATACCGTGATATCGATATAATTGTTGAAAATTCCGTGATATAAAATTTGGGTCATACTGCCCAGCACTAATTTTGCGCCAATTACTCATATCCAGAATCTGACTGTTTTACCCAGAAGCAGACCCTTATAAAGACAGTCTAATGGCCAAAACTCATCAATAAAGAGAAATCTTTATCAATGAGAGAAATACTGTGGCACTTTAACCGAGACAGATTCGTGGTTGAACAACGGTGGATTTCAGGGGCTTGGTGTGATGTGTCTCAGTGGCTATCGAAGGTGTGTGCGAAAACCAATGTCGAACAACCATGTGACCATGCATTGACTGTTTGGCTTCTAATGAGGAGGTCTTTAGGGTACAAGGTCAGGGTTGGTCGATAGAAACAAATAGAAATGAATGGAAGTCAATGCACAGTTCTAATAAGGATAGAAATACAAACGTGTGTGTGTGWTTATTAGCATCAGTAATTAAAAAATCTTATTAACCACGAGATATATTTTATTTGAACTTATAGAACTTAATCATTAGATGGCCATCTACAACTGATTAACTGTTTAAGTCAATCCAATTTAAGATGGCTGCCACAACTAATTACCCTTAGCCAATACAAAATGGACTATAACTCAGTCAGTTTAAAGATAGAGCTAAATTTAGTGTGGTATTAGCAGAGAGTCATCCTCAACACAAAGTTAATTACATTTAATTCCTCCTTTTTTATCTGGTGTGTTTATGTGGCTCTGTCAACCAGTTTTTATTGTCTGCTTACTGGTCCATTTGATAATCGTCAGGAAAAAAGCAAGGTGTCTTGGTTGTGATTCCTGAGCTYTTCTCTTTTCCCTAATGTTTGCTATATATTTTTAAAGGCTCTAAATACAGCAATAAAATGGATATAGGCTGGAAAATAGTTATGGATCCCTGGTGGTTTCGTTTCAATGTTTCTTTTTATGGATGTAACAGAAATGATGAGTGAGGTAGAGGCAATTAGAGACGGATGGAAGGCTTTACACGTCTGCCAGAGAGATTGGGAGAAAACCAGGGATTTTTCTTCCCCCCATTTTTTTTGATCACATCACTTTCACTYCAACACGTGCTAATGCACACAGACACACCAGACTCAACTGCTGTTGAAGCCATTACAAAGATTTACATGTGTCTGTGTGAAACTGCACGAGTCACCTGTGCATACCAGTTCTGTTTGTCTAAATCCTCTCCTGCTTTATGGCTTCCAATATATGCAGTGATAAGGCAATTTATTTCCAATTCTTAAAAGTATTAAAGCAATAGTTCAGTTCCTTTTGAAATGAGGGTATATGGAAAGGTAATAAACAACTAACATCTTAAGTCTTGTAGATCTTTGTTTGAACAGAGTTAAAGTCTGACAAGACTGACGAGCCAATGGCTCCACTGAATGGGGCCATGACCATAGTAGACTGCTGCCACCTAAAACAACTAAAACCTCCAAAAATGTAAAAGGGTTTGTGCAAAAGTTGTTTATATATGTGAGGTTACATGTGCGATGATTACCAGATCAAGCGATGAAAGTCTTAATCTCATAGAATTTTTTAAAAATGCTCACGTTTAACCCAACTCTGAATTGTCTCCATTGTTCTTTCTATAGACTACACCCATTTATTATGTAAAATCTATGAGCACAACAGAGGAAGCTTTGGGTCTTCTGGGGCATCATTAGTGTAACAGATGATCCTTGACAATATAAATGTGTACCAAGAATGTGTTCCCCAACAGAAAACCCATAGAAAACAAAGAAAACCCACTATCATCTGCAATAACATGAGTCTAATGTATCATAATTAGGTTAAGCAGGTCAAACAATCAACTCCTGAAATATCTCCAACGCCACAATGCACCATTCTTTCAGCTAAATAAAGCAGCCGAAGGCCTCAGATGGTAAATGAGCCAGCAGACTCTGCTATTGTCAGCCCTCTTCTTCTTTTCTTGTCCCATTTCCTTTCCCCAGAAAGACGGCAAGTAGGTAGTAATTACTTGCAGTGACTTTCTGCTCTTTTTCATCTGAACTTGATTTTGTAAACCGGTAACTAATAAACTTGCTGTATTTATGCGTGAACAYTGTGAAACATTTAACCCCCAAAAAATCGTCCATAAAGTGGTGTGGTCATGTAATACACTGGAGTAAAATTGGACGTTTTGTGTACTACCACAATATATTTGACTATTTTATTGTACATAACTAAAATATTGTGTCACAGGGGATAAATCCCCATTATTTAACCCACTATGAAATAGCTACGTCATGCATAGCGAAGCATATAAACAGCAGCTATTGTCACTCACTGATCATCAAAATGAATTTCAGAAGTAAGTTCAAGTCCTGTAGTTTGTTGTAGGTGTTTTTTTTACATTATGTAAATGTCATAAACATTGTGAGCAGCAAGCAGGTGACACAATTCTTTATAAAGTCAAAGGAGGACCCATAAATAAACTGTGCTGGTTTGGCTAGAGGTGGGTGGCATTTTTTCCCCGTATCAGAATCGGAAAAACTACGACTTCAAACTCGTAACATTACGACTTTAAACTCGTAATATTAAGACTTTAAAGTTTTAATATTACGTCTTTAAACTCGTAATATTACAACTTTAAACTCGTAATCTTTAAACTCGTGATCTTTAAACTCGTAATATTACGACTTTAAACTCGTAATATTTTGACTTTAAACTCGTAATATTACAATTTTAAACTCTTAATCTTTAAACTCGTAATATTATGACTTTAAACACGTAATATTACGACTTTAAACACGTAATATTACGATTTTAAACTCGTAATCTTTAAACTCGTAATCGTTAAACTCGTAATATTACATCTTTAAACTTGTAACATTACGACTTTAAAGTCTTAATATTATGACTGTAAACTCGTAATATTACGACTTTAAACTCGTAAATTACTATTTTAAACTCGTAATCTTTAAACTCATAATATTACGACTTTAAACTCGTAATATTAAGACTTTATTTCATTCAACTTTAACGTCGTAATATTGTGACTTTATTCTGGTAATTTAAAAATAATTTTAAAAATCTTGTGTGGTCCTAATACTCCATCATAGTTGTTGTTCTTATCCTAGAAATGAAAAGTCAAACGAAGTGCACACAATGAGAGGAATCTCCACACAACAAATGAGGCTGTATGCAAAATGATCTGRAAATGATGCTTGTGCTACATGTGATCAGTTAGGCGTGAATTTGATCATTATGAACATATGACTGCCTAATGTATGGAAAATGATACAAAGAACAGGCAGGCAGCCATCCACGTACATGCACACCCAATCAGACAAACACGTGCCTCGATTGTTCCTACATCATTGAAGTGGCTGTTCTTTTGTGTCCCAAAGAACTAATGATTGTCTAAAWCTGTCAGCATGCCACATTTTGCTACCATGCATGCTGTCAGCCGCCTTCTCAGGGTGGTAAAGAATCTTAAATCTCAGTCTCGAACAATTTACTGCCTGCTGACTGGTATTGATAAACCAATAGCCACAACAATAGGGGTGCCAAAATCATTAGTGTAGCAGAACCACATAGAAGGAGAGGCAGAGCAAGAAAAGAGTTGTAGGTGAGAAAACCCAACTCAGAGTTGTTAGTTTTTTTGCGTGTGTGTGTCACCGTGTGAAAGCTGCAAACGGGCAAATCACGACAAGGCATCGTCTCGTCTGGATCAGTCAAGCCGAGATTAAACAAATCCATGCAGAGCAGGGCGTCTGAGATACACCCACCGTGCTGATGGTGAGATGTGGAGGTGGGTGAGAAAAAGAGGAGATCGCAGACGTGGGCAAATAAAAGGAAAGGCTATCTGCTGCAACACAACCACAAAAGTAGCCTTAGCGCGAGTGCATGGGCAAAGAGCACAAACAAGAATCTTGAGAACTGATCATAATACGCTAATGATGCCGCAGCTGTCTCAGACTTCTAACTTCTCACTCTCCAATGCTCMTTCCAGGGCGGCGTGCCGACACTTCCCCCACACGGCTTTGATCTCTCTCCATAGACCTTCCTCCCTGCCTCTGTTTTTACCGCCGAGCTCTCATTTATTTTGACACATTCCACTTTGTGTTTCTTTCCTTTCGCCTCGTCCAGGTAAAGATGTGCTTTGCTTTTTATTTTTCCCTCCGAATGGGCAAGAACCTTGGCTTTATGTCGGGCCTGTGGGGCTTCGGGATTTTCCTCATACAGCTGCAAAACAATGCTGAAAAACTCRGCGTCCTCCTTCCATCTCTTCTCATTAAACATTTCACATTTAAGAAATCCATCTCCATGCATGGCCTCCACATCGCCACTTGGCTTAGAGAAGTTTTCTAAGCAAGTTGCACATAAAGATGCAGCAGACACCTCCAGTTTTCCACAGCCCAGTGTTTTTGGCCTCTTCGAAGGGTCCAATTTATCTGGTGGCGCCTGAAGCCTGAGTGCTGTCATCTTCTTCATCTTCTTTGGGCTTAGCAAACCTTGTGTAAGAAACTCAAGAAAGCAGTTTAGAACAAGCCATGGATGGCATTTTCCTGTAGCAAGGTGTTCTTACTTTGATTCTCTGTGTGGCAGATATTGAGTGCCACATTTTGCAATAAAAGCCAGTTGGGGGGAGGTGGGGTCTTGCTGTACCGAGACACATCAAGGGCAGCTGACAGTGACATAACATGGGACGTGTCTCTTATGATCTTCAGAAAAGAACTGTATGTCAGATCTGGTGTGTGTGTAGGTGTGTGTATGTGTGTATCTGTTGCGCTTGGCTGTTTTTTTTCCCTGATTCAGGAAGTTTAATGAAGACACAAAACCGATGCCGCTCAGCGAGGAAGATCTGGGAAAAATTGTCAACAAATGCTATCTCGCTGTAATTAGTAAGAGCAATTAAAGCAGCATTTGGACTTAATTAAAGTGAAAGTAGAATGATCATAGCTATGCCATGACAAATTGATTAAACATAAACGATGGCTCTAATTACGCTCGCATAATAAAACTAATAAGTTTTTTTGCTTAAAACTGTATTGCTTTGACCCCAGAACTAATTTTTCCTTTATTAAATAAGTTATAGTTTTATTTAACCTCCTTTAAGTTTTTTTATTTATTTATTTTTTAGCTAAAATGGTTTCAGTGTTGGTTTTGGCCTTCAGTGCCTAATGTTGAACGAGTTTTTCAGCTGTCTTTGAACTGGCCATGGGATCAGGGAACTTAAACAGAACCAAAGTTTTTGCTGTTCAAAAACTAAAATGAATTTTTAATAAGGACCAAAAATTGTGAGGTAGTTAAACAACCAGATGTGAACAAAGCTTTAAAGGCACAGTGTGTAGGATTTTGTCAATTATTTTAGTCGAAATTGAGATAATCACTAATGACAATAATAAAAAACATGTCTAARCATTGCAAAGACCTTGTTTTATTATTTTTACCTTATAAAAAGCTGTTTATATCTCCATGGTCGCGGGTCGCCACAACAGGCAGCCGCCATCTTGTCTACGAAGGCTCATGAAGGACAAACTGCGGTGGCGGCGTCAAAAACAGTTTTAGTTGTAATACTATAAATGTAATATTTGTTGTCTGTCATTGTAGCTGGGATAATTTGACTTATTAAAGCTCATAATCTTACCACTTGAAACATCACTAGCCCTGAAGCTGCTGGTAGACATCGCGGTTGGAATTATCAAAGGTTTTTGACACCTGAGAGACACCGTAGCAACTCCTTTGCGTTTGGAAGTGGGGGGTGGGGGTGGGGGGAGGACCAGGGAGGATGATTCAACCACTCAACCACTAGATGTCGCTGAAAACAACAAATCTTACACACTGTGCCTTTGATCGAAGTTGTCATTTTATGTAAAGGGGCAACAGCTAAAAGTTCGGTTTCAACAAGGACAGGATGCTGCAGCAGCAGAGTTTGGGGTAAAAATATGTACCTAAAAATTCCACCTGTGATGGACTGGTGACCTGCATAAGTTGTGCTTTGTCTCTCGCATGCAATGAACACTTGAGTTAGACTCCAGCTCCCTTGTGACCAAAAAAAGGAAAACGAGGGTAAAAGAAAATGTTTGTATGTATGCAAGCATGGATGATCTCATAACCCTGTCATTAAAAATGTCACTTTACTCTTGGCAGTTGAGGCTTTCTTTAAAAACTGATTGGTTTGAATTTGAAGACAAGTGCTCAGTGATCATCAGCTCCTGCAGTTTGTGAGTTCATTGCAGTGACATGGTCATGTGACTTTGTGGTGGGGTCAGGCTTATAAAAAATCCTTTGAAGTACCAATTCTGGATTCAGACCTGCTTCATGTCAGGGCTGTGTTACAGTTCTAGGGCCTGTAGACACATTATTCCTCACTAAAGATAACAGCAATGGTTTCATGTTCTGAGTTTAGGACAGGCATTAAATGAGAATTTAAGAGCCCAGTTCTCTTGTTAGTCGTTTAAACACAGGTCATTTTTAAAGGGCAAATCCTGATTGGTTTTAAACGTTTATTCTTTATTGTGTAATAAAATAAGTTTGTTTTTAATTTATTATGATATTGTATTTTTCGGATTATAAGTTGCATTTGTTTAGAAATTTATTTCACAAAGTCTAACACACCGAATATACCTGGGATGCCGAATAGCCTTAACATAAGCCAGTGAGTCCAACAAGCCAGAGTGCGAAGCGGCCGGGATGAAGCTCAGTGCCTCCAAATCCGAGGCCATGGTCTTGAGCCGGAAAAGGGCAGAGTGCCTTCTCCGGGTCAGGGGGGTCGCCCTGTCTCAAGTGGAGGAGTTTAAGTATCTGGGGATCTTGTTCACGAATGGGGGAAGAACGGAGCGGGAGATCGACAGGCGGATTGGCGCAGCGTCTGCTGTAAAGCGGGCGCTGTACCGGTCCGTCGTGGTGAAGAGAGAGCTGAGTCAGAAAGCGAAGCTCTCGATTTACCGGTCGATCTACGTTCCTACCCTCATCTATGGTCATGAGCTTTGGGTCATGACCGAAAGAACGAGGTCCCGCATACAAGCGGCCGAAATGGGTTTCCTCCGCAGGGTGGCTGGGCTCTCCCTTAGAGATAGGGTGAGAAGCTCGGTCATCCGGGAGGGACTCAGAGTAGAGCCGCTGCTCCTCCACGTCGAGAGGAGCCAGTTGAGGTGGCTCGGGCATCTGGTAAGGATGCCTCCTGGACGCCTCCCTGGTGAGGTATTCCGGGCACGTCCCACCGGGAGGAGGCCCCGAGGAAGACCCAGGACACGCTGGAGGGACTATGTCTCTCGGCTGGCCTGGGAACGCCTTGGGGTTCCCCCGGAGGAGCTGGAAGAAGTGGCTGGGGAGAGGGAGGTCTGGGCCTCCCTTCTGAAGCTGCTGCCCCCGCGACCCGACCCCGGATAGGCGGAAGAAAATGGATGGATGGATGGATAAGCCAGTGAGTCCAACAAGCCAGTTACTGATATGTTCCCCAGTCTTACCCCTAATTTACACTACATGCGTTCCAGCTCCGCTCCGGTCCGACCTCCGCAGCAAATACGCACCCATTATAATCAATGAGAGTATTTACACTGCTGCGGACGGCGATCCGTCAAAATTAGAACAGATCCTATTTTTGCCGGACGCCGGAACTGCGCCAGAGTCGATTTTTAAAGATTACGTCGCATCAACAGGAAAAAAAATGAGCACAACATCCATATTTTCAAAATAAGACATTTTTAGGCTGGATAATTTGTCGGAATAAAGTCGAAATTGCAGCAATGTTAATAAATATATGGATATATTTCTACACAAATGCTGTCGGAAWGTATCGTTCTGTTTGGGAAGCAGATGGAAACGTAGCATGAAGCATATGTGTACACACACGATACACGTGGATTTTATTTTGAAATCAGAAGTTTCAGATGGACGACAGCGAGACGGTTTCAAAATAGATATCAGAAGCCTTTATGTCAATGTTTTCAGCTGTGTTTGGAGTTCATCTTTCGCATATTTGATTATTTTTTGCTGTGACTTCCACATTAATCTGAATTTATCGCGCGATCTCCATCCTGCACAACGTCAGACCGGAGCGGAGTGGAGTCTGTATAAATTGAGACACAAACGAACAGCTGCGACCTGCGCACCGCAGCGCAGCGGAGACGCATGTAGTATAAATCTGGGGTAACAACTGCAGATGGTTATGTTTACTCCTTGGTTCATGCTAGTCAGTAAGAACTAACATTTAACACCATCAGTCAAACAATGCATCACGAAGAGAAAAACAACATAAAGTCACACCTGACTATAAGTCACCGGACTAGCCAAACTATAAAGAAAAGTGCAATTTAAAGTCCAGAGAATATGGGAATTGCATGAAAAATGTTCACTGAATAAAAAAATCTGGGCAGAAAGTTTCCAGAACAGAGCTGGTTATAAGCTCCCTCWGGAGCAAACTTCTTTACTTTAGAGTCTCCATCCCTTTTAATATTTGTTAGTTATAGTTATCTAAGAACAGRAGCTGCAACAATGACCAAGCAACAGTCTATATTATTTTGGTTTAATCAATAAACAAATCAGCATCAATCTCACACTGAGGAGTAGAGATTAAATTAGAAACTCGTCACAATCAAAGGAGCATTGCCACCATGCACAAACACTAGGGTTTCCTCTGAAGAAACACATAGGCACAATATATTAATCACTTTATGAAACGAGGGAATTGACAGAAAGAAGGAGTTGATTAAACGAGACTAGGCAAAGACATTGCCTTCAATCATTAACTCACCCAAGGGGTACAATAATGGATGCAACCAAATGAATTATCTGGGCTGGTGCTTTTGCAAAAAAAAAAAGGCATAATTGAAATTAATATGAGAAAACATGTGGTGAAAGTGATCAATCTTCTCAAAAGTGCAGTTAATGTGAGAAAAAAAAGCATTTTTCAATAAATAAGTCATACTTTGGACTTGCTAAGTGAGGTTTTCAGTGAGATGCACAATTCATAATGTTAGTGTTCAGAGAATTGAATTCCCTGCCTTTAAAATGTGAGCGAATACAAGCAGCACATTCTGCGAAGTCAAACACCCTACAGCAGGGCCTAACTCAATTAAAAGTTAATGCAGAATCCCACACACAAGGACTAATTACTCCCCGCCACTTCATGGGTGCAGACTCTCTGTATGCTTTAAAAGATTCAACKAAGATTTTTAACCAATAAGGTTGATAGAGGTGGACAGGCAGTCCCCCCCGGCGGCCGTGCAGAGGCTGKCTCTGAAGGGGATTAAGAAAACAAAAACGTGACCATTACCCCTGCCATAATCAGACACTGAAGCAGGCTGGACTCAGGCTCGCAACTCCCAGTCAATTTGATYTATTAAACAATTATTCAATATGCCACCAAACAAAACTCAGTGACACAAAGAGCTGTGTAAATCTCTGGCTGTTTCCCTTAAATTATGTATGACTCAATGAATTATTCATTGAGAGGAAGTAGAGGAGGAATGAGACAATGGCAAAAAAAAGGCAGGAGCAGAAAATAAAATAATGGACTGTAAGTGGAGCAAAGGGGTTGATAGAAATCTACTAAAAAGGCCAAGTTTTGGTTCAAGCTAGTGAAATTGGCAAATCAAAACAAGCCTGTCAATTCAAACCAAGTCGGCTGTCATTCATGGATGAATAGAGGCTTATTATGATAACATTACAGTGACGGCTTTTATGCATGACGGATCAGCAGTCAGTGCAGCGTTGCTGGCTGATAGTGCGACTGGCGAACAACAAGTGGAGAAAAGAGCTGGTGTTTCTTGCACATCAATGTGTTCATGCAAGATGTTCAGGGATATTTATTGGGCAGAGCAGCAGCTACACTGGCCAAACTGCAGTAAGTTTTTCAATACAATACCTGAAATCCCAAGCTAAGTTGTGCAATTTTATTAAAAAAAAACTTTTAAAGGCACAGTGTGTCGGATTTGTTGTTTTCAGCGACATCTAGTGGTTGAGTGGTTGAATCATCCTCCCTGGTCC
>NW_013952409.1:358102-359521 GCF_001266775.1 Austrofundulus limnaeus | reverse complement strand
TTTATTATTGTCATTAGTGATTATCTCAATTTCGGCTAAAAGAATTGACAAAATCCTACACACTGTGCCTTTAATAGAAGTATTGCTTACAAGTGAGCAGTCAGTTCGCAGTCAAACATGGTCATTTTACACAAAATGCCAGTTTTGGGTTAAACTGCCAAATTGTACAATTTATACACTCTGTTAAAGTTTGACATCTGGTCCCAAAATCTGGRMGGATAATTATGACAAGACAGGTGCTCTGGGCAGCAGAGGTTAGCCGCATTGTTTCTGCCCCCCTGCCTGACTAGCAACAGTGTTTTACATATAGATTGGATTATCTAGAACAGTTCTGCTTTATGTAAATGACCATTATGCTAATAGTGTGCATCACCTCGCAACAAACCAACCACTTGAGGCACACAGATTCTGAGCTGGAAGGTTGTGTTGTTTGGAACCCACATTCTAGAAATAGAAACCTCAGAGAAAAAAAAAACAGTTACTGAAAAACTGCCGTTGACTTTTTTTCCACAGATAACCAAATAAAACTAATTCAGTACAACTAAATCTATGGCCAAATGCATTGACATTTCTGTTGACAAATGAAATGAAACAACATGTAACAAAGACGACCCGATCAGATCTAGTTTTGTTGTGTTGAAAAGCAAGAAAAGTTGGGAAGCTTTCAAATCAAAACTAATCACTTTACACAGAAGCAGCACTCATTTGTTTGGTCCCTGGGAAGATGTACCATCTTGTTTCTGAGCAAAACAAAGTCAGCTCTTGGAAGATTCACGAGGAGATAGTTTAAAGATGTTTTACATTTGGCATRAATAAAAATGATACTTTGTAAACTGTCTAGCTGAGAGGCCAACAGAAACTTTTTCTGCACTGCTCTTCTGACAAACAGTGCAAGGAATAAACCTAAACGACCAAATTTCAAATTACAACTACCTACAGTTATGACTGTAAAAAGAAAGTTAAATTGAAAATCTGAATTACGTGCAGGGAACCAATTCAATTCTCATATCTAAAGTTTTTATTTTCAGACATATTAAGCTTATTATTTCACTCCAAGCCCGCCTCTGGCCTCTGCCTCTTTAATTTTTTTAAATTAAAGGGATCCCTGTTTAGTTGTAACATTAGACTTTATTAATATAAAGTCTAATGTTGTAAATGTATACTTTAACTGTAAATGTTTTACAGTTAAAGTATAAACATATACTTTAACTGTAAAATAAAGACCGTAAAAACACTGTAGGATGTTCAGGTTTTATCATTTTTAAACTAAAAGTTTTTAAAAATATATTACACGGACGGGGCCATTTTATTTACATGCAAAGCATTCTGGGTAAATTATGACATCAACTAGGTCATCAGTCCTTGGTGTGAGTGAGCTATATCCACCCTGAAGGTTAATCTTGGACAATATCTGATGAT
>NW_013952409.1:341882-357002 GCF_001266775.1 Austrofundulus limnaeus | reverse complement strand
GGGAGCTGAACTCAGGTCCGTCCTTCCCTTTTATACGGACCGAGGTGAGGCCCACGTCACGTGGGCGTAGACTATTGATACTTCAGAATGCGCGTACGCGCACGGGGGTACCCATCTGCGATAGCCTTAGAGGGCGGAGCTTACACGAAATAGAACCACGTCATCATTTACCCAGAATCCTTTGCATGTAAATAAAATGGCTGCATTTGTGTTAAAATATATTTCAAAAAAATTTACACAACTAAACAGCCTACAGTGTTTTTACAGTCTTTATTTTACAGTTAAAATATATGTTTATCAACCAAAGTCTAATGTTACAACTAATCGGGGATCCCTATAAAGTAAATTATAACAATTGATGAAAGTATAAAATACAAATAAGTATGTAAAATTCAGTTAATCAGTAACGAAACAGCTTCCATGACTCTGCACGTCAAACATGGTTGTCCTTACGACAATCACCGAGATGGAATCCAGACAGCTAGAATAACTACAGCTTGTGTTTGACCGTCYTGGTTTACTGTAGAGAGATGAGATCATGGTGTAGGCCAGTGGGGTATAGGAGACCCCGGGGACAAAACAGGTGCAAGATTCAAGGACAGACGACAGCTGCACGAGTGTAACTAATGAAGAATGTGGTTTGTGTAAAACAGAGGAGAGGAAAAAGAAAAGGAAAAACAATAGAGATGGGTACTAAAGGCAGCTTTAGCTACATGGGGTGGCTTATTCAGAAACACAAACGGGAAAAAATTTAGAGACAAAAAGTTAAAAAATAAGAAAAAGATTTTTAGTCGGGACAAAGTATAAAATATGTTTCTGTGCTGTACATGTTGGAGKTTTGTCACATTATATTCTACAGGCAGAAAAGGAGCAAATGATRAGATGAACTTTGGATGAAGTTATTACCTGTATGGCTTACCAAGGCTAATTAAAGGTGAGTAAGAAACAGAGAACAGTTCGAGAGCTGAGGATCAGAACTGGTTTTAACAGGGAGCTGATTATTGGGTCTATTCTGGTCTGACCGGAGAATCAGAAAAAACCCAAGAAGCTAATTGTGTCGAGGTTGTCTGGACGAGGGGAAGCAGAGACAAATGGACCTGGGGTCATCATCCCCTCTGCTTCTATGATCCGAAGTCTTTGATCGTTTAAAACATCTGTTGCTGTTGTTCCAGGTTTCACTGCTTAGATCTTCATCTGCTGCGACTTTTATATTTGTATCAATGTTGCTCTTCTTTTCTTACTCATGTTAACCTTCAGTAACCGTTAGCAAAGTCAAGTCAGAACATTTTGGCAACTAATTACTGGATGTACACCTACAATTCATTATTTATTCATTTGTCTTTCCAAAATCTGTCATTTTACTTCCCTAAAGGAATTCTTCTGTTTGATTGGTTGAGATMAATTTTAGCATCTAACTCTTAATTTGCATGGAATTCTCACATTTATACTTCTAAGGATGAACCTATTGATTTTTTTAATCCTGCCTAAGATRGCCTTACGTAACCTTATGTTGACTGTAACAGCTTCTGTACCCAGGGAGATTATTAAGCCTTGTTTCACACGTTTATTGAAGTCTTTTCTTCTTTATTCTGCTGCCTCTTATATTTTTTTGTCATGCCAAAAAGAATGACCAAGGATGCCAAAAATATCCCCCAGCATCAATGGAGCATCATGCCAGAAATATATTCATTTGAGTGCCATTGTACACAAGTGATCCTCTGGTTAATACTTGCAACAACATAAAATGATGACCATAAAACAAGGAATGAACAGTGTTTTTCTTTTCTTTGCCAAAATCAACATTATAGGCTTTTAGTGCCACCACTCTAAGATTCAACATTTTGCCGTTGGAAATATCAAAGTATTTATCACATTATGCATAAATTAATATTCAGCATGTTAAACAGTGAACTGAGACTCCCGTGTTCAAAGCTGTCTGTGCTCATTAGCATTCCCAAGCTCTCCTCATGTATCCTGGGTGYGTAATTACTGTAATGTCTCTAATGGCACACTTGGTGATTAAAACTGCATTTTCTTTCATAGTGACCCTGAGAACCAGGTGACCAAAGTTAGAGCTGTATTTTCTCTGTATATTTCGCATTAAGAAGAAACATTAACATCGTCTGTGAAACAGGAAAACATAGAGACTTGTTTACATGGTGGTTTAAGGATTGACCTCAAGAATAAATTAAACGTAAAATACTTTAAAGTGCCAGTGAAATCAAATGTTTATAATAAATATGAATGCATTTTTTGAAAGACAACATTAATGACATATTACAAAACAAATTGCACGCAGCTGAGATGAGCAGTTGTTGAGATATTTGCATGTGGAGTCACAGGAAGTGATGTAAAAGGAGAATGTCTGTGTGTGAGCCGTGTTACTAAAACAGATAATAGACTGTAGAGAAGAATTTGATGTTTTTTATTATTATTTTGAGTCACTATCAAAGAGTCAGAGTTTAAAAAATAATGTTATAATAAACAAAGGCCAAAGAGTTCATTTTCTTAAAGAGTTCCCCTCTGATGTCACTTCCTGTTTCACTTTGACTGAGCCAAATCCAAAAGAAAAATATGCCAGTTAAGAGGCAAAATAAACAAAATTGTATGTTTTATGCCAAGTTCCTTACAAATAAAAATGTTTTCTTTGACTTTTTATTTGAAGAATATGTATTTCAAAGGCACTTTAAATATACTATATTTTTAATTACCATGGAATGCACGCATCACTTTTGGTTTAGTTCACTGCATTTTTAAAGAAACCAGAAAGGCCAACTGAAAATTTTAACAAAAATAGACAGCTTATATGAAAACATCTACAGAAACTAAATGTGGAAAAAGGTTTAAGTCTAGTGGGACGGGAAGTTATTTGTACAATGGTTCAAATAGTGGAAGTAATTGCCTACACTTGCGTGTTTTTTCTCCGGGTACTCCTGTTTCCCCCACCCCCCAAAACGTACAATAGGTTGCCTCGCCTCTTGAAAAAGAGATCTGAGATCTCAATGGGACTTACCTGGTAAAACAATGGTAAATAAATAAAATAATTACATAAACATGGATCTGATTAGCATGGAGAACAGGGGCCTAAGTAATGAGGTCTGCATTTGGATCATTAAAGAAAACGAAACCYTTTAATTTCTGATTGGAACTGTTCAATCTGTGTAAAACAAAAACTAAAGTAAAAAACAAAGTACAGGCAAACTTTAAAAGCAAAGAGTTTTCCTTGTATGCTTGAACAAGTGTTCACACAAACAAAATAAATGTTTTTTTCCCCCTAAGTATATTGATTTTATCAAACTTTGCTTTATGTACTTTCATAATTAAATTTCTTGCTTTACAACTGCAAAACATCAAACGTCTTTCACASAGAAGAAAAGCATCATCAAATTTCAGAATCTCTTCTAAATGATCATTTGCAGCTACGAAACGGTGCCTAATTAAACAAAACAAAACAAAACACATCTTGTGTTGTTTACAGTCATAATCTGTTCGTTTACTCGTCCAGCGATAAAACCAACTGGGCAAAAAAATAAAAATAAAAAAGATGTTAAAAATCAAATCTGGAAATGATTTAAAATGGGAAGTGAGAGGTCTTTATGTAATCGCTCAATGTCAACATGGACTGCGGGACTTCCTGGGTGGAGGTTAAAGAGCAACGCGGGTCAGGCAGGCTCAGCTGGTAATTGATGGAGCCGGGGCCACAGCGGCCGCATTCCTGCTCGGCCACACGCTGCTGGAGAAAGAAAGAAAATAACCGGGAAAAGGTCCGGTTGAAGCCGCTGAGAGCTGACCACAGGAAACTGACACACTGAGCACCGGCTGAGAAAAAAGCAATCAATAAAAGAAAACAAAACTGTATATAAAACGGAACTTGTCTTCAGAAAGCTATTTGTTTGGAGTTTTGATAATTAGTCACAGGTTGAGATAGCTCCGGTAAGGTGACACAATCATGCACTTATTTGTCGTTATTTATATAAGGGTAAACTRTGCCTGCTCCCATTGGTTCTGCAGAACATTTCAAAGTTACATTTGAAACTTAAAAATCTTCTTTCGCAAACTGCATTTCGAATTTAGTCAAATAAARCAAAATGAGTCGTCTCTTTGAAGTGGATAACGATGCCTTTAAACTGTGGTGAAAACACGCAAACAGCCCCCAAGACAGCCTCCTTTTTAGTGATTGATTTTTCATTTGTCCCAGATATTTCATTTCATTTCTTTCCGAGTCTTTAAATGATTAAACAATGTTTTTCTCTCTGAATTTCTTTTTGTGTCTCTCTTCTTCTATGATTTTTTTTCCTTTTCCTGTTTGCACAGCTTAAAAACAGAGAGATGACAGCAAACAGCAGTTCACTTAAAAATAAAAATAAATAAACACAACGCCCCAATTTTTTGTCTGATAACATGATTCAATTTAACTTCACTCATTAGAAAAGCGTCAGGGTGATAAATATATGTGGCTTGCTCGACACAAGAGTAATTTACATGAGGATATTAATAGATTCATCATCCAGGCTTAAGCACATCAATTATGAAAGGCCTGTAACCTGACAAAAAGTTTAAAAAAAGAACACCATTGAAATGTTAATGAGAAATGTAATTACTGAAAATGAAGCAAAGGCAAAACAAACGCATTAACAATGAGCTACAAACACTGAATAATGAAATCAAACTTTGAATAAATAAATATGCTTATTTATGGGCATAAAGTTTCCTAAGTACTTAGAAGTAATTAGCAGTTGCTTTCTAGTGCTCACATTAATCATGCAGTGTACATTAAGGGGTTTTTATTTTTATAAGTAAGACATGTTGTGTTTGCACAAGTGCTTCACTGACTGCTATTGATGTTTCGGTGTTTTATTGTTGTCAAACTTGTGTAGCTACCAAATGCAGAAGAACCACAAGAGGAATTAATCAAGACAAAGGAGGGCGTCTTAACATCCTGAAAACTCAACTTTTTCTCTTTCCACTGAGACTACAAAGGCCATTTTCTGCCCATCGGCAATGTAATTTGCGAGCTCGATAAAACAATTAAGACACTCGGCAGAAAGTTAGCAGAGGTTGATTTATATCTCCGCTCGGGACGGCTTAAGACTTGTGATCAGTGCTTTCTGAGCAGGRGAGCGTTTGTATTTCAAACACCTTCAAATCGTCCGCTTAATTAAAGACTTCGGCTGCGGTTCGTGATCAAACCGAGCGCACACCTGGGTAAATTTGTTAAAAGATAAAACAACATTGCCCGAGGACAAACTGTTGCAGGGATTTGTTGTGTTTGAAACGGGAAACGCAAACGTACTGAGGGGGGAAACGGCTGTGTGAGAATTTCCGACCACCCTCGACTCTAACGCGAGGAGCACCGGGCCTGAAAGTCTCACCGAGCGTGTGTGTGTGTGTGTGTGTGTGTGTGTGTGTGTGTGTGTGTGTGTGATGTGTTTCTGCTACAGAGTGTGGACTGTCATATGCTTTTAACCAACAAAGTTAGGTCATTTTTGGGAAGTGACATTTTCCTGGTCCTCACTTCTTCGCAATTCTACTGCGCTATGGTGCGAATTAAGCTTTGGATAGGGTTAAGAATAGACTAGCAATGTTAGGGTTAGGGAAAATGTCTGAGTTAGGCATGACTGCAGTTAAAAAAATGAATGGAAGTCAATACAAAGTCCTCAACTTGACATGTGTGCCTGTGTTTGTGTAGGAGGGGGGCTCGTATGATGCTAAGGTCTCAGGCTCTTGGGTTTGAGCTGCTTGGCCTTGGGGGCTAAGAAAAAAAAACTTTGTCAAGGCTATCATGTGTCCAAAGTGTGAAGAAATGAAAGGAGGAAAGGGAGAACAGAGCAAAGCCATGAAGAAACCGGTGATTTGGTCAGCGTGGAATATGCACTGTGGTGTAGAGGAATGGCATACATGCCTCTGATGACTGTAGCTCTGGAACTTGTAGCCTGTGAAAGAACTCAGGCAGACTCTCGGTCGAATGAGAAAGCCTCTGAGAATGCGATTATGGGATTGCGTGAGGGGCAGCAGATCAGACACACAGGAGTCACAATAATACCCCAGCTGTTGCTACCAAAATAGGTCGTGGTTGACGAGCACAAGCTGCTTGAAAACGGCCCTGAAAACATGCCAGGGATGCGTGGAGGTAACTTAATGGTGCCGCTCTCAACACCTCTCAGTCCATCCATCCTGTTTCAATACCCAGTTGGCACTAAATGCCACATGAGACCGGATGTTGACTCCCATGAAATAGGCCAGCAAGGRCCCCAGAGGCCCGGTGTTCAGATGGATTTACGCAGGCTGGACACATCTTCATCTGAGTGCCCTCCTTTGCAGCACACAGACCCTGGTATTTTAATAGAGAAGGGTTACTACTTGCTTGTCGTACTGTTAGACAGGCGACCTACTTAGACATCCCAGGAAAACTGGATTTTGAATAAATTGGGGTTGAGGAATACTCAATCAAATGTGTGTCCARGACTACCACCAAAATTGCACCCGGTGGAAAAGATGACGTGGAAGAAGGGAAGTGAAGACACTGAGAAAGCCCATTAAAACATTAAAAATACAAAGAATTGGTGACCAAAAGGAGACGCCTGTCTTGTGTAAATTTCTGGCAATACCAACGAAAACCTCTCGTGCGCACCTGTACAAGTCAAAAAGAGTGAGGGGGGAAAATAACCGAGCCAATTTCCACCCAACGCTTCCCTCCTGCAGACTCACAGTCTATCATCCCCCATCATTTCCTCACACAGACACCTGACACTATTATTCTCTGCCAATTCTTAGTCCTCCCCTCACAGAACACTTAACAGCATATTCTTTAATCTCTTTTTTGGAACAGGATGTACAAGTAAAGTTGAGGCACGTATAAACTTAACAYTCCAATCCTGACTGATTTGTTAAAAGTTGTCTTTGCTGCTGGGTGCAGCGTGCACGCCTGTCTTCATGCGCCTCGTCACTGCCAGGCGCACGGGTTAAAGCGAAAAAAAATATCTTTTGACTGAAATATTTTTCATAACTGCTGCCGCCCCACTACCATACACACAGCACTCCTAATGCTATACCCCATGTGTAATTTGAATAAAGGCATATACACATTATCCTCCTAACATTACACACTGTGTACAAGTCCTTAGTAAAAGTACACAGTAATTTTCACCACTGTTATTTTACAAAGAATTTAAAGAGATTTGTAAGGAAGAGGTTGTCTTTAAACTCGCTTTTCTATAGTTTACACTTATGTCATTTTCATTGAAAATAATAACATTTTTGGTAAGTCTTGTGTCAGATATAGTCATACAATTATTTAACCATAACTTTTCAGTGCAAGCGACACATTGTGTGCTGTAATTTATATAAAAAATACAGCACATTTGTCTTTTGCACAGCACAAAATAACTTAAAACTACATTTTTATTTGTTTGACTGGTTTATTTTTGTTAAAAAGATAGCATTATGTAAATGGTTTCAGCTCATATAATCATTTAATACTATTAATACTATTTACTCTTCATATTTGATCATTTATTGAAATACATTTATCAAATTATCACAGAGACGTTCTGTCCAAGTATGGCTCTAAAAACCTTGTTATTTCTCTAAAAATGTGAAGAATTAAATTTGTAAACTTCGATAAACTACAAAACACATTTGAAACACTGACGTAGAGACCATGGTATTGTTCTCCTGGCGATAATGAGGGGGTAAAAGTTGAACAGAGTGTCATCTTTGCTTTAATATGGGGCAAACCAATGTTTGTCTGTTAGTCACTATTGTTTAATTAGAAAACTCAAACAGTGAATCTCATAGACTCTCCCGTGCGTGCTAGATGGATGAAAGTGCTCAGAGGTTCGTTGGATTTGTTGAAAGTAGTGTCCCGTTTACGGGTACAATCGGTGGCTTTAATGAGACTGCAGCAGAAAACCTTTGTTCTTCTTTTTCATGAAGGACAGAAATCCATTGGTGGCTCAGTTGGTAGAGTTGATGCCTCTCAGCAAGAAGGTCACCGGTTCAAATCCCGGTCCGGGGACCTTTCTGGGTAGAGTTTGCATGTTCTCTGCATGTGTACGTGGGTTCTCTCCGGCTACTCCGGCTTCCTCCCACAGACCAAAAACATAACTGTTAGTGTGAATGAGAGAGTGAATGGTTGTTTGTCTCGTTTGTCTCTATGTGTGTCTCTGTGATGGACTTGCGACCTGTCCAGGGTGTACCCCGCCCCTCGCACTGTGACTGCTGGATATGGGCACCAGTGACCCACGCAACCCTGAAAAGGAAGAAGCGTGTACAGAAAATGGATGGATGGACAGAAATCCATCCTGGCCACGTTCAAAATTACGGATATCTGTTGTGGAGATGGAGAACTTTAAGCCCTGGAGGCGTCCCCGACCCAAAAGAGCTAGGACAGGAAAAYAAGGAACCTAAAGTTCACACATCAAGTAATTTATTGGATGAGCACTGAAATGGTTTTCTTTTAGCCCCATGGATTTCTGTGCATAAGGCTTTTGTTTTCCACTTGTGTCACCTTTATTGCCCTTTTCCCTCTTCCTTTAATGCTCTCGCAATAATAAAAAGTTGGAAAAAACGTATATCTTATAACGTATCCGCATACATCTTATCAGCCCCAAAGTGTCTTGCATCTCCTGGGACGTTTTTTGCTGTATCTCCAACTCCCTTCAACAGCACCTGAAAAATGCAGCTGTCACTTCACATCTACTTCCAGTGAACAGGATATTCACTTTGATTAAACTGATCCCTTTAAACATCTTTGACTCGACAATCACGAAACAATAACATGCAGTGAAGATGACTAAGGAGGCAGGCAAAGCAGCTCTTTAGAATGGAATATTTGTAAAAACAAGCAGSAAGGTGTCGGATGCAGTTTGATATTCAACAGGGGAGGTTTTAATACAGCAGCGTCAAAGTTACAAGATGTGTGTGTCCAAGCGCACGGGCCTAAAGAAGCTATTTAACATTACAATCCTGCCCCCAAGACGTGTAAAAGTAAGCAGTGAAAGTTCATACAGGAGGACGAAGCTCCTGACATCCTTTTTCTCTGCCCACAGCAGAATGGGCCACACCCAGTCCAGCGCCAGACAGGCAGTCTGCCCTGACTTTGTGGTCTAGCTGCCTAGCTATATAAGGAGATGAAAATTGCAGGGTTGAGCCTTCACTGCCTTGTAGGGCCGTAGGAGCAGAGGCCTCAAAACTAACCAAAACCGTATAACAGCTTGTAAAAAGCCACTTCCCCGAGAAGAATCAAGACTATTATAGTCCAGAACAATGAAACTATGAAAAACTTAGAAAAATAKTGGAATGAAGGAAGAATTTCAGCCGTACATAGAACCTAAACCCAAGAGTAGGTGTTTTTCCTATAGTTTATATTCTACATTAAAGGAGACATCATGCAAAATCTACTTTTTTAGCTGTTAAATACGTTTTATTGTACACTTAGAGTCTAGGAGTGCAGAAAATGTGAAATTAGTCTCTCCTAGTGCTGCGTAGATATCTTCATATTCTGTTTGGGTCATATTTTTCAACCTGTTCAGTGTTCTCTATTTTCTAAAGACTTTTTCTGAACTACTACGTCACAGTGCAACAAAACGTCTAAATAAGGTCTGGACTTACCAACCACAGTTTGGTGGTCTTCATTCTCCTCTGGCTCTGGGTCAGACTCTGGCTCCAACACGTAAGGCTGGATGGACAAGTCTTCTGTTGGCATCTTTTAACTGATTGTTTGGATTTAAAGAGACAGCCTCAAAATGAGTTGATCTGAGACGTCAGAAAATTGGTGAAAGAGGGGCTTGTGGAGTCCAAAGCATTGCTGTTCCCCCAACTGAATGATTTAAATGTGGAAATAAAAGGATGTCTACTTTTAAAAATATATTTACACAAATTATTATGTTAAGCCTTGAAAATCATATCTAAACTATAAAAGAGGTTTTGTTTGTGAAGCGGCCCTGAGTGTTATTATTATTAAGCTAATCAGCAGATCAGCAGCGTCGGCATATACACATTCGATTCCTTAAATCAGTTTACAAAGATGAATGGCCCTCATTTAGCCCTACAGCTGCTCTTATGCTGAGTACTGTCCCTGCGTTTGTCTCCATCTCTGCAGTTTGTAAGTTGTTTTTCTATCGAGCAGATGGAGGATGTGGCCAGAGACTGAAGGGGAAACTAAAAGGTAGACACTCAAGACAATGCTGTCCACACATAATCGCTGCGATACATGGTAAAGCTTTCTCTTGAAAGATTGAAAAGATAAGCGATAAGTGCCCTGAAAAAGACGTGGTGACRGTCTTCATGTGTCCGGCAGAACAAATAAAAACTCAGAGCAAGTTGTGGTTTGGCAACAACAAACAGAGGGATTGAAATATCCTGAAGACAGCACCAGTAAGCGGAACTTAACTGCCCTCAAAACCCCCCATCTAGTGAGTCACCATTATGCCAGCATGAGTCTGAAAACCTCAAAGTTAACAAGCCAGAGTAAGAACACAGCTCTAAAAGACCAGTGAGTGGGATTTCTGTGCAAATGAATTCCACAAGAAGAAAGATCCATCTGATTAAGCCACGCTGGTCCATCTGCAGGTTATTAAGCGAGGTTTTCGGCTGCTTATCACCAGGCATTTTGTTCTAATCATGCTGCAGTCAGCTGTTTGTCTCGGCCGTTTATCTGTCAATAATGAGGGGCTCAGCAGCTGCAATTGTGTTTGTGTGGAACACAAGGGGTCATTGTTGGTTGGATCAAGTTGAATCACATTGGGGATTTTCATAAAAAGCTTTTGACATCTGGACCAGTGGCAGCGYGTAGTTGTCTGTGCTTCCAATTTGAGTAATGGGCCGTTCCACAAAAGCATGCTGGCAAAATGAGACGCGGGGTCTGCAGTCGGCACCGAAACCAGCAAGCTCATTCAGTTTAAAATGCAAGCTGGAAACAAACGCTTCAACATATTCATAAACTACTGGATSTCTGCTGAAAAGTGCGAACGTTATTTTGGTTCCTCGATGCAAACTGTATTTGTGCTCGCATGAATCACAATATTGAGCCACACATTGATTTTGCCTCCAAGGAGTCTGATTTAACCTATAAGATATGGGATGCAGTTAGCCAGGCATAACCATTATTTAGAGTAATAGTTTTATTTTGCATACAATAAGGCCCAGAGGTCTGTCAGCTTTTCACATAAACCTCTAAAAGCACAAATTCACTTTTTAAATATGTGGGTGTCTTTCAAACTTCTAGAATACTGTAGTAGAATTGTATTGGTTGTATAAAAAATGCATCAAAACAACAGGTCAAAGATCAAGCTTTAATAAGCAGCAGGAAATTTTTAGTGTCAGATTTTGTGCTTGATTTTGTAGATGATTGGCTCATATGTAAACTTAAGTTTGTGTTTGGCAGAATACATTATTGTTGTAACAATACTTCTTGTCAATAAAACTTATGATTGGCAGCACCTTGGTGCATAGTAAAAAAAAACAAAGTGTAATTTTAACACCTACAGAGTTGAATTTAACTCRMTTTCAWACAATATTTGGTCCCACTCGTGTAAAATGTACTCTATAGCCAGTGTAAACTTTTCAGAGTTAATTTTACTCATTTTAGTGTCAAAATCAACAATGAATTGAGTAAAATTGTTTAACACTATAGATCGTTGACACTCTATAGAGACATTGTTATTTTTTATGGAGTTAATTTTACACTAAACTTTCTTTAAAAAGTACACTTTATTGTGTAAMACTAACATTATTTTTTGTTTTCCGTGTGAGTCAGAGTACACAGAGTTCTGCACTCTATCCTAGAGTTTAAATCAACTCTTAAAGTGTTGTATTAACACTGGTCATTAGTTGGTAAAACAGCAAAACAGTGTGACCCTTCACACACCAGGAAGTACCTCTTACTCATGGTGTCGACTTATGGCAAATAACACAAAACTTAAACTTGAAAAACTAACCAACCTGAACAAGAAAACTATCCAGAAAAACATTTTTTTTACACTCATGAACCTTTTTAATAGACTTAGACATGCAAACACATCATTTCTACAAGATACCCAGCATTCCTTGCTGAGAAAATTCTMCTCCATGAGGAAGAGGGCGGGGCTTTTCAGAATACTTCTTTCAACYCTGCAGTGTGTTCTTTAACAACACTGTTAAGTGTTAATCAAGACTTAACAGTAGGCGGAGCTTATTTAACACTGTCCAGAGTTGAGACAACACTGATGAAATCAACTCTGTGAATTAACACCACCACTGGATGTCAGTTTACTTAGAAAGTGTTAAAATAACACTTGGGGAGCTGAAGTTACCTCTGAAAAGTTTAACACTGCAAATTTAACACTCCATTTTTTACTGTGTGTACCACAAGTGTCAATAGCAACAGCAAAATAACRGYTTTGGCAATGACAGAGAAGATTTGGTGAATTTACAATGCCTGCAACCCACATACTCAGCATGGAGGTGGTTAGCACCGACGCCCCACAGCAAGAAGGTCCTGGGTTCGATCCCCGGTTCAGACCTGGGGTCTTTCTGTGCACAGTTTGCATGTTCTCCTCGTGCTTGTGTGGATTTTCTCCAGGTACTCCGGTTTCCCCCACCCCTAAAAACATGTACAATAGGTTGCCTTCAGGCCCAGGCTTCCCTTGAAAAAGGAATCTGAGATCACAATGGGACTTGCCTGGTTAAATAACGGTAAATAAATAAATAAAAATAAACATACTCAGCTCTACTGCTCGTCCCACAAATGCACGTTCCTTACAAATGTGGCACCATTCAAAAGAGAAACTAACAGGATTTCCAACAGCATAAGATTTATTGCAAAGAAGCATTGTTACAAAGAAATAATCTACCGAACACTAACTGTCTTAATTTTTGTGCTAAATATAGATAGAATAAAATGCACAGAGAAATTTTCTTCTTAGAGTTAGAAAAGCTTAACTTAAAACTTTAAATGAATAATAAATACAAACTGCAAAAAGGCTTTGCGAGTTCAATAGGTTGCTAAAGGTCGTTCTGGCAGTACTTATTAGCGGTCTCGGAGGACAATTACCAGCCACTGTGCCAACCACTAGAATTACTTTTAGACATTTCAGCAGTAGAAAATTCGAGCTGGAGTCGGACACCAACACTGAACTAACCCCACCGTGACTGAGGAGAAACTGCAGCTCTCCACACTTCAGAGGCACAGTAACCCTAAGGTTTACACTTTTATGTAGAACYAACCTTCCTGCAGCAGGATAATGAGCCCAAATGTGTCTCAAAGCTTTGTTYGAACTATACGAAGACCAACCAAGGTAAAGGATGGTGACTGTAAAGATTTCTCTTTCTGAGTCACCTGAGCTCAACCTCGGCAGAACGTGATGAAACGGCACTTTTTAAAGGCCAAAAAAAGGGAAGAAATCCTGACATGAAAAGATTTTTTCCCCTAACGTTCTCATATTTTCAATGCAGTGAAAATATACTAAAATGTTCAACTCAGGAGTTGTCATCAACTATGACACAGAGTAAGGTCTAAAATGCAGAAATCTGGCTTTAACAAATCCAGTTTGAATAATTCAGAAGACATTGCTCAGCCACATACATACTGTATCTTAATGAACTTTCTACTAGGGGTGTAAGAAAATATCGATACACTGAAATATCGCGATATTTTATTTCCAGATACTGTATCGATATTCTAAAGCCCTGTATCGATTTTTTATCAAGGTTGAAAATGTCAACTTTCCTGCCAGCCTTTCCTTTTTATGTTGTAGTTCAGCCTCTGACCACTAGTTGGCAGCAGTGAGCCAGCCATTTGGCTCCTCTACCTCTTGAGGTAGAGGCTATTGTTTAAGTGTTGGGTGACCATATTGTAAATTAATATTAAAAACTAAAAGCTGCAAAATATATATTTTCAAACTATTTATTGTCAAATTTAGTCTAATAATTGAAAACATGGACGAAATAAGAAATATGAAACAAATAAAATAAAATACATACAAAGCAGAACACAGCTAAATGTATCAAAAGTATGTCTATGTAATATTAGAATTTTCTGAGACAATGAATTTTGGTTTTTCTATTTTTCCCCTATTAGAGGTTTTTATTTAATAGAATTTTTGGACAAAAAAATCGCAATATATCGCCTTGCTTATAGTATCGCAATATATCGGGATACATCGTATCGCGACCCCTCTGTCATGATATGTATCGTATCGCCAAATTCTTGCCAATACACAGCCCTACTTTCTACTGCTTGAGAAAGAATGGGGGACCACTGACTGATGTTTTGACACAGTTGCACTATTTCAGCTCTCAGCCGTAGAACTTTAACATCAACAAAAACTTTTTCTTTTTTCATGAATGCTTATTGTTTCATGACAAAGTTGCACTAGCCTTTAAATGAGATTTTTAAGGGTATTACAACTGAAGAATGTGGAGGGATCCAGAGGAAAACATTTTCCTTCCCAACTGCAACTCAATAAAACCACCTTGATGAAGATCTATGATCAATAGATTCACTTAGCATGTGATTGAGAAAGACACACTTGGTCTCATTACAGCTCACCCTCGAACTCCAGCTTTCCCCACCTTTTTTTGCACTTTTAACTGACCATCTCTCCCACACACACACACACAAAACACCACCACCCACACAGTTGCACATAGAATTATCCACATTTCACAGCTCTGCCAAACATTAATGCAGTAAACACAGTTTCCATGTTACAAGGTCCGTGGTTAATCGCTCATCACTGCGGTGGCTGAAGGTGTAAAGCTGTCCCATCCAAGCTCATTCTGAGGCACAGCTACTAATTAAAAGTTATTGCTTAAGGCTGCTGGGTTTGGCACTCCAGCGGAGGGAATAGCTCCTTTACGCAGTTCCCGGCGTCATTGCAAGTTTCAAACAAAACAAACCATAAAAATTGTGTTACTGAAAATACAAAAAAAAAAAGACTTTGTGAAGATCTAGTAACAAAACAAAATCAAAACATATGCTTTAGAACTTGTGAAACTCCAGTTCTCAAAAGTTTTTTGACCACTTCATATACAAGCCAAGAGCATTCTTATTGGTAAATGGTACTGAACTTATGGAGCGCTTTTCAAGTCTCTCCGGACCCCAAAGCGCTTTACACTAACAGACATTCACCCATTCAC
>NW_013952409.1:321008-341042 GCF_001266775.1 Austrofundulus limnaeus | reverse complement strand
GAGTCGATCATCAGATATTGTCCAAGATTAACCTTCAGGGTGGATATAGCTCGCTCACACCGAAGGACCTATCTACGTCATCATTTACCCAGAATCCTTTGCATGTAAATAAAATGGCTTCGTCTGTGTTAAAATATATTCTTAAAAAATTACAAAACTAAACAGCCTACAGTATTTTTTACAGTCTATTTTACAGTTAAAATAAATGTTTATCAAATAAAGTCTAATGTTACAACTAATCGGGGATCCCTTTAACACATGACTAAGCTGGAACAGGTGCTGCTCTTTGGTCTGTTTACATCACAGCTGCAGATGTGTGATCTGTCAGACACTTGAACACATTCTGCTGACTGACGACTTCACCAAACAAGCTAAATAAACAAGTTTCCTGAATTCATGAATGGTTCACAAACTAACTTGATCACCAAGAAACTATTAGCTCTAAAACGTTTTGCCTTCTTCATTCTGCTAAAACCATTTTGACTACTTTTGTTCCTCGCCAATGCTTTGTTATTTTATGCACCGTAAACTCTAACAGTCATTTTCTGACAGTACAACCAGAACAACATTTCTTAGGAACAAGAAAAAAACTCTGCACTATGTTATGATGACAGGAAAATATGGCAAAAGGAAGCGAGCTGTGGAGTTTTCTGACTGGTTAACAGGCTGCTCTATGATGTCAGGGGGGGCCTCATCCATAAACAAACACACGCTCCAAGTTAAGATACTTCTTTGCTTTGAGAAGGAAAACTTCATGAGCGCAAAGCACAACGGGAGCAGATCACATCCAACAGCCTGATGCTAAGATGATCTCCAGAGAACGCTGTCTTTCATTCCTGCTAACATCTGCTCCCAAGTGCTGTACCCAAGTGAAGTTGAATCACAGCCTAAAGTAGTTTCAGTTCAGCATAATGTTTAAGGCTGTCTAACAAGCAGCAAAAGGAGTTTCCATGCAAGGCTAAACGTTTATCACCGTTCTAGAGCGGTTAGAAATMTGCTTGTCAAGTGCTAAACGACTTCAAATTCTTTGACATCTCTACTTGTGCTTAATGTTGTTGTGTTACATTTTACACAACAGAAGGCTTGTCTGATGGATCTGTACCCCACACTTTAGCTATTTAAAAGTTTAAAGTGTCTCACTAAAAACAAATGACAGTTGTGATTGGTGATTTTTTTTACTATATATTTTCTGCTTTTATGACTGACATGTTTGGAGACGTAGGTTCATTACTGACAACCAGTCATGTTAAAATTAGTGTTAGTGTTCTAAATACAAATGTTTCAGATTGAATTACATCAAAACACTCCACATCTGATGTGACCACCAGCAGTGTTCTTTTAAACACCCACAACRAAAGCATGTATGAGGGTAAAACTGTGTCAGAAAGGTCCTATCATTTGGTGGTCAACTCCAAAAGATTTACAAAGCTATCCAGATATTGCTGCTCTACAATATTATATAAAGTTCCTATACCTCCAGGGTCCATTTGCCAATAGATCTGTTCTGCTTTGATTGGTGAAATATGGTGAAAATGGCAACACAACTGCTTATTCTGTATTTGAAGCGCAGCATTAATTTGCTCAGGCTGCACTATGAATGAGGCATTTCAGGCAGCTCAGAAGCAGTAGCCGCTTTGGAAGAAAGCATCTTTTCAGGCTTTGTAACTTTACAGACCTGTTACAAGCACAAAAATGTACAAAATACTTTGAGAGAATGAAGACAACCCCTAAAGAACACCATGGCTTTTTTTTTTCAGAACAAATTTGGCTATCACATATTAATCTATAAATAAGTTAAAAACTGTTGAAAATAAAAGGAATAGCATCTCGAAGGAGTGCACACGGCCTGCTGCCTTTCAGCTCAGAGTTTTAAAGGAGACGTATTGTGAAAATCCACTTTTTTAGCCACTTAAATACATTTTGTTGTGTACTTGGAGTCTCTATGGGTGCAGAAAAGTTGAATTTAGTCTCTCCCGGTGTTACATACTGTAGATATTCTTATATTCTGTTTGGGTCACACTTTTCAACATGTTCAGTTTCTTCTGTTTTCTGTGAAGTTTTCTGAACTATTACGTCCAATRATTCGAGACAGAACCTCGAAATAAGGTCTGGACTTACCAACTTGGTGGTTTTCATTCTCTTCTGGTTCTGGGTCAGACTCTGGCTCCAACATGTAAGGCTGGATGGACAAGTCTTCTGTTGTTGACAGCTTTTAACTCATTTTTGTGCTTGTAAAAAGCTTCTGCACAGTTGTAACCCCTCTGTCAAACTAGAATGGACCTCTCTGGAAGCAGGAGGGGGCGAGATGTGATGCGRCTCGTTTGGATTTAAAGAGACAGCCTCAAAATGAGTTGATTTGATAGTAAAGAGGGGATTGTGGAGCTACAATAAGGAGGAATTCAGACCAAAGCATTGCAGTTAGACCCCAGTTGAATGATTTTAAATGTGAAAAAGAATTATTTAAAAGCAGGATATGTCTCCTTTAAACTTTTTGTTCTAAAATTGTTGCTTTTTATGATTGTGTAAGGCCAAAATGTAGTTTGTGAAAAATAGATATAGAAAGAGAGCAGTTTTATATTTGTACATTAAAAGTTAAAGAGCTAAATCATTACCCTGTCTGGAAACATTTGCTTTATCAAAATTAATTAGACATATGTTATAATTAAGATAATTAAGAATTATGCACCACTGGCTTCATAAACAGTAAAACTGCTACAYATATTTTACATTCTTTACTTGTTAAACAATAATTACGAGACAATTTTAGCTGTGACATATTGACCACTGATTCAAGTTACAGCCTAYTTATTTTCTAATAAAATGTAAAGCAAGTCAATGTAATTCCCAAGTGCAATGATTTGTTCATGTGCAGTAAAACAGATTTAGTGGGAAACATGTCAAACAGTGAAAGTCTGCCTTTTTCTTTTAGATTGTGTAGAAAACACCAGACATGCTACATTAATTTAAAACAGAAACGATATATATGCTATGTGCTGCACTGAATCAGCTCGAGATAACATGCTGAGAATAAACACAAAGATAAATCTACTGGAGCCGGCTCTGTGTTGTTACTGTTGTTGTGTTTTTGTCACCAAATGTGCTTGGCCCACGATGGAATTAATAATTCTACGCAGGTACAAATGAAATCACATATTAATAAAAAGAACAACAAAACAAAAAGTGTTCTGAGAGAAAGCTTTAGGTTATTGGTGCAAGACACAAAAATACCAAGAATCTTTGACGTCTTTTCTAGGAAAAATGCCAGCAGGGTAGTGGTGATTTAAGTAGACCTAACGAGCAACTTCAGCAGCAAATAACAGTTGCTCGACCAGCAGGTATGTGAGGTCTTCATTAGGGGGGGATGACACAAGACAGAGAATAGTAATACTGAAGTTGTTTTACGTACAAGACTTATATGATTAATCTTAATTTAAAAAATGAACAATACACAGAAGAATGCATCATTATAATTGACCCTGAAATGGAGCTAAAACACTGTGGGTGTTTGTATAGTTTTCCATTGATTGTCTGCAACATTCATCATCCTCTTTTTTTTTTACATTCACAGGAAAACTAAGACAAAGAATACCTGGTATAATGCACATTCATGTTTTCACCCTGAGCATGAGCACAATTAATGAAGTACAAAAAAAGTGAAAAGGTGACAATAAAATTGGATAAAAATGGTTAAACTAATTTGAAATGAGAATATTTTTAACAAGAGAACGACAGTTCTGATAAAAAAAAAACACCCTTGAAATAAAAATGTTATAGTTTACTCACTTTCATTCCCTTTACATAGAAATTAATTAAATTCTGTACCATGTTTGCCTTTTAAATTCCAATTTAATGTTTCATTTGAGTATATATARATGCAGAATTTGTAGCTGTCACTAACAAGCTACCCATAACCTTCTGAACTTCCTCTTTTCTCTCAGTCAGCAGTTTTTACAGCTCTGCTGACAACTTACTATTGCACTGTCCTGATTTATTTCTCTTCTATCTAAGTCAGTATTTTTTTTTTATAAATGATCATGTTTCACAAAACCACCAAGCCCAGTGACCTCTGACCTCTGACACTGATCACTTAGCTCTTTCTAAACTCTTCTTGGAAAGCAGATGTCTCACACATTGAAGAATCATAACGCCTGGGAGCAAAAGAGTTCATTTTTTAGCTCATCCTCATCTTAATTTTGCTTTTAAAAAGGCACTAAAGCAAGTGTGCAGAGCCAAAGAGGATTTCTTTATTCTCATATTACTTGGATGAACAGATCATGGAACTGGCAGCTGCCACCTCAGTAGAGAATTGATCTGAGTAAAACAGAAAAAAAAAGGCCTAATAAACTCAGCGCAGTGATCCCCTCTGAGTTTGAAAACAAGAACAAAGAAGTTGTCTCAGCAGGGTGTTGGTTGGAGAGTGATATGAAGAAAGTGGAGGGAAAAAATGGTAGGAAGAGACAGGCCTGTAGACTCAGAGGAACCCTCAGGGTTGACTGTGGGCCCAACTTTAATTGGCAGGGCAGTCCACGCCTGGATGACCACCAAGTGGGACTAGCAGAAATGACCAGAGGGCAGAGTAGGCACACCACCACATGGCACTAGCTTCCTCCCAAACCACCGTCCTAGCCTTTCCTGAGTCTTCCCACTATCCCACAGGCAATTCCATCTGTTTCCGTTGTTCCTCYGCTCCTAATAAGAAGGGCTGACTGGGGCGTAAGCAATGCCAAACACATTCAGGCAGGACAAGTGCCAAGTTCTGTAAAAAGCAAAGCCATAGATGGGAATGCATCTCATTGACCCAGTAGGGTAATATCCAACTCCAATTAAGCCTCAGGTTACAGTAGCTATCATTATGAGCTTGATGGGTCAGCGACACATTCAGTGTAACACAATGAAGCACTGAAATGAAAAGTACTGATATGAAATATGAAGAACTTTATGGCAAAAAAGGACGGGCGATTTTCATTTAAAATGTGTTTCTACAGACATTATGGATTTTATTGCAGTTACAAATGTTATGACATTAAAATTGAATCTTAAACAACACAAGCCTCGTTCTCAGGTGAAATGAACCCAGAAGGCAGTTAAAATAGCTGAAATGGATGTTATAGGTGTCATCCAAACAAAACAAAAGAGAAAAAATGGCTGGTTTGAGCCACCACTTCCCTCCACATTCTGGAGCACTCTGTGTGCACATTCCCCAGCTCCAAACACAGCGCTCTGTCCAAGGGCATGGTGACCATCTATTATCAAATGTTTATTCAACTCCAGGGGAGCAGACAAAACAGGGCGTCGAAGGAATTGTTTGGAAAAGTCTGTTTGGATTTGAAGCGCCGAACAGAGGAGACCATTAAGTGACCTAAAAATGAAGTTCCATTGAATAAAATCCTTTAAACGTCATCAACTTGGATGATTAATACAGCCATATTAAAAATCGGCAAATGAATCTCAGGGGCCTAAGACAGGCCTTAGCTGAGCTACATTGCTACAAATGTATTAATTCCCATGTCTGTGTTRGTGTGTGTGTGCATAACAAGGTTGGGTAAAATCATATTGTGTGCAATTAATCCTCCATAAAACTGTCATCAATTAATATTTGTCACTTTGGAATTACTGCAATTAGTGCCATATGATGAAGCATGTTTGGAAAGAAACACCATCACTGTCAGGTTTGCCTGTGAGCCCAATGGTGAAAGGTGGTGTTGAGCTGCTAATGCTAACCCTACGTACTTGTTTAATCACCTGAAACACRGGCATAAATCGGAGTACAAGAAAAGCCAGAAAATGTGTACCAAGACCACAATGTCAGTCACATATAAGTGAAATTGTTATCTTTTAATCATCATAATAATTGTTATACCACAATTAATTTTGATATGTTTTTATGTCAATATTACCCAACCTTGTTAGGTTAGGGTTAGCCCAATTCAAGTCAGCTGTTACAGCTTATTGGGGTGCACTGATTGCAGTTTGATGGCTGATCATTGATCTTTAAAAATGGTAAATGGCTTGAATCTATAAAATGCTTTATCAAGTCCCTACAGACTCCAAAGTACTTTGTACTTCAATCATTTACCAATTCACCTGCATGGATAGTGGGAAGCTACAATGTAGCCACAGCTGCTCTGGGATACTGAGGTGGGACTGCCATGTACGAGCACCACTGTGTACCACAACCATTAGCCAAGGCGGATGAAGTGTCTTACCAAGGATACAATGACTGAGACGATTGGAACAGGGAATCACATTGGCAACCTACCAGTTACAGGATGACTACCCTGACCARTATGCTACCCGTCTGACCTGCTGAWACCAATTTTGTCCGATACCATTTTTTTAAATAACTGACACCGTTAAGGTCGCAATAAACCTTCAATGTTCCAGCCCTATTTTATTGAAAAATATTGAACAACTGAAACAATACAGGGTTGTTTTACATGGACAACAGTCCTGTCTAACAGCAGAGCAGAAGAGGAAAGTGGCTGATTTGTAAATCTTTGCAGAGGTAGATAAGATTAGTGGACAAGATCGGCTTCTCATGCAAGTACTGTTCGATCGCCGATCACCCAAAATTAAGGAAATTTGATCCATTTTTATTGGCGTACCCCTAATTTTAACCTACACAAATTGGCTTTACCTCAGCAGAGACTGAGCTAAAATTTGGTTTGGTATTAGCTCACAGTCATTCACAACATATTCTTGAAGGTCCAACAGATCATGCAAATTATCAGCCTGTCACATGACTTTACGAATAATGGTGTTTTAACCAGAAATACCATAATACCATCATGTCTCAACATACCTTAGTCTAAAACTCTGGCATAAAAATAACAGAAAATATGCATTACCTTATATATGTGGCCATTAATTTCTATTTCATTAGAATCACATGGGATGGCAACAATAGTTTCATTTCCTGACCTACTGCAATTACGTTGTCTGGGCAACCAAGTTATTAATCACACAATGCTAAACTAAGAATATTAACTCTGTACATTTTTATTTTGTTACATAACTGTTCTATAAGAAGCATGATGCCCTTTGAGATACATTTTGAAATTCATTAATTCTAGACAAGAGATGTGTTGGGATTATTCTTCACATATATTGGTATAGAAATAATATTATAAACACAGTAGTGCAGTGAGCCTAATAAAAATTCATCACTTTCTCTTAGATCTAATTTCTGTCTCTGTTTTTGCAGTCCTGACAAAATCTTGTAGTCTTCACCTTTTGTTGATTCTGTCTTAACTTTGTTTTCACATATTGGCGTATCTGGGTGCCAACAAAGCCCTGCCGGTTTAAATCTTGTTCTGATATCGAATGAAGTGTTTTCAAAACAGTTGAATAGCTGGGAAGTGGACAGGAGCTATGTGCCCTAATTAAATCTGTAATAATGGATGTCCCAGTGATAAAGCTGAACAAAAGGTGCTGACAGTGGCACTACGTGGGGGTGGGGTAATTATTCAGCTTTTTTTCATGCGGTTTCGTCTTTTCTTTTTTCTCCACCGTTTTTGTATTTGGTAAATGTATCAAAGACAAAGTTCTCTGCTTCATTGGGCCCCTCTTTGTGAATGAAAAACAATGTTAATTGGTGCAAGGCTTTATTTTCTTCTACTTTGCATTACTAGCTGACCAAATGAGCCTTGTTCACCGGAACTCTCCATCAACGTGATACAACACGGTATATAGTTCTATGGATGTGAGCACTTTTTCTAAGAATTAACTGACTTTACCATCAGAATACTGTGGGATTAGTGAGAGTTAAAAAGTCACTCTCAGATGAGCACCTCTCAGGGTCACATCAAATCGCCACCGCTAGAATTGGGCTGGGGAATGAAGGGATTTGTTGCGCTCTTCTTTGGGGCATGGCAGTGAGAGGAGAGCTTAAGTTGGATTGGGGTGAAGAGGCATGAATTATAACAGCATCTCTTTATTCCTTGTGCATCCTTTACCCAGACTTATTTCAATTATTAGTGGTCTGAACAGAAACACCTCTGCAAAATTAAGACTTGCAGCTTAAACCCAGATGTTAGAACTGATCGGTGTGGATGTGTTCCCTGGGTCTACTTGTCCTTCGTTTTAAAGCCATTCCATTGTTGTAAGGTACGTCTCATGGCCAAATGACCAGTCAGAGGCTTGTGTCAGACACACTGGGGAAAAGATAACATTATAACAATCTTCCCAATATGAGGAGGGGTATTTTTTATACAGGGGTGTAAATCGGTGACCAGACAGGGTGTAGACGAAAAAACATCTGTGAGTGTTCAGGAGAGTCCGTTACCAGGACCTTACCAAAAGATATTTTGAGCCCTGTGGGTTGTTGGGTCAGGTCTTTGTGGACTGGGCTTTCTTCCCATGGATGCCATCAGATCCAATTATTTGGGCATTAGGAGACCAAGTAAAAAAAACCTCTAAGACTTTGTTGTGTTCTTTGAGGCCCTTAAAGATTTGCCTGCTTTTGCTACGTTGCTGAAGGGAAATGGGGGGTTTCTACTAC
Source organism: Austrofundulus limnaeus (assembly GCF_001266775.1). Taxonomy (NCBI): domain Eukaryota; kingdom Metazoa; phylum Chordata; class Actinopteri; order Cyprinodontiformes; family Rivulidae; genus Austrofundulus; species Austrofundulus limnaeus. The sequence goes on along the minus strand of NW_013952409.1, from coordinate 332,542 downwards.
AAGGGATAGGTTGTTGCCAAGTGTGTGTGTGTGTGTGTGTGTGTGTGTGTGCCGGTGAGGGGGTAAACTATGCTGCTAAACTCAAGAAGAAAAAATAAGTAGTTCCTCTGGATGGGTTCTTCTTTAGTGAAACGTTTCGTCTCTCCTCCAAGAGACTTCTTCAGTCTGATGAGTTTCAGGTGAACTCAGCCTTATAAGCACTGCCTCCACATGGACAAACAGGTTAGTCACATGCAAAAGAGGGCCATCGCCTAACAATAGGCTTGATTAGCTCTATTTAGTCACATGCAAAAGAGGGCCATCGCCTAACAATAGCTCTATTTAGTCACATGAAAATTGCATGTCCTGTTTGTCCATGTGGAGGCAGTGCTTATAAAGCTGAGTCCACCTGAAACTCGTCAGACTGAAGAAGTCTATTGGACGAGAGGCGAAACGTTTCACTAAAGAACCACCCATCCAGAGGACCTACTTATTTTTTGATTTTTTTCTACCTGGATTACTGAAATGCATCAGGATATGCTGCTAAACCTTTTTGATAAATCCAAAAGTATCGTCCATGTGAATAGGCAAGAGATGTGTTGGGTGATATGCATTCCTTCAAGGAATATTTAGGATGAAGCATTTTCTCAGATATACCTTCCACCATAAATGTCTTTAACTGCCAGTGTTTCTTTCCTTTAATGGACAAATTTCAATGGAAGTAAAAAGTGCCCCTCATTTAAACATTCTACCACAGCGCCTTGGGTGATGCTGTCTGTGTCTAGCCCGAGGGCAATACATGAGCTCATGCATTTTTCACACCTGGAAGACAGATGAGGACCACATGGGCTGAACATGAGCAATTTCTCCAGATAGTGCAGGGCAGTATAGTGTGCTAGATTCTTCCCATATCGCAAAAAAAAAAAAAAAAAAAAAAACAGGGTTATATTTTTTACAGTTAAAAAAAGAAANAAAAAAAAAAAAAAAAAAAGAAACAGGGTTATATTTTTTACAGTTAAAAAAAGAAAGGAAGCCAAACAAACAAACAAACACAAAAACATAAAAGGCAACCTGGAGAGCTCTTGGGGGGAAAGACGCATCGAGAGAACATAACAAGATAGATGAGGGAGGGGGATATGGGAGTTTGATGGAGATAGAAGGGAAAGTATGCCTGTGGCAGAAAAACAAAAGAAAAACCAAACCAGCTCATTACTGACCCGAGCACATGAGAGGAAAAGACGAGGGAAACAGAAGTTGAAAAACATTTTTCAGGACACTGAATAGGGTAAAGGGAAGGAGGAAGGCAGCCATAGAGGGAAGTACTTTGGACTTCGATGATCACGTATGGAAGCAGATCATTGTTAAGGCGATTCAATCAGAGTGTGACAGCAGCAGATTCTGGACTGCAGTTCCCAGGTCAGCTGAGTCTGCCCTGTTTAAGGAGTCTGCAGGGTCCTCTAATGAGCAGCAGACCCTCAGAGAAGCAAACAAGCTTCTACTTGAAATGTAGCCAATGAAAGAGATGCATTCTCACAAACACGTAAATGTTTACTTTTTTACATTTCTTCCTCTCAGTTTGGAAAAGTCGCCTCAAGTTTTTTTAAAAACTTTCTTGTTCCTACACTCCATTTTTGACAGACAGTAAGTTTTTTCCCCCTGCGGTTTCACAGACCCGTTATTCTCAGATGCTCCTCCTATTCGCCTGATCTGCCCGTCCTTTTCTCCCTTCTCATCTCTCCCCATCTTTGCAAGAACATAACAAGCTCGCTGATTCCCACTCCAAGTGTACCAGTGCTGTCCCGTTTTTTATTTTTTATTTTTTTATGGGGTGACAAATTAGCCCAGCAGAGAACCGTGCAGTCACTGCCGTGCAGTAAACAAGATGCTCGCCTGAGTGAAAAAACGACAGTTAGAAGCTGGAAAGGATCCCCTCACTGTCAGTGCTCCTCGTACTGCTGCTTTCCACCCTGCTCTTGCCTCCTACCCCCCCTGGCCAGAGAAGTACGCTCGGTGCTTCCACATGGCTCGTGCCCAGCGTGAACAGCCACGGTGCAATGAGCCACAGCTTAACACCATCTCAGATACTGACAGTGTGATTGCTGCTAAGGAAATGAAGCAGAATCGTGACTAGTGAAGCCAAAATGACAAGTCAACAGGCCTGGGAGTGAGTGATCACTGGGTAATGAAACTACAATATTTTCTGCCAGAGAGTTTATTTATTTATTCGTTTTAAGCGTTAGGCAGGAAATATTTCTTAATATGTTCTGATAACTTGAGTATGTCATTTCAATTGGACACAAATTTTAGGGGGAGTTTGTTGTGGTAAAACACATTTTTATCCAGAGTGTTAGGCAAAATCTAATTTTTTGAGCTCTAAACCGTATTTTAATGGCATRCCCTCATTAAAAACACACCCAGGGTTGTTGCTTTGACTCATTCATGCATGTTTGGGAAATCCTTGAATCTCCTGTGGTAAACGTGGAGCTGTCTAAACGCTTGCAGGTACAAAGCACCGCCTATTTTCTCAAAGCTCCTCCCTGGAGCTCATGCTGCATTCCATTTACATCGTATTCCCGGAACTGGGAAATGGTAGTGGCATCAATTCCCAACAAACCACATGAAACTGCAGTCCAGTTAGCTGACACGCGATAGTATTGTTGTTGCTAACCTAGCTACAACACTGCTATAATGTAAATGATAAAAACAAGAGCTCTACTACAGTATGTACATCATGCAAATAAACATGGATTTTAATAAGTACAGTATTGCACAGAAAACACACTACTTGTGCGAATGATTGAATATTAAACAAAAAAGATTAAGAATAATAATTAACAGTAAAAGTTATGGAGTTAACTTTCTAAAACTGCGAGTAGCCGCCATCTTGAAATCGAAACTGGGGGCAGTTTCATTTATTCCACTATACAAGTGGAATATCACCACTGGAGCGGGCGTTCCAGTTTAAATCTACCAATGGGAACAGGGAAATTACCACTTCCCAGGACTACTGGAACGCAGCATCAGTCTGCAGCTGAGTTCTTGCTTTACAGAGCACCCCTCCCCCACACAGCTCCATGGGAGCAACAATAAAACACCTGGTGGAATTACACCTCTGTGCTCATAATACCACCTACTCACTCCAGTCCTTTTCGGATTGAAAAATGCCTTCATTTAGGATAAACCACATTTATGGTTCATCAAATATGGTTGGACTTTTATTTTAAGACAGGTTGTAAACAACATGAAGCGTTGTTGTAAAGACCTGCTGAAGTGGGAGCATCAGAAATGGTAGGTGGTTCTTAGAGACAATTTCAAGGCATTTAGGCAGGCTTTGATGCAAAGTCAAATCTATTTTTGATAAATACAGCTTTTTCATGACAACTGAAGGTAACAGTTGATTGTGATATAAAACTATGCAACGTGTCTGTAAAATACACAACACCCCCACTTTAAGACATACTTTGCAATAAGATCATCTTAAAAATGTTAAGGCTTAACATTTCTTAAAGGAATGCATTTAGGTTGACACTTTTTCCAGCCAGAACGTGAAACTAAAATCATTTTAGTTTGAGGAATTTTGACATTTTAGTTGCTTTTAGTAAACCTAGTACAAAAGTTTGCACAACGTCACGCAGTATCGTGAAATCTTGCTGGACTTGTTGGCACTTGGTCTATGTATTTTTAACTATAATAATTTACTTATTCATCTAAATATGTATAAAATGGACTTATATCCATCTTTGTGTTTTCTAAAGTTGCTTAGCTGTGGCAGCCGTCTTGAACTGATTTGACTTCAAATGGAAATCAATGGTAGCTGCATGTTTAATGGAAATCTGTGGTTTGTGAGATGATATGGTAACAGACAAAGACGTTCTTAACTTCCTTTTGTCTCGAAAGTATCTGTGGTTAAGTGCATGAACTGTGGTCAAAATTATTCAGCATTCAAAATCTGTTTGTGTTGGATGAAATAAAAATCGCTCTGTTCCAGACTATAAACAAGAATCACCATCACCTCTAAAAAAACATGTCCAAAAGGCTCTCTAATGCTTTATGGTAGCATCAGTGTCACAGAAAAAAAAGGCAGTTCGCACTTTGATGATGCATAAAAGCATGAAATGATTTTACAGCATCATACGCTGCCCTCAAGATAACATATTTTCTCAGAGATGGRCATGCATTTCTCAACAAGACTATCCAAAATCCACATTTCCCACATATTTCAAAAAGGCATGACTGTGAAGGGAGAAGGCCGAGGAATGACAATGATCATGTTTTGTTTCACACCTAAAACCCACTTCCAAAAAGGCTGAAACAAAACAAACCCTAAAGCYCTGCACTTCTTAGAAGTACCAATGTTTTCTTTTGTTTTTAAGAATTGTATAGGAGAATAAGTTCTTTGGCAGCAATTTTGGAACATGTCTGACCAAAAGCAGAGAAACAAGTGGATTTTCACTAACAAATTTAAGTTGAGACAAGTATTAATTAATGTTTTTATTCGCTACTTTTAAACAATGGGCTAATTTGCTGCGCGTTGCATTAAATCTCTCCTCATAATTTAATTTTTCCGAACATCTCCATTAAAGGGCAAAGTTCTTGGCCATAATCTCCTACACAATGTTATACCAATAGCTCTTGCCTCCTTCCTCCTACTCAGGATAACAAATTACAATCCAGCTATGAAAACCAAATAATAATGAGTAAACAAAAAGCCATTTCATGACCTCCTAATGGAAAAAAAACAGCCTCTAGGGAAGTGGAAATGTATTGTAGTTAAGTAGATGCCACAACAATCCCATATTTTAATGGTGGGATTTTAAATATGCAAAAATGCAGCTGTGGGGCAAAGAAGCAATCATTGGGGRTACAACATTACAAGGGGTGGGGATATGCGTACCTATGTACTAAAATCCCACGACCTCTTAAATCAGATTTCTAAGCAAACAAACAWATCTTGCTGTTTGCTTTTTTATGGCGAGGCTCAAAGAAGGAATAATTAGACCCAGGAGCTACCAGTCATGTGTGACCAAGCCAAGACTAATCAGAACCCATTCAATAGAGATACAACCACAGAGGCTAAAGGATGGGCCTCATTAATCATTACAGCATCGGCTCCAGCAGCGGCCTTTGGCTTCACTCTTTATTAATGGTACCCCGCTTAAACTCCCTCTGTTGCTGGTCAAGATGCAGAGCGGTGAAAGGGCAGAGTTCAAAATGCAGACGGGGAATGAGAGCAACAGAGTGGTCCCCAGAATGAGACAGAAGGCTTTAACGCCATAAACACTAGACTTCTGTTGTTCCTTTACAGTAAAGCTCCAACGTTTCCACTCTCAGATAAAGATTTAGCTAAAGCTAGAAATGAATATGTCTGTAGAGAGTTGATCTGTCTAATGATCTCATTCAATATGATGACATTTTTATACTGTATGTTCTACACTGATCCAACCTATTTAGTGTTTGTGTCATTTGATACGGAGCTCTAGACTAGATCAGATCTGAAGTGGAGTTCTTTGGAAAGCATATGAACAAACTGGGACACTGCTGTCTTAAATCTAATTTTACAGTTTGCTGTCAGTTTTGCATTACATGGTTGTTGATGGGCATTTCACGCAAAAACATTCTTTGATTTAATCAATAATTAGTCTTATTTTTAATTTTTTCTTGACCATTCAAGCTCCTAAATCCAATTTTCTTCACTCAGTCATATTTGCCTTAAAAGTCACTTCTCCAAACAAATGACCAACTTGGAGCAATTTATACTTTTCACACTGCGTGTTTCTGTCCTCCTTTACTCATTTAGGTCTAATTAGTATAGCACAGCAAGTGTCAGCATCACAGGCAAGCTGTTTAAAAGCAGAGAAAACAGTCTTAATGAGTGCCAATCTCAGCTGCTGCTTTATGATTCTGGTCTTGAATGAAAATTTGGAGTTCCAGCTGGACGAGCCTCAGATTGTTCCCGACATGCTACAGCTAGATGCTGCTGAAACTCTTTGTGCTTGCAATAACCTCCTATATTGGGCACCATAGTTTCTTAATGGTCAGTYCTGTTGCTTCAGAGCAAGCAGGTCCTGGGTTCAATGGCCAATTGGGCCTGGGATGTGTCTATGTGAAGTTTGAGTGGGTTTTCTCTCACAGTCTGAACACATGCATGTTTAGGCTGCCTTCAGGCCCCCGGGCCCCTTGAGATCTGTGGTCTCAGTGAGATTTTTCTGGTTAAATATCGATTAAATAGAACTCTATGTCATGCAAAATTAACACAACATATATTTTTAAGTAAGTCATTTTTAAAATTCTATTAGCGTATTTATTTGTGTATAATACAATCTCGTGTATAATACGACCCCTCCCCACCTTTTAAGATTAAAAAGCATAAAAAATTTGATCCTCAAACTACCTCCAATTTCATACAGACTTCAAGATTTTTCAGCCTTTGCAGTCTTTATACATATCAGTAAAATAATCATTGGACTGTTCATTTTATTTTAAACAACATATGTACTAAAAGGTATTTTAACAACAAATATATATCAGCTGTAGCAGCATCATATGAATTCTGGCATTTTATACATAGTCCACCAGGATGTGTCAACACAAAAGTCAGAGACTTCACATGAGATTTGGGCCATCTTCTGGGGGAAAAGCAGATTACTTACTACTCGTGAGTGCCCCCTCTGGTGGGGAAACGTTTTTTCAGGGATACAAACTTTTTCAGAACACCGGTAGACGGCAGCCATTACAGACGAACATGTGTTTGTTGTTGTTCGAGGAGCGGCTCGGTCACACGCTAATGTCATTAGTTCGTTATCGTTACTAAGGTACAGGACTGCCTTTTTTCTTTTTTTTTCACATCATGTCGCCTGCCTGGAACTGTTATTATCTCGCTCTGAAGAACAGAGGAGTGTCAGAAGTGAGCTCGTTTCAACTGCGTTTTATATCGTGTTCTCGTTTCCGGACTCAGGCATTTTGTGAATGAAGCCGATATTTCAGTTAAAATACGTAAGTTAAATATTTATCCGAGTATAGTACTACCCTCCAACTTTATGGATGATTTTATGGATTTAATTTTACATATTATACTTGAATAAATATGGTAGTTTCATATTTTGTTTTATTTCATTTATCTCACAAATTGATGCACTAAATCATTTGAAAATGAAAAGTTAGCTGGTAAACATATAAAACGGCACATCTGTATCAGTTTCTTTTCCAACTTTGTTCACCCTGAATTAATCAAATAAAGTGAAAGAGATCAGTTATTGGTTCTACACAGGGGGTGCTTATTTTCCTCCAGGGCCCTCTGTTCTTGTGAGTGTGTCCTTAAAGTGGGGATTACAAAATGTCTCTCTGTTCAGGCTGAAACATTTCAAACCCAGCCCAATAGATCTTCGCTGCCGAAGGTGATTCTGAACCTGCCATCACAGCCGTTCTAAATGGTGCTTTATGTTGTATAATTCAACAAAAGGGCAGCATTTATCACATTTGCAATGAAGTCAACGGGAGCGGCTTTGCTCCGTCTGTGAACGGAGAACAATTGAAAGGTGGCAAATAGAAAACCTGGAGTGGCCTACAGCAGAGTGATTACAGAGTGATTGCAGAGACGAGCTGAAATTGCTTGTGTTCCGCCCTGTTTGTGTATGTGTGGCATCCAGTGCTCCACATAAAACAACTGTTACTGTTTCAGATAAAAGTTTTAGTGCCTTCCAGGCACCTGGCCCTCTYCTGAAGACCAGGGACTGGCAATTACACACAGGCCTATTTACGAGCGTAATGAAGACCCCGCTCTAAATTCATCATTATTATTTCCCTATTTGAAAACGCAATTGTCAAACTGTTTGGAAGACGTCAAACGTTCATGTCATATATTAAATATAAACGGCTTTTCCATTGACCATGTTTAGCTGTACTGCACCTCGGCTTCATTGCATTCATTCAATTAACTCTTTGAYCTCAGTTAAAAATAAAATCTCTGCTGAAGAAAACAGATACCAGCCAATAAACAGCTTGTGCTTAGACATTTCTTCTCATTTCCATTTAAAAAAATTAAATAAAAAATTACAGAAACATGTGATCAGATTTGTGATGTCATTTTCGCTCATTCCTATGAAAATGAATTCCACGCCCTCACTTCAAGGTGCACACCTTGATGCACAAGCCAAACATCAAGCCATTTGAATATTTTTCTCCCCAGGAGACGCCCACCACCAGTGACGTGCGGTGAGGTTCGTGGATGGCGAGGCACTCGGTTCATCAGAATCCTTTAGAAACATATGAACCCTAAAGAACGATTTATTCACCATATGACTGGCAMAAGTTAAAGAGTTATGTTTCATATCTCATATCAGTGTTCTTTACACAAACTGCAGCTCATTTGATGCACATTTCATTAAAGGGGCAATATCATGTAAAATCAACTTTTTTGAGTTTTATATCATGTTATAATGTTATACTCTCATAAAAAAAACATGCCCAAAGCCTTGCTTTGACTCATTCATACATGTTTGAGAAATCCTGCAAAGTTTTTGGGAAGCCATYCTGAGGAGCAAAACGACAGGTGGGYACCAGAAACACTTATCRCATTTTGTTGTTGTGTCTGGTCAAGGCCACCATAGTCTTTTCCTATACCCCAACTAGTYCAATGGATATCGTCTACAGGAAGCAGCCGTTTTTCTCCTTTGAACTCAAACACACACTCGCACTAAACGCACAAGCTGTAACAATGCACAATTTAATCCTATCAGCAGAATCAATTCYGTCAGGTTTTAAAGGGATGCACTTCCAGCAACGCATTGTAAATTGCAATTTCTGTCCAGACAATTGAATGCACAACACTGTATTAACCCGGGCTGCACGGTGTGCATTCAAGGCAAGAGCAGGAAGGAAACTAAAGCACGGCCGTCCATGCCTGACTGAAGTAAACTGCCTCTTTATTTAAGCTCTACTTAACAGAGGAAAACTTTTGGAGCTACTTCCTTTTTGCAACAGTTWTTTTTTTTGGACTTACACATAACTCTTTAATTCCTTAATAGTTCTGAGACTTTAGGACCATATTTGTAAATCCCTACAACTAATATTTTGTAGATTTTTTTCTTTTAATTAAAGCCTTTTTTCACAGATGGCTGATATTTAGTTAGTTTGCTTTGTAAAAACCTTTTCATTTCCTGCACAGTCGATCCACTGGTTTACTCTTGATGTTTTTTTTCCAGTTCTTTCGCCAAAGTTCCTGTTTCTGAGATAGGCACAAAGTGTTCTTTGGRGAACGTGCACTAATMGTCAAATTTTGGCTACAAARYCCAGTCTGGCATGTGAACCTATGAAGTGGCATGGTTCATATATGATGGCTTGAGGAGAGACATGGAAAACATAATGTTGTAWCTCAATTAACCTCAAACTTATCCCTACATTGTTTGTGTTTGCATCAAGAGGTGTCCCAATTCTTTATGTGATGTTTGTGTTTGAGCTATCAAGCCTTCCAAACAGTTTTTATCAAAAGACACTCAAAATTGAGAGGTTTGCATTATTAAAGAGAAGGAGGTCTCTGTAGTCACTAAATGGGAGTTTCGTGGGTGTGGGCGTAGTTTGTGTGAACCGTGATTGGTTGGATAGACTTGTGGGTAAGTTAAACAATGAAGTAATGTTTTCACGGTAACTTTATTGTGTACATATAAATATAACTTCATATTTGGTGTGGCTAGCACCTTCCTGTCTGAACTTACAACCCAATACTCATATTAAAATAGCAATCTATAAATATTCTATAATATAATAATCTGAATCCCCAGCTGACTTTACCCAAACTACACCCACATGTCAATCCTAACAATCATGGCTTACCCATACTYTGCCCACACCCACGAAGCTCCCACTTAGTGACTGCTGAGACCCCAACTTGTTATTAAATATGCTCATTGTCCCAAAAATCACTGTATTATCTGATTACATTTTATCAAATACATTTAGTTTGGTGTTATTGTTGATCTACTTTAACAAGTTTTAAAAAAAGAAAAATTAGAGTTTGTGACCTTTTTCGGTGGCAACATTTTTTGYCCAAGCAATGTATTTTGCAAGTCAGATAATTAGTACATCTGCATATATAAGAATTTTGACAGTGTTTGTGTACTCAACAWATTGGTAACATTTGATGATGTAAACAAGTGTTCCGTTTAGAGCATCTGGGATGTTTGAGGGGTTTTGTAAATCTGATAATTATCTGAAGAAAAAAATACAACAACAACAACAGGACTTTTATTTTGTAGTTGAAGACATTTCACTTCCTATCTGGGTTACTTTCTCAAGAATAGAAACTTCAAAAAAGTGAACCAAATTGGAAGCAAAACTCCTTCAACTACAGAAGCCTTTTTTATTTTATTTTTTTATATTTATTTTTTTCCTAGACTTGTATTAGTTGTATTTAAATCAAACCAACAGTGAGGATATCCTTAAGTAAACAGCAAGTCAAAGAAAACAAYGAATTGGAATAAGTTCAAATCGTGCACTGAAGTACATCTTAAGCAAACATGACAAACCAACAAACTATGCTGCCTGAGGAAAAACAGGCAAAAAATACACAGAAAATATGTTGTTTTCTTACAATTCTGTCAAGTCTGAATCATACTGTTTTTATTTATTCCATAATAGCTTTGTTCAACTCTTACTTGCACTCTTGTCCTTGCCTTTCAGACAGTATGAACTACGAAGAGCAGAAAATCGTGTACCTTGCAGAAAATACTCATTTTCTTAATCTTGCAGAAAAGAAAAACATGTAGCTACCAGCTAATCGGTGTATGGATTTCATCCATTAAGTGCCGAAGCTGCTGGGAGATGTAATTTTATGCAAGGTAGGCTCCCTTTCCTCTCCTTGTCTACTTGTTCATCCCTGACTAAATAAAAAGGACCCGCAGGGCTCCTCCGCAGCAGGTGTTCCCATGTGCCTACCCCCTCACCTTCTCCCACCCACTCGCTCCAGCCTCATCACAGTGAGCACACAGGGGGCCGTGCTCCCCTCAGTGTTYAGACGCCACACTTTGTTACAGCTCTATTAGCTAACTAATCTGAAAGAACTTTTCTTTATTAGCCCCCGAAGACTCCCGCCAAGGCCCTTTTCATCCTTTATGAATCCAGCAACTGTGCAGGCTCCCGTCTCTCCGCTTCACTTTCTCTTCCTCGTGTCTCTCCAAATCCCTCAATCCCTCCATCTCGCGTGCTTGCTTGCGTCTTCTACACAGCGACGCTCGACGTCGCTGGCGGTGTAGCGCACAGAGARGAGCAAGCCCGCACGTAAACGGGAGGCGTCGCACGTCGCTCGCGRGAGTCTTCGCTCAGCTAAGGTCCACTGCGGGCCAAATGAGCAGCAAAGCAGGCAGCGTATGGAGAAACACACAGCAGGGACCTTCAGTTTGCAGGTAAATGCACCTCTGATAGAAACTCAAACATACAGGTGAGAACTAATGGTCCCGCTGACGCCTACTGTTTGTCTTACATGGCTTCAGCTCAGTTATTCAACTCTTCCTCCCCTTTGCTTACCTTCCACAACTCAGTGTGTTTAGGTGTGTGTGTGTGTG
>NW_013952409.1:316776-319131 GCF_001266775.1 Austrofundulus limnaeus | reverse complement strand
ACTGTGTGTGTGTGTGAGAGAGAGAGAGAGAGCGAGAGAGAGAGAGAGAGAGAGAGAGAATGAAAGACCCCAGCAGGAGGCTGGAAGGTGTGTGTCATTGAGAAAGTTGGAATTACTAATAGAAAGCCAGTTTGTGCCTTGACAAGACCGTGTGTATTGCCATCATATAATTTAAAATCCATTTTGTTTCCCCTGCAGTCCTATCGATCTCTTTGTCAGGAAGTAAATTAGAGTTGTAATTTCAGCAGATAAAAAAAGTCTGTCAGAAATTAGAAGCTCTTGCTGTATATTCTACACTCACAAAAGATATTGTCATAAAAGGAACGGTAAAGCAGTGTTTTACATTTATTTTACAATGCTTATGGGTTAACGATGGACCGCTGTGCACTGAATGAAACACTAAGAATGCAAGTAGTRTAACAGMAAGTGTATAAAACATTTTGTCTACTAAAATAATCAAATTTTGCATTTAGATTTTAAAATAAAATCCTCAAAAATCTTAAATTTGGAACATAATAAAATATATTTAAAGCGTAGAATGGTGAGCTCCACTAAAGCTATTTTTAGAACATTAGTCACATAACTACATCTACTCGACACCCGCGTGCGTACAAACTCTGGTAGCAGCTCTATTGGTTTTAATCAGCGCGCCAGTCTGAAGTAATTTGAGGAAACAGCATCAAATTCTACTGTAAGGATCACAAAACATTGTGCTACAGTACTTTTAACAGTGTAGCACAATGGAAGGAGTGTTTTTATCACTTTTCCCAAGCTAAAATGCTAGCTAACAGCTAGATTCGAGTGATGGGACGAGCAGAATTTGAACAGAAACAAGTGTCACTATGAACTTTTGTTTGCTCCAAACATTTTTTTCTTTTTTTGGAGGTAAAAGAGCAACACAGGACCACCTGGATCCTATCCCGACACTCTCTGTAACTAAACAGATGCGGTAAACCTTATATTGTTTTTTTATTGTACTGGTAGCTTTCCTCGTAGCATCCATGCTACATCCTTGCATCAATTTTAAACATCTCGTTACGTTTCTTTAATGACGCAGTGGCTTGAGTGATAAAAATACACACATAAGCACAYTAGACGTGGAAAGCTAATCTATAGACATCGGTAAAAACAGTACATTTACATTAAAATTGCTTCATCTGAAATAATGTGAACTGAAAACATACAATCAATGTCAATAGACCTGATAAATAATGATCTMTTAAATATCCATATCAGCTAGTTGTAATTAATTCATACTTTAAGTTGCGTTATAATGGGACACAGAAACACTCTTAGTATAATGGTAATGTGACAAAATTAGACTATTTTCAACTCTAATGTGCTCCAAATTCTCTCCTGTACTGTAGACAAACAAGTGTTTTAAGTGTCATTGTGCCTTAAATCCTACAATAAAGCTTTTTACCATGATTGGTATACTGACCACAGCAGCTCTTAAACTCATGAGAAAAACAACATTTAGCTGTAATTTACAGTTATTCAATGCAACAGTGTGTTAAACCCATAGTGGTTTGTTACATGAAATGGGAAAGCTCATTAAAAGCGAGCTTTAGTTTGCAATATAAAGATGCTGACACATAAACAACAAAATAATTGTAGAGCCATAAGGGCAGAATTATATTTTCAGTCTTTGGGGACTGAGTGAGCATTCTCAGAAATAAAAGTCAATGTTTAAAACCCTTTACTAAAATATGTCAAAAATGAATGATTTATTTATCTGTTTGAGGTTATAAGACTTGTTTTTGCTTATTTGCGCACTTTATTTCTTATTTTTATCATTCTGTGTTTCTCTATTCTCTGAGATGAAGTGTTAAAACTGCGCTGTGAGATTTGGTGAAGAGTGATGACAGTGAAACAACAGTGACATCARTGATGGGTGGGGGGTGAATGCTTTGCTAAGTCTTCGAAGCGCCGGTGGCGTGACGGCATAKAGCAGCACTGGGCTTGTTGCCAGAGGAAGAAAGTGCCCGTACTGCTAGCATGTGCGTGCAAACATAAACACACGGGAGTTGAGATATACATAAATATAAACTTAAGTAAATGTAAAATAAACACAGAGGCAGAATCTTACATGTGTGCATGGCAGGAAAAAAATTAAAGTCAACGTGACGATATAGGAGGGCAGAATGTGTGGGCTCGTTTTGATCTTCCCTTTTTTTCCCCTCTCTCTTCTTCCCTCAAAGCTTCTTGCATAAAAAGATGATGAGCAGAGCAAAGGAAGCAGGGAAAGGCAGTGAGGAAGGCAGAAAAGTCTTATAGCCTAGTCTCTTCAAAAAAAATACTTTAAAGGAGAGATGGATCTTAGTTCGGTCTTCAGGCAAAACAAGTTATATATTT